>NW_019154097.1:16228218-16311556 GCF_002288905.1 Enhydra lutris kenyoni | reverse complement strand
TTAAAGATTTTTATTTATTTATTTGACAGAGACCACAAGTAGACAGAAAGGCAGGCAGAGAGAGAGGAGGAAGCAAGCTCCCCACCGAGCAGAGAGCCCGACGTGGGGCTCGATCTCAGAACCCTGAGACCATGACCTGAGCTGAAGGCAGAGGCCTTAATCCACTGAGCCACCCAGGTGCCCCGGAAGCCACCATCTTTTATGTGCTCATTAGAAATTTAATTAAACTAGGGGAACATTTGTAAAATGAAGTCTTAAGTTATTTCAAATAGATCAGAGAACTGAGTCAATTTTATGTGAAAAAGTCCATATATGCAACTGGAAATGTCTTGATCACTGGTGTACTTTTTGGGTTAAGACAAATTTCTTGATTGACCAACTATGTGTGTATAAATAGAGACCAAGTGATTCAAGGTCTTCTACCTCCTAGAGGGATTGGGGAGCAAGAGACCAGTCTCGCTGTCGGCCATCTGGCAGGTTTTCTAATGCTCCTCCAAGAATTTGAAGTTTTGTGTGAACCAGCCACCATCTTTCCACCTCTAAGGACATTGTTCCAGCCACTTTAATCTCTGTTTACATGTGCTGGTTCCCAAGTAAATTAAGTTTTGAAAGTTCTGGCTCAATAAATTGAAAGCAATTTACCAGATGAATCTTCAGAGATTGGGGAAGGGGAACATAGAGGTAGGAGAATATTTTTTTAGTCGTTCCTTTTCCCTTTTGAAACCAAGGAGAAACCTTCCTGCTGACCCAAGTCTTGGGGAAATGGCTAGATTCAGCACTGACTTGAGGGTGTGTAAGCCATAAGGAAGCCATAAGCATTACCCCTGGGCATTGGCTTGGGTCTTACTTTCCTAAACTGGTGAAATGGTTAAAAAAAAAAAAAAAAGTGTAAAAACTGCCATCTGGCAATGTCGGGTGAGCTTCCTGGCATTGGCCTGGGTCATGGCGGATTGGGGTTTCTACAGGGGCGTCCTTCAGGGCAGTATCTAGGTCATATCATTCCTGTCTCCAGTGGATACTTGCCCTCTGCTCTTCTTGGTACCCTCTTCCTGGTTATCAGGGAATGCCTGGCGTGTCTCACCTTCTCAGTTCCTTCTCTGTCTTTGTTGGAACTTTCACTTTGGCCTGGTCCTTAGGTTGCCAAATGGCATGCTGTTCCTTAGGAAGAAATTAGTAGCTTGCACTATTTAAAACTATTGAAAAACCATGGGGCGCCTGGGTGGCTCAGTGGGTTAAGCCTCTGCCTTCGTCTCAGGTCATGATCCCAGGGTTCTGGGATTGAGCCCCACATCAGGCTCTCTGCTCAGTAGGGAGCCTGCTTCCCCCTCTCTCTCTGCCTGCCTCTCTGCCTACTTGTGATCTCTGTCTGTCAAATAAATAAAATCTTTAAAAAAATAAAACTATTGAAAAATCAAATTAGATACAGGTTGTCTATTTCTCTATCACTAAGTTAGAATTGCTGTTTGTTGGTAGTAGTACCAACATTAGCAGCATCTATAACAACCGTGCAGCTGTTTTCAGCTACACAGCACCTTCCCTGTGACATTCTGTCTGTACAAATAGCCTAGAAGAAAGGGGGTGTGTGTTGAACATTATTCTCATTTTTTAGATGAGAAAAGTGAGGCTCAGAGACCTGTTGGATTTAGTTTATGTGTGAATGGACACGTGCTGTCTGGGAAAGGACAGCTCCGGTGAAAGCTGAGGTCCCTGGAAATGGTGGGAAGAAAACTTGCTTTTTACTCTACACCCTTCCCGCCCCTTTGAGTTTTCCTCCAACCAAACATGCTAGCTGTTCAAATGAAATTTATTTTTAAGGGAAGGAGGAAAACTAGGAATTTGGGCAGCCATGTGAGAGCCTGCAAAAGGGACTCCCATTGACATTTTGTTCTTTCTGTAGTTATGAGATTGGTTTTGCGGAGATCTGTGGCTTTGGTCATGTTACCGTGTGAAACAAGTGTTTATGCCCCAGGACATCTCTGTGCTTCGGGAGAAATACTGTTCAGAATCTCAGCTTCGGGAGAAAATACTGTTCAACTACTGCATACATTTTTTCATTTCTCCCAGTGCCTGCTGTCTACCCGAGTCTCTCTGCAGACTTGGATTGTAGGGACAGTAGTCAACACTATATTAACATTCTTTGACATCTGGCTGGGATTGGCCCCAGCAAAAGGCCAGCCGTAGGTCCTGGTGCCCAGGAAGTGCACAGGGCAAGGCTCTTGGGAGACCTTGGGTTTTCCCCACTTCAGGTAATGGACAGAAGATAAATGAATGAGAAGGAAAGAAGTAACTTTTCCCTTAGGAACTACTGCTGAGGGGTTCCAAATAAAAAACAGACAAGAAAAGGTCATGGACGACTGGGGGATTGGAACAAAGACTCTAGAAATGATCTGGTCAAATACTTTTAGATAAGAAAACAGAGGCCCAGGGTTGGGAAGCAGCTTGGCCAAGGACACATTGCTGGCGAGTACAGGAGCTGAGGCCATCGTGAGATCCTGGCGTTTGGTCGTGCGCTCTCTCCACACCGAGAGCGTCTCCTTGAGCTACGTGCAGCTCAGCACATCGAAGCCTTCACACTGTGTACTTCATAATCCTTTGAGAGTCAGAGAGGAACAGACTGGTCTGTGGGTGCCACAGGAGCACACTCCTGGCAGAAACAATGTCGTTTTGCTCTCTGTACAAAGAGCAGGAATGAGTCACCTCCAGTAACAGCCAAGCCAGTGTCTCACACCCTGCTGGGGGGAAAAGGCCCCTCATATCAAAGTCTGATCTTCAGAAAACAACTGGATGGTGCTTTGGGAAGAACCCTCACCCTCGACTGAGCTCCCAGGGCTCCCTTTCCGGGCCCCAGCTTTTCATCAGTGTTAGAGAGCCCAAAGGGCCAATTATAGCTCACCAGAGGGTCCAAGGGCCTCGAGGAAGCTTGCCCTAAGTGAGGCCCGATTTAGTAAATGGCAAAGGCTCACAGCTAGACCAAGAACAAGCCAAGTGTTGTTGAAGAAGCAGGAGGAAGGCTGTGGCAGAGAATAATAGTTGTCAAGCAACACGTTTCACTTCTTCCGTAGGATTTGTAGCTGGGGACATGGGTTGCAGTTGGAGACCGCGTTCCAGCCTCTCTCGCACCTAAGTGTGGCTGTGTGACTGAGCTCAGGCCCACGAGGTGGGAGTGGAGGTATCACATGCGACTTCCGGGGTCATCTTCAACTTACCAACCGGTGTCCTGCGGCCGCGCTCCCTCTTCTCTTCCCTTGAGCTGGAACGTGAACGTGCCTGTGACCTAGCCTTGTCCATGCAGACCAGGATGATGCCTTTGATGGGTGATGGCAGAGCAGTAGGATGGAGGGAACCTGGGTTCCTGAATGGCCACATGAAGAGAAACCACTCACCATCCTGGACCACAGGGCCCTTAGTGACAGAAATCTCTTCTAAACTACTATATTTTGGGGATCTTTTGGTGTGTAAGTTTATCCTTTAACTTTATTGGGGAGAGCACAGTAGGAAATGGGATATATTTTGAACAAAACTGGAAGGACTCTAGGCCAGAGCTGGTAGAAGTCCCACCCTTTTGGAAAATTACTGGACTGGGCGTGGGGTTTCTCTGGGAAACTATTATCTATCACTTTTCCTTTTCTGACAGCTTTCCTATGTAAGCAAATCAGCTGTCTCATATAAATCTCTCATAAAAATCCTGTGAATAGGGTCCCCCCCCCCCTTTTTATAATTGAGAAAACAGACTCACGTCACTTGCCCAAGATCATGCAGTTACTATATGACGGGAACATGATTTCAACTTGGGTCATTGTGACTCCAGGGCCCAGGAGCTAGGCTCTGTGGCATGCGGCCTCTCCCAATAAGCCAGAATGTGTTTCTGAAAATAAGTGCTCGCTATGATTTGGTGGTTTTAAAGTCTTAAGTTAATAAGTAGAATGGGCTTAGTTGTTTCACGCAGGTAGAGGCTGGCAGGAAGCTGGTACAGGCCGTACCCAATTTATAATAGTGGTCTGACAACTCACTTACATTCCTGTTGTTTGGAACCGAGACCATGTTTTTGCATAGAATCAATGTGATTCATGGTGACACATACCCAGGCTGATTCCCAGACACCTTTATAATTTATTGTCTGAGTTCTGGGGCTAGCGAGCAAGGAAAGAGAGTCATGATAGAGATGACGATTCTCCAGCGACCAGGGCCTCATGCCCACTCTGCCCGATGCTTTTGCCCTTCCTTCCCTACAGATTGCCGCCTCCCCTGCATTTCAGCCAAATTCCCCAACTCCTCAGTCTGGCTCATTTCTCAAAGGAATAAATAAGAAAGCAAGCTGATTGAACTAATTTACGTTAACATGCTGTTATCTAAGAAAATCTATGCCATTCAGTATGGTGGACTTAGAAAATTTTGCTTTCTATTCTTTGTATTTTACCACAGTGCAGTTGTAGTCTACTGGTGTGCCTGGGTCAGGTCAAGGAATTAGGTTGTCTTGTTGACCACATTTCATTTTTATAGACCGATTAGGTTTCATCTGGAAAGGCATAAGTCATATTTCAAAGGAGAGTGAAATGGGGAAACGATTTCAAAAGACAATCAAGTGCATAGCTACCCAGTTCAATTGCTTAGAAGACTGATTGCATGTATGGAGTTTGGAAAGCAAAGGAATGATCTGGAAACACAAGAGCTATATTGTCAGTCTGCCTTCTCCTGTCATCAAAATTTGGTAGCTTTTCTGAATATTTTAAGCAGGAAGAGATTTTAATACATTAAATCTTTTTTTTAAAAGACTTTATTTATTTATTTGACAGACAGAGATCACAAGTAGGCAGAGAGGCAGGCAGAGAGAGAGAGGAAGGGAAGCAGGCTCCCTGCCGAGCAGAGAGCCCGATGCAGGGCTTGATCCCACGACCCGGCTCAGATCATGACCTGAGCCAAAGACAAAGGCTTTAACCCACTGAGCCACCCAGGCACTTCAATTTTGCTCACCAGAATAGTGATGAGTGTCGGGGAAACTGGTTCTGGTTCTGGGCCTCTAGGAACCTAGAACACTACAGAAATGACGCACTTGGAAAGCTACCACCTCTTAAGCCTTAAGAACTATTGAGTTCAAGAACCTATCACTGTAGGTTTGAGCTGAGATAAGGCAGTGGGAATCACAAACCTGCTGGCACTGCTGGCAAGGCCAATGCCGATGCCACAGCTACCTTTGACCTGTAGAAAGCTAAACAGACCCTAGTGTGCTGCTGCAGAAAAGTTTGACATCCTCATGGTTGTGTTTATTTTTTGTTGTTTTTGTTTTTTTAAAGTAAGCTCTATGCACAGCATGGGGCTTGATTTCACAACCCTGAGATCAAAAGTCACATGCTGTACTAACTGAGCCAGCCAGGTGCCCCATGTTTATCTTATTTTTGCCTCAGCAAACTCCTATAGACATATTTAATTGGTAAACAAATTTTGCATCCAGAACCTGCAAAGGAGTGTGGAAAGTATAGTTTTTGCTTTCTGACCTCCCATATGGGAAGGCACTCTAGACCTACAGTTCCCACATGTGGTCATTGAATACTTGAAATGTGGCAATTGCAGAAGTCAATTAAAAATTTTATCTAAGTTTAGTTATTTAAATTTAATTTTGAAACGTCACATGTGTCTGTTAGCTAGGGTATTGATTAGTGCAGCTCCGGAAGGAAGATGGGAAATGGAATGAGCCAATTCATAGTATCCATAACACTGACTATAACACTTGAGATCATCACTGAGGAGGGTAACCCTCATGGCCTCTATTTCCACACCTGTAAAATGAGGGTAACTATTTCAAAGGGTCATGTTATAATAAAGTAGCTAGGAAAAAAGCTCATAGTTAGCAATAAATTCAGGATCATGAATACCAGAGGGCTAGGATTAAGATGTGGCAGAAAGATTATCCCAGAGGATAAAGATAAATACACTCAAAACTAGGGTCTGGCCCAGTATTGACAACTCAAGGACTTTTCAAAGTACGCCTTTCTAAGAGAAAGCTGATGACATGTTCTTGGCTGAACTTGGCTTTTCTCTAGTCCAGACTTCTCTCCTGAACTCCATGTCTATGGATCTGTCTACTGGGTGGCTTTACCTGGATGCCTGACAGTTACCTCAAATGCAGCATATTTATCCATCCACCTATCCGTCCATCCATCCATCCATCCATCCATCCAAACATACACAAACTTGTGTTGTATGCTACTACATATGAAGTAATGAGCTAGACATGAGGAGTGTAATGTTAACAAAACAGGTAATACCTCTTTCTCAGAGCTTCTAGCTTAATAGGAATGACAGAGAATAACAGGCAGTGGGGTAAGTGGGGTACAATGGGAGTACCTAGGGGGAGCACCAGACCTAGACCAGGAGCTGCCCAGGCTATTGGAGAAGGGTCCCTGGAGAAGCAAAAGAACTAGATCAAGCCAATACAGGCAGAGGGGAGTATCAGAAGCAGAGGCCCAGAGGCAAGAAAGCATGCAATGCATTCTAGGAGGCAGAGATGGTCAGTTAACCAGAGTACGTGAGGCAGTGGTATAAGATGGGGTAGGTAGAGAGAGATGATGCAGGATCTTGAAAGTCAAGGTAGTTGGGCTATATCCTAAAAGCATCGGGGGCCATAGAAAGATTTTAAGCAAGATATTTGCTTTTGGGGAAAAAAATTCTGCTATCAACTGCATTGTGTCCCTTCCCCAAATTCATATTTTGAAGTCCTAACCCCCAGTTTGGAGATAAGGCCTTTGGAACATAATTAGGTTTTAGGTGAGGTCATGTGGGTGGGGATTAGAGTCCTTATAAGAAGAGATAACAGAGAACTTGCCTTCATCCTCTCTTCCCATCATACGAACACCAGCAAGATGGTGGACTTCTACAAGCCAGGGAGAGAGTCCTCACTAGAAACCGACCACGCTGGCACCTCAGGCTTCTAATGTCTAGACCTCTGAGAATGACATTTCTGTTGTTTAAGTTATCTGGTCTATGATATTTTGTTATAGTAGCAAGAGCTAAGTAATTCAAGCCCTCTGGTTGCAATATGAATGAATTCTAAGAAAACAAGTCTGGACACAGGGAGACTGGTAGAAATGGGAGGTTGTTGGAAGTAACTCATATGAGAGGAATGAGCACAAAGATAGTAGCAATAGGGAAGGAGAGATGAGTACAGGTTATGGAGATAAATATAGATTTCTGACTTAGGTAGTAGGGGGAGAGTATTGGTGCTAAGGTAGGCAACACTAGAAGAAAATCGGTTTTGAGATGGGGAGAAGAGTTCAATTCTGAATGTGATAACAATACAGTTAATATGTTGATCCTTTACTGCATTATGCCTAGTAATTTCATTTGATCAACAGGTTTCTCTCGTGTTCTTTTAGGGAGATGAATCAGTGATTGGAAAGATTAACAACCATTTTTGAAGATTTTTGGAAAAGACCTTGTGCTAGGCAGCATAATACTGTCCCCCAAAGATGTCCACACCCTAATTCCAAGAATCTGTGAATGTCACCTTATATGACAAAAAAGATTTACAGATGCAGTTAAAAGATGGGGAGATTATTCCAGGTTAACTGGGTGGGCCCAATCTAATCAAAGAGTCATCAATATGGAAAACCTTTCCTGGCTGGGTTAAAAAGATAAGGTAGAAGAAGAAAGAAGAGTTGAGCCCCCCATTGTTGGTTTTGAAGATGGAGGAAGGGGGCCACAAGTCTAGGAATGTGGTAGCTTCTGGATGCTGGGAATGATTCTCAGTTGATTGCCAGCAAAGACATGGAGATCTCAGTACTACAGTCACAAGCTAGCTGAATTCTGCCAACAACCCCAGGAACAGGAGACAAATTCTTACCTAAAGCCTCCTGAAGGAAATGCAGCCTGATGACACCCTGATTAGTGAAATCCCTCTTGGACTCCTGACCTGCAGGCCATATAAGGTAATAGATTGTGTTAAGTTCCTACACTGGTGATAATTTGTTAGGGTCACATAACAAATATTGGCTCTCACCCACATGGTTGGTAGACACACCAGTTAGCGTCTAGTTAGGAGCGTAAGCCACACTAGTAATGTGAACAACTTTACAAAGAATTGTTAACTAATAAAGGGTAATTAACAAATAGGAAAAATAAAAGAGAGCTCTGAAGAATATAGAAATGGCAAATGTAGCCATTTGCAACAATGTGGATAGAACTAGAGGGTATTATGCTAAGCAAAATAAGTTAATCAGAGAAAGACAATTATCATGTGATCTCTCTGAAATGAGGAAATTGAGGGGGGGCGCGTGGGAGGGAAGGGAGGGAAAAATGAAACAAGATGGGACTGAGGAGGGAGATGAACCATAAAAGAATCTTAATATCAGGAAACAAACTGAGGATTTCGGGGGAGGGTGGCTGGGTGATTGACATTGGGGAGGGTATGCGTTATGGTGCATGCTGTGAATCGTGTAAGCCTGATGATTCACAGACCTGTACCCCGAAACAAATAACACATTATATGTTAGTAAAAAAAAAAATTAAATTGTAAAAATAATTCTATTAGGAAAAAAATAAATAGCAAATGTAGGGAGCAGCCAGTATGTCTAGGGCTCTGAAAAAAGTATCCAAGGAAAGAGCAAACTTGGCTAGGCTTGCCAGTTGTGAAATTGATTGGGATTGTTTAGTTTTCAATGTTATAGTAGCCTCGGATCAGTGGGGACAAGGATGCAAAGATCTTGCAGCAAGCCTTGGTCAGTAATAGTCGTGATGAGTAAATAATTTTAGTTGTTTTGTATTGTAGTCTTCTAGGAGTAAAGCATTTCCTGGAAAGAACGGCTACATTAGTTGTGCTTGTTCTTAGTACTGTTCAACGTAGTGAAAGAAAATATATATATATATATTTTTAAAGACATCTATTTATTTATTTGACAGAGAGAGAGAGAGAGAGATCACAAGTAGGCAGCGAGGCAGGCAGAGAGAGAGGAGGAAGCAGGCTCCCCGCCGAGCAGAGAGCCCGATGCGGGGCTCGATCCCAGGACCTTGAGACCATGACCTGAGCAGAAGGCAGAGGCTTTAACCCACTGAGCCACCCAGGTGCCCCCCCTCCCCAGTATTATTTTAATATACGGGTACAGAAAATTATTTTGGTTTAAATTTTCATTACCTCTGCCATTCTTAAGAGAGGAAGATACCCTCATTGTTCTTGGAGTTTATGTTTCATGAATGAGTTTAAGAGCTGTCATTTATAGTTCTGAATTAATCATCTTCTGATTGGCTTGTAAGAACATTGCATAAAATAGGGATATTCTTTATCATTTGAGCTCTGATTTTTCCCAGTATGTCATTTGGTTTTGACTGTTTTTACCTTTAGTACAGAAATATTAAACCTGTTTATTTTGGCCTATGAATCAGTCTTTATAAGATTTCTGGTTTTCAGGTTATGCTTTAAAATGCCTTTCCACCTGGGGCTAATAATACATTATATGTTAATAAAAAATAAAAAAAAAACCAAAATCTAAAAAAAAAAATGCCTTTCCACACACATGAGATTGTTAACTGTGCCCACTTCCTCAGAATGGAAGTGTAAAGGGTTGAGAATGCTTACACTTTGGGATTTATACATTTATGTGTTATTTGAATTTATTTATTTATTTTTTTAATTAATTTTTTTAGAAAGATTTTATTTCTTTATTTGACAGAGAGAGAGAGATCACAAGTAGGCAGAGAGGCAGCCAGAGAGAGGAGGAAGCAGGTTCCCTGCCGAGCAGAGAGCCCGATGCGGGGCCTAATCCCAGGACCCTGAGATCATGACCCAAGCCGAAGGCAGAGGCTTTAACCCAGTGAGACACCCAGGCGCCCCTGAATTTATTTTAAAAAGAATGCTCTGCTGTTATACTTTTAAAGTATTTTTAAAACATAGAAATTCTTCTCACACTCCAAGAATATAGTCTTCTAAAGCTTTTTATATTTTTTAAAATACGCTTATATGGGGCGCCTGGGAGATTCAGTCGGTTTAAGTGTCCGACTCTAGATTTCAGCTCCGGTCACCATCTCAGGGTGGTAAGATCAAGCCCAGAGTCAGGGTCTGAGCTGAGCACAGAGTCTGCTTAAGATTCTTTCTCTCCCTCTCCCTTCCCCCTGCTTGCTCGCTCTCTAAATAAATAAATGAATAAATAAGATCTTTAAAAAAATGCTTATTTAAGGAGCAAGATATAGCCAGCTTTTCCTCCCAAACACACAGGCAGTTGCCCCAATTTTTATTGAATATCCCATCTTTTCTCCCTGATTTGACATGCTATTTGTAATTTACAAGATACAAAATTTCTATACACAGTTAGGATAATTTATAGACTTTTCATGTTCACATTCCTGTGTATTTCTATGCCAATACCATACTGTTGTATTTATTGTAACTTTATTAAACTATTTTATTTTTATTTTATCTTATTTTTTAAAAAGATTTTATTTATTTGACAGGCAGAGATCATAAGCAGGTGGAGAGACAGGCAGAGAGAGAGAGAGAGGAAGAAGGCTCCCTGCTGAGCAGGGAGCCCGATGTGGGGCTCGATCCCAGGGACTCGATCCCAGGACCCTAGGATCATGACCTGAGCTGAAGGCAGAGGCTTTAACCCACTGAGCCACCCAGGTGCCCCTTTATTAAACTATTTTAAACTTTTAAAATATACTTTTGGAACATTTGCCCCCCTCATTACTATAATTTTTCAGAATATCTCTGACCGTGCTCCACTGTTTTCTTGTTATACTAATTTTAGTAATATTTGACCCAAATCACTACAAATCATGTTGCTGTTTTCATTATAATTGTAATGATTTATAGATTTAGGGAAAACTGACATCTTTATAATGTAGTGTCTTTCCATCCTAAAATAACATGTATCTTCCTTTCCTAGAACAAATTTTTTCTCCTTTAAGTCCCTAAGTAGAATTTGAAAAACTCATGATTTTGTGAATTTATTTTTTTACTTAGCTATTTTTATTATTTCATTGTTTTATCAGTTCTCTTGGCTTTTCTAATTTTTCGGAGTCTCTACCGTAGGCATGTAGTTTATAGACAGCATAGACAGTGGTTTCATTTTGGACTAAAAAATGAAAAACTGAGTTTTTCATTTTCTAAGGATTTTATCCCACATCCCTGTAGTGCTGTCACAGATGTTTATTCTGCTTCTTCATTCTTCTTTCCAAAAGTCGTCGTCTGTTTGGGTCACAGTAACACAAATGCCATAGGTTGAATGGCTTAAACAACATTTATTTCTCTCAGTTCCAGAGGCTGGGAAGTCCAAGATCAAGGCGCTAGCAGATTGGGTGCCTGGCCAGAGCCTGCTTCCTGGTTCCTAGAGGGTGGTTTCTAGCTGTGTCCTCACAAGGGGGAAAAGAGACACCGGAAGTAAGCTTTCTCGTAACTCTTAAGAGGGTTAGGGTTAGAGTGAGGGCTGTAGCCTTATGACCTCATCCAATCCTATGCACCTCCTAAAGGCTCTACTTCTAATACTATCACGTGGTGGTGGTGGTGGTGATGGGAAGTTTCGACTTAAATTTTGAAGCGACACAAACGTTCAGTCCCTAACATAGTCTCAGTTTCCTTTTTATGCCTTTTCTTGGTAGTCTGCCTCACCACTGCCCCCAGACAAGTCCAGGTTTTTTTGGTTCGAATACGTAAAATGTTTACTTTTATATCTCTTCAAGTATAGGTTTTTGTTTAGATCTTCTGAGCTGTGTCGCAGACTATTAGCATACATTATTATTTCCATGTTATAATTATTTTTAAAGGACACCAAAATAGGGTGGCAAGTTGGCCTAAAATTTCAAAGTCCTATTAATCTTTTTCTACTGAATAGCTCTCATATTTTGAGCACTTACTATGGACAAGGCATTTCACATGTTATCTCACTTGATCTGTAGATTGTTTCTAGGAAATAGATGATTATTTCCATTTTCATATGAAGAAATCAAGTCTCAAAAGATCTAGTAAATACCCAGCTTCAAACAGTAGTGGCTTTGAACCACAGTCTTTCTACTTTCTCTTTTCTCCTGTTCTTCACATTCCTTCTGCATCGTGAGGAAAGAAATAAAAGCCAGGCTCTATCATCTCGGTTTTTTGTTGATGAATCAGAGGAAAGGGTTGGAAGTGAGACTTCTCTTAAGTATAATTTACTTTTGACTTTTGAACTATGTAAATGTTTTGGTTTTTTTCTGAAGACTAAAATTATCAGGGAAAAATAGAGCTAACCCTTAACTTGAAAATAAAATTGAAATGAATAACCTTAACTCTTTATCAAATTGGTTACATAACCACACAGAGAAAAGAATAATTTCTAGTAACTTTGGAAGATGTTCTTCTGGTGTACATTCTTGGTAAGGTATATTCTAAGGAAAAAAGAATTGCAAATACTTTCAAACTTCGCTTCATAGTTTTATTATTAGAAGTAATATTTGTGGTATAATTTTGAAATATATAATTTTATATATTCAAAAAGAACAAATGAACATGTTAAGATCCAAACTTTTTTCATTGTGAGAGAAAGGAGATACATATAAAAAATAAAAATCCTGTGTTAAATTTGACATATTAATATCAACTCAGGGTTTAGGTATTTTTACTTTCTCTGTTCACTGAAAGAACCTAAAGGCAACAATATCCCAGTAGCCATGTTAACTGAGGATCTATCCTTCATAGTTTTTTTTTTTTGCTGTCAGTTCTGGCAAAGCCTCATCATTTGGGTGAGAAAGGACTGAGTGCCCCAGGCTAAGACTGCTTCAGGTAAGGAAAGAAGTCAGTGCTTAATTCAGTAGGTGGGGATTTTAAAGTTGTTTGCCAGGGGTGAGGTCTGCCCCAGTCCTCTTCATCATCATTTTGTGAAGGCTACATTGCTCACTAATGCTTTTATGTGAAAGTGGACTCTTTCAGGTAAACATGAAGGCAGAGCTGCAGCCTATGTCTGGATTAATGCTGGGTGGGAATCTGCAAGTGAGAACAGGAAATCCTGGGAATTCGAATCCCCAGGAATTAGCAGAAACTCCTGAAAGGACTTGAGATTTTCAAAGGCTATATAATTGGTAGGATCCAAGCTGAGATGACCGATGGGAATGACCCAGCTAGTATCTGGATTGTAAGAGGTATGAGTGTATCTAGGATATGAAGAAAGGATGGAATTGGAAAAATGCTAAGGCCCAGAGAAGGACAGAAGGATCTAGAAGGCCCCAGGAAGGATGAAGGGATCTACTAGCCTGGATGCTGTGGGGAGGGATTGTGGGTTCACCTTCCTCTTTAAGAACCCTCTCCAACCTCAAAAACAGTGTCACTGTCCCCTAACTCCATGATGGGGACCTAGAACTCTAGCCATGGTGCATATTCTCAGTGTTAGGTGAGGCTTCTATGCACTTCAGATAAATTGCTTTTAGATGCTTCTTGTGAGCTTTGGGGCACTAGTTCCATTTTATATTTTCTATGAGGATGGGGTTCCTTTTCTGTTCCTCTGATATTTACAGAGGTGTCAAAATTTACCAACATTTAGGAAAAACAGACACATTAATTTGGCAAAGGAACCTTAGGGCCAGACCCAGCAGCAATGAACCTTCCTACTTTCCTAGGTCAATTATTTTGCTACAGAGAGCCACCGGAGATGGAAATTTTCAGGAAAGACTAGAATTCACTGAAGGGCACAGGGCAGGGATTACAGGGGGAACTATGGTTTACATTCGAAGCTCATAGACCCTCTTTTTGGGTGTGGTAGAGGGCTCCATAATAGAACCCTGACAACAGTGAGTCACCGGTCATAGACTGGATCATTAAGAAAGTTCAGGATACCTGTAGGACGGAGTCTCTCAACTCTATTCATCAGTCATGATCCCAACTCAGATCTATCTCTGGGCCAAGGTTTCCCTTTGTGTTAGGGCTGATAGGAAGAACAATGCTGCCAGCCTTTGAAAGCCTTGAATCAGATGCTAGAGCCCAAGTTCTGTCATCAAGGTCAAGTCTTATGTGAAGGAGTACACATGAGCTTGCTGTTCTGGGAAATTTGTGTTTCTCGTCTGAAGAGGATAGGGACTGAAAAATCAATTGAGCGTGACATATAGAAAACCCTTCTTGAAATTTTTGAGAAGTGGCAATTATTTCACCCACTTTAAAGTGAGTAATGGATGGATCCCAGAGCTCTCCTAATTCAATATAGAAAATCAGGTTATCCATGAATAATGAATGATGAATGTGTGCAGTTAGCCTAGAGAGAAGAGGGTGAAAATTTGGTCCTAGCCACTCTCTAGTCTTTTAAGATCAGTGCAGAGTCAAAAAGAGGAACAAAACTAGCACTAAAAGGCAAGGTTTTGTCCAGTCAGCTGTGGGATGCCCAAGGTTTAACCTTAATCTCACATATCTGTGAGGACCCAGGTCCACAGTCTCTGAGAATGGCAGTTCCAAGAGCAAGTCCCTATTAGAAAACAGAGCTCTTGGTGGGGGGTTGGGTGGGGGGGGGACAGTCATGTGAGATCTATTGAAACCACTTTTTGTGTTGGGGGCAGAACTCCCAGGTCCTGACCTCCACAAGATTCAGGCTCCTCCTCTGAGGTGTCACCTGGTCTCCATACCTCACAGGGTTGTTGTGAGGATCGCACGAGAGAATGTCTGGGAAGGGCCTTCCCGTTCTTGTCATGGACAATTTTACCTTGTGTAATAATTTTGTTGCTTTCAGAGTCTTAGTCTTCCAAGAGTCTGCCCCAAAATATCATTCCACAAAGACTCCTAAAATATCATTTTGTTCCTCTCTTTACCACAAGTAAACCAGGCTCTTGGATTCTCAGATTGGAGAGGATAACTGGAAGAATCTGATGGAGCACAGGACAGGCTTTTCCGGGGAACAGAGGAGAGGACTCTCTCTCTCCTCTTTCCTGTGTCCCCCTTCCTAGGATGACTTATGCAGTGGCAGGGCCCAGTGCAGCCTGCGGTTGACGTTGGCTCGGAAGCCTGGAGGGAAGGGAATGTGAAAGAAAGCCTTGGTGTGAGGAATGAGAGAAACATTGTGAAGTCTGGGATGTGAGGGAACATAGGCCATGGGGCCTAGGAATGAGGCTATGGGGCCTGGCCTCTAGCTCTGCCAGGCCCCATCCCAGCTCACTGACCTTAGCTTACTCCTTTTGTCTTCTGCAGCCACTTGGACAAGGTCCCAATTACAGGCAGTTTGTGGCAGCACTTTTATCAAGATCCCCACTGTGAGTTGTGTGATACAGCGGCCATGGAAGCTGACATTCTGCTGTTTGGGAGCCTGTGGAAGATGCTGTGCTGCCTCACGGCCCTATGGCTCCCACCATTCCTCTGAGGGGCTTAGCTCAATTTCTGCCTTCAGCCTCTCACGGACCTTCTGAAGACCTATAACAGACCCCTACGTCCCTGTACTTTTCGTTTCCACTTTCTCACTGGATTCTACAGATGCCCACATTCTAGACCGTCTGCAGACTCCATACCACCGCCTTCTGTATTCTCTGCGGACTCTCCAGAGGCATATTCACCTCAGTTGCTTCCTTGCTTGAGTGCCCTTTGGGGGCCCTCTTCCCTCGGTGAACTCTTACCATCTCTTTTCCTCTCCTTGGGTCCCATTTTCTCAAAACACTTCTTTGTCCCTCATTTTACCATCACTACTGGCTTTCCTTTTGTGAAAGTTTACGTGGAAAAGCTAACAAAAAGGGAAAGCTAAACAAAAGGTTTCTGAGCATTTTTTGTTTAGGACTCCCAAATTCCCTTCTATGTATGACATGACAGGAGGTTCTAGAATTCTGGTTGTTTGACCTGTTAAACTATTTTTAATCCCCAGATCACTTCTTGGTTGAGTCTTATCACCTAGGAAGTAATTTGATTAATTCCATGACGCTGACAGCAAAGAAAGCTGGATGGCCCCGAAAGGCAAGTAAGTACAAAGCCAGCAAACTGTGTAATCGCACGTTGTAGCCAAATGGTGAGCAAATTGCAGCCTGGCCCTGGACTCTCCAACTGAGGAGGGACTGAGGTAAAATACGAACAAACAAAAAACAGTATGAAAGATAAAGACCTTGGAGGTATCATGGTTGATAGCTAAGAAGCGTCAACAGTTTAAACCTTAACTTTACAGAGAGGAGAGAAAAAGAGCAAAAGCACATGCAGATTAAAGCACCCCCCTGGGTAGCTCTGGCGGTCTTGTCTGGTGGGTCTTGAGGGAAGGTGGCACTTCCTGCAGTTACCAGCCTGGTCCCAGTGGTCTTGGAGGGAGGGTGCAGCTTCCTGCCCTTGTCTGTTTTGGAACCATCCCTCACATGGCACCGTTTGAGGTCTCAGGACAGCCTCCCAGTGGTTTCCTGTGGCATACGTCTTTGGACTTGGAGGCATGAGTTTACTGTTGTGTTTAGTTGTTAACAGTACCTGGTAAGGTCCTTCTCACGGAGTCTTTCTTTGCTGTCTCATCTAAGGAAAATAAGGAAATAAATAAAAATAAGGAAACTTGTGTTATTCAAGAGAATGATGGGACAGAGAGTTAAAAGAATATTTTGGTGATTCACAAACTAACTTGGGTCATTTTATGGAAAGAAAACGCCTATTCTGTTCTTTTTGTGTACTGTCTGTGTTACAATTTGCAGTTAGAGACTTAAAAGCCTTTCTCTGTGAATAAATTCATTAATGTGGAATATATTCTTGAAGCTTTTTGTCATTTATAGAATTAAAGGTTATTAATATGTCTTTATGTGTACATGTAGGCACACATAAATATGTATAGATAATAAAGTTAATTTTAGTTTTAATTATAATTTGTCTTAGCATATAAAAACAAAGGTAGGGGCGCCTGGGTGGCTCAGTGGGTTAAAGCCTCTGCCTTCAGCTCAGGTCATGATCCCGGGGTCTTGGGATCGAGCCTGGCATCGGGCTCTCTGCTCAATAGGGAGCCTGCTTCCCTTCCTCTCTCTCTGCCTGCCTCTCTGCCTACTTGTGATCTCTGTCTGTTAAATAAATAAATAAAATCTTTAAAAAATATATACTTTATAAAATTTGTATTCATGAAACAAAATTTAAATAATCTTAAAGTCATATTTAAAAGCTTTTATATTGAAGCTAGATCTCTCATAGCTATAGTAATGAGGGTTATTATTTAAATGCATTTGTCTATATTTTATAATGCAAAATAGTTTATTGACATTTTAATTTTCTTTTTTCTTACATATTTTTGACTATTTAGTATGCAAAATAATGACAATGATTTTTTTTTCCTGAGTGTCAAATTGGATTTTTAGAATTTCCCAAGTGAGGGGTAAAACAGAGGGCTAGAACAACAAAGTTGAGTGAAAGGTAGCTTTAGACAAATATGGAATTTATCAACGTAAAAAGGTTATCTTCTCTCTGTAAGGAGAAGGGAGTACGTTTATATGCAGAAAGAACTTTTTCATATATACATAGACACAAAAGAGAAAGTCATTACAGGTTTAAGCAGTAACTCAAGCCCTTGACAATTTTATCAAGCCATATAATTAAAAGCCAGTGTTTATTAATCCCTATAGAATGGAAACAGAGGCGAAATCTACATTAATCACAATGATCTCTTTCTTTTAGACCAGTTATACAATCTCCTCTAGAGAGTTTCTGTTCCCTTTTTGCCTCAGCATTTCTCAAATGAACATTCGTATTCATGTCAAAGTTCCCCAAGTGGCCACTCTAATTCTAATTTATCCTTGAAGTTATGCCAGGTGCTAGCACAAGCTCATTAGCAGACAAGCCCACAAGAGATTTTTGGACTGTTGATCAGAGGTAAAATATCACTTGTGTTTTAAGTCTTCAGTCCTAAGGTTAGACTGCTTCTATTTGCTGACCTGAAAAATCAGCGGCCACCTGGCTCAAATATGTGGAGAGATCTTTCCCAAAGCCAATTTCTCGTATCCAGAGAAGACTGGAGAAAGTTCTCATAGACAAACAGAAGATGGTATTAAAAGCCAATTTCACCAGCGGACACTCAGGTCTGATCAAGAAACCAAAAATTCCAGCAAATATTAAACTTTGGTCCTTCAATATTAGAATCTAAATTCAGTCTAAAGCCACACAATCAAAGACAGAGATACCTTCAGTGTCTTGAGATTCAAGGAGTCTCAGATATGTACATTATTAGTGAGTCAAGGAGGCCAGTGCTTAGTAGGAAAGGTCTTGACCAAATATCCAGAGAACCTCCAAATGTCCTATTTAGGACACTAGTAGGAGCAAAGTTGTAGTGGACAAAGTCAGGTTTCTTGGCTCATTGCAATGATGGAGGTCACACACCAGAGGAACCATGGGGTGTGTCACCAAGAAAGGGAAAAGTTATGATATAGTTTTGAGAAAGCATGGCATGTCAATGAAATTTATGTGAAACAGTATTTTGATAAGTTAAAGCAGAGTAGGACTGTGTGAAAAAGGGGGCAATACTAGGTCTGGATGATGAAAGGGACACAAGGTCTCCTTTTCTTTGAAATTACAAATTGAGATAGATGTAGAATGTTGTACACCCAAACCCTTATCCTGAATCTGTTCCTGGGTTGGATATCAAGACAGCTGCTCTGTGTCAAAGTGAATTAGATCCTGTAGGCAAAAGCAGGATATTTAGTTCTTAATGAAATTATTTCAAAAGTAAAGTTTCTGATAAACTATAATTTTTAGACATCAAGATTCCTCAGTAACAAAGTAACAGTCATGCTACTGAGTGTCTTTAGAACACTTTACAGTTGCAGTGTTTCCTTGGGAGAAATAGAATTTTCTGCTAATGTGGCAGCTGGATTTATCTGTGTTCTGTGTCTGTTTTCCCAGCTTGATGAATGGAAGGGTGGATTTTCAGTTTCTCAGGCCAAACTAATTTTCACTTTCTCTACATGTAACTCCATCCGTTGTTTTACCAACTTGTAGAACTTGCCAGAAAGAAGCCTTGGTGGCGTGGGACCTTTTCTGAAAGTGATTAACCTCTTCCCTTCTTTTCTGTTTCCCTGCTTCCTAGGATGGGCTGTGTAATTTGGGGGCCCCAGTGCAGCTTGGGGTTGTTACTGAAGGAGGAACCCATAGGGCACAGAATGAGAAAGCAAGACTTGGGGTGAAGTACAGAAGGTATGCTGGTTTCCCCACTATCCAAAAGTAGTGTGTTCCTATAAAGATTTTCATAAGCCCCACCCCCCAAATAAGGCATAAAGCAAAGAAGCATTACCATTAATTTTTATGGAAAATTAAATATTAATTTTGGATGTTCCCAGAACAACCCCCTGCAGGAAAAAAACCTTCTTAGGCTTTTCTGATACCTTAGGCACATCTTGCTAAAGGAGGCACAGAATAATTCAAGAGCAGGCACAGATGCTCAGAGACAGGGTTCAGAGGGCGGGTGGCATGATGCTGAGGGGCTGAGTGTAGTTCTGGGGAAGGATTTGGGCGCGCTGCCTCCGTAAAGGCTCCCATAACACAAACGCCCAATGCTACTGTCACTGTTGACCTTTTTTTGTAAAAGCAAAAATTCTCTTTGGAGGTCTTTTGGGTAGCAAAACCAGGTAGTAACTAGGTCTTTCCTAAAAGCGAGGCTGCATAACACAGTCTTTCCAAAAGCAGGGGAAATCTGGAACTACCCAAGTGTTCTCTGGGAGCTGAAATGAATGAATACATGTGGGGTGCTTACCAGGGTGTTTGGATATAGTAAGATAGCGATACAGGTTGGTGTCCAAAAAAGGGCTCACTGTACTTTTTGCTTTCCATCCTTTGCTGTAAGGTGAAAATCCTCTTTGGATTTCTTTCAGCTAGCAAAAACAGATACTCATAAAGGTCTTTTGTAAAAGCAAAGTGGTGTTACATGAACTTTGGAAAAGGTGGGGGGAGGGTACCTGTATTATGTAGGGTGTGGGGGGAAAGGGTATAGGCAGCTTGCCTTAGGTGCCCTTATTCTCTCCAGACCTTCTTGTTCCTATTCTGTTCCTGGTTTTAGTAACTGCGGGGTCGAGACCTGCTCAGGGAGGTGGACCTTCTGACCTTAGCAGGGCCTTGGAAGATGCTGCTCTGTCAGTGTCCCCTTTGGTTCCTGCAGCTTCTGTACCTGGGCCCTCTCTAACTCTGTCCTCCACTCTTTTACTGACCTTCCAGAAAACCCATTACCTGTCCTTCTGGCTGAGCCCGTATAATTCTGACCTATTTTATCAGCCTTTTTTTCCGGGACCCTGCAGAGTCCTGTCAACCCTTGCAACTTTCCTAGCTTGTGTCTGACTCTGCTCCCACAGAGCCTGTTTTCTTCTGCGTCTGTCTTGCCCTTCTCAGTGGGTCTCACTCCCTCTTCCCCCCTCTCATCCTATTATTGCCAGCAGAGGCTCTCCCACATTCTCACGCAGCTCTTTCTCCACTCCCATCACGGCTTTATCTTCTCTGCCTGGGAGTCCTCCTTGCCTTGGTCTCACCTAATCTTTCACGATCCTTCCTTCACCCCACTACCAGCTTCCTCATTTTCCCCACAAGGTCTCCTTGCCTCCATTTGCCCCCCAGGTCTCCTTATTCATTCTCATCATGGGGCACTGGATCCCTTTTTGCCTCTGGAGCTATAATCATAACAGACTGTCTTCTACACCAATCAGTTACCCTTTCTCCTCTCCCCTGGAACACATTCAGATACTAGACCCTCTTCCCCAACTAGATCCCACCCCTTCATGTGATGCTACCCTCTTTGTAAGGACTTCAGCCTCTCATTTCTCACCAAAACCTCATTCACTCCATGAATCCCATGGATTCATGTGCCTGTCAGCCCCTTCCACCAACTGTCTCTACCCCACTGTTGCCAGACTTTTGCAATAATGACTCAGTGTGGCTCAATTTCAGTCTTACTAAATGTTGTTCCAGAGGCTCAGCTTCAGAGACCTTTTGTCTGGCCTCTTATGCTACAACAACCCCAAGCACTGACTGCTCAAAACACTTGCCCCTATCAACCTTCTGGTGGCAGGTGTCTGCTGAAGACTTGTTTCTCCCTACCTTCTCATTCTGTGACTTCGAGCTGGAGTTGTTTGTTTTGTTTGTTTTCTATGAGGTTCCTCCTCTGGGGAGATCCTGTAACCAGATACGTGGCTGCAGGTAGACACTCTTTCTCAGCTCTACTGTCCAGAAGCTCCTGGAGATACAAATCACAAATATGTGGATTTCCAGATTTGGGAGGAGAAAGAAGAGGGGATCATTTCTAAGCAATAAAGGACATATTACCAACTCTATTGTTGGTAAGCACCCCTTAATGTTGTGCCCTACTCCATAGCCCTCTGACTCTTCTGGAGATATGAAGGTGAACTAGAGAAATTGCATAGCCTGTAGGAGCTTACAAATCCCCAAACCTTCACAGACTCTGCAGCAGAAATGTAGCCAGCTCTTCTGAGGTCCCTGCTCTGCACAACGAGTCCCTGCTGGCTACTCTCCTGTTCCTTGATAGTTGTTCCCCACCAGTTTCCCTTCCACCTTTTCAATCTCTAATGACCTCCTCCTGCAATCAAAAAGCAGATAACCATTCCCCAGAAAAAACAATTCCCCACTTTAAAGCCTAGCCCCAGCTAGGGGAAAAGTTCTAGACAGAACGAACTTCCATAGAAGGATGGTATGTATCTTCTCTAAGTTGAGTTTCCACTTTAGGAATATGATCATGGAAATGAATTTAGGAATGAATTGGAATTCTTTCATGGAGGGAAATAGTAAGGCCAAAGCATTCCCAGTTCTGGGGCAGCCTGGGTCAGCAGAAACCCTGTGTCCATAAGCTTCAGGCCCCAAGGAAAAGCCAGAAAAAGAATGCAGCCCCAAAGGATGAGAGGACCTTAGGAGATCCACAGCATAAATGCATCAAAGAGGGGAGGTAAGATTAGGGATATACCAAGCCAAAGAGTCACCCTCCCAGCCAGGGACTTAGGTGACACCCTAATAAGCAAGACTCGGTTTTTGCCCCAGCTGGAATAGACTTCTACAAATAGTCACTTGGGAACAAAGGATGAGATGCTTGCTTCAGTGGCTTTGTCCCAGGACACAGCTCAGGGCAAGAAGATCGCTTGCAAAAAACCTCCATCATCTGTGCATTGCCCACAACCAGCTGAAACCAGAAGAGTTTGGGTAAACTATCGCAGTCATCGTTCCAAGCATTTGAGACACATCAGAGAGAGAAACAGATCTGCCTGCCCTTGTCGAGTTTACCTCTTTGGTCCTTGTGTCGGCTTTCTCTCCAACCATACAAAACTCTCAAACCTCCTTCATTCTCCTCAAGCTCCTGCCCCGCCCACCACCTCGACAGATGTGCTGTGTGGCTCACAAACCTTCGGATAGGAACTTTTCATCGTCAGTCTTCAAAACCGTTGCATCCCACCTTTCTTTCCTCCTTCCTTAGGGTTGTGTGAAGGACGGGTCCTTCTGGAAGGCCTCCCGTGACCCTCCCAAGGAGGGACCGGTGCTCTCACTTTGACCATCATAACTCTTGTTACACTGTTTTGTCACTTTGGACGACCATCCAGCTTCTCTGAGCTTCCCCGAGGGGCCCTATCTCCCTCACGGCTGGCCTGGTGTGTCCCATCTAGGTAACGGTCAGTAATAACGGTGCAAGAGAATTCACGAGCCAAACTCCAGGAGCTCTTGGGGGCGGGGCTGCGGCCTGAAGGTGGGGCCACGTCAGGGAAGGGGCCACGCCTGGGCGGGGCAGCGGCGTGGGGGCGGGGCCTGCACTGGGGTAGCTTCCAGCTTTCTGGTTGTGGTGGTCGGCCGCGCTTCTCCTCTGGATGTTAAGTCGGGCGAGAAGAGTTGGGGCTTTACCCCCAGAGACGAGGTTAGGGTGGGACCTTCGCTCACCCCTGCCTAAGGAGCTTCGCCAGCTGTCCTTCGCCACAGCCCTGCAGGACCTCACAGTGGGGGTCAGGGGTGGCCTCCGAGGGTCCGGAGAGACCCCAAGCACCAGCCGCCCTCTCTGCTGGAGCTCGGCGGAGGCCATCTTCATCATCATCACCGTAGCACTGACCTCTGTGCGCTGAGGCCCCACCCCACCCTGTCTGCCCAGCTCTAGGCAAGTGCCCGGGCCGGGGTCCCCGTGTCATCGTCCCAGGGGCTGGAGCACTACACACACCTGCGTCATGAGGCTGTCGCGGGAGTGGAAGGAGAAGTGGAAGGGGACCTAGATCCTACTATGTTCAGCATAGGGTTCGGGGCTGGTCTAGAGGCTTTGCCACGGCTGCTGCGGGGACTTGGAGAGGCCAGCATCTCATGCCACCCGCAGGACCGGTAGCCACACGGCGGAAGGTGCCCAGGCTGTGCTGGGCGTTGTTTTTTGGGAAGCTGCCTGGAAGGCCCCAGCACCTGCAGCAAGGCCAGGGCATGGTTCCTGAAGCCCGCAGGTGAAGGCCATCAGCGCAGCGTGATGGTGGAGGCGCGAGGTCGCCCCCGAGGGGCAGAGGCCGAAGCTCATGCAGACTCCCGAGGCCCCCGGCACGGCGGGTGGAGCAGCCTTCACAACTCAGGTAAGCTGCTATCACAGCCTTGCTTTGGTGGAGGGGCCCTTAGTGTCAGGCCCTGTGTTAGGGCCTCTGGCTCTGACGGTCATCACCAGGGACGGGAGCCGACGCTACGGTTCTTTTTTGGTTTTTTTGGACAGGTTTTCTTACATGAGTATTATCTAGCAGATTTGCAAGACACAGATTACCCCGTAGTAGTGGCGCTCATAGGCTCCACCCCAACCGTGTAAAACTAACATATTGATGTATTTCTTTCCAGACTTTACTATGCGTATGTTTGGTGTTTAAATAATATATATACATCTATATATTTGGAAGGTCGGAAAACATTTAACATTTTATCATAAGCAGTGTCTACTTTATTGTATACTCTTCCTAAACCTCATTTTTAGTTAATATTACATACTAATTAACCATTCTGGTTTTTCTTTGATATTCAGATTTGTTCTAAGTTTTTAATATTGTAAGTTGTTGACTAACATATTTGTAGGTAATCGTACTCGCTTCTGAACTGTCTTACTCCAAAAATCACAACGCTTTTCCCGAACTTCAGATGAGTTTCTAATCAGGGTTCTACTCTTGAGTCGTTTCTCTTCTTTTTCTACAGTCTCCTTAGGGGAAGTTTCTAACTATTGAGTGTTTTATTTCAATACCGACTTCTCCTTTTTGCTTCAAATTTATACATCCAGATGCTTGCTAATATTTCCAACCTTGATTTCCTACAGGTGTCCCAAACTTAACATCTGTAAATTTAGCTCTACCAGCCCAGGGCTCTTGCTTTCCTAAGCCCAGTATCAATTGGTGGCACCTGGTGACCAAGCCAGAAACAGGTGAGCCTTTCTCTGTTCCGCCCCCTTCATCCTTCCCATGGTTAATCAGTCACCAGCATTTAGCACCTGTCTCTAAACAGTTCTCAACTTTTAATCTCCTCTCAATTCTTACTCCCACTCTGGTAGTTGGGGTCCTCATCATCTCTCACCATCATCGGCAGCAGTCACTTTACTAATCTCTGTTCTTAACCTCTGTTGCTGATCTCTTTGTGTTTTTTTTTTTTTTTAGCTTCTTTTGTTACTCCTAGTATGCGTTTGTTTTTTTTTTACTCCAGTAATAAATGTCCATTTTGTTCAGTGCTTCCATATCTTTACTGATTATGATTTTTCTACATGGAGGCCTCAGGCAGGTAAACACTAGAGTTTTCACCATCCGCTGTAGTTGGTCAGGGCCTTTATTATTTTTTTTCGAGTAATTTGTCCATTTCATACAATTTGTTGACTTTATTGCCATAGTTCATAATATTTTCTTATTTTTCTTTTAATATTAGTGGATCTGGTACTGTTCCTTCTTTCCTTCTTGATGCTGGTGATTTGTGTCTTTTGTGATCAGTCTCACTAGAGGTTTATCAATTGTCTTTTTTTTTTTTCCCAAAGAAACAGCTTTTCATTTTATTGATTTTATTATTTTTCTGGCTTTTATTTCATCGATTTCTACTCATGTTTTTATGACATTCTTTTTTCTGTTTGCTTCCTTCTGTTTCCTTTTCCAGTTTCTTAAGGTGAATACTTATTAGATCATTAATTTGAGACTATTCTTCTCTTCTTAGTATAAGCTTATTTTTTTCAAAGAGAACATAACCTCAAGATTTTATTGCCTTTATAATAACACAAAGGGTGAAGCTCAAACTGGATCATTTGGCCTTTTCTCTTGTTATCTCCACCTTGTTCAAAATGCTTCCGACTCTTGATAGCCAGTGTTCTCTTTGATCTGTACTTGGGCTCCACGCATTCTCACCTCAGCACAATCTTCTCTGGGGTTTCAGCCTTTTTCTGGAAAATTGGCTTCGTGTGCTCACCATAGCCCCTCTGCCTCCTTTCCCAACACCGCTTCCCCTGGACACATGAAAAACCTTGTCCTTCTTGTACTGTGTTACTATGTTGGTATCTGCCACATGTCTTAGAGAAAGTCTCCTGGGTTTTAAGAATGTTTACTGTGGTTGTGTGGATACTTTCCCTATACAAATTTAATGCTATGAATTTTCCTATAAATACTGATCTATCTGTAGTCCATATATTTTGATACGTCATCTTCATTTTCCATTGAAATTATTTTTTAAATTTATTTGACTTTTTCTTTGAGTTACTTAGAAGTATGTTTTCAATTTTCAAATATTGGGGAATTCCCCAAATACCTTTCTGTGTTGATTTCTAATTTAATTCCATTATGGTGAGAGAACATACTTTGTACAATTTCAATATTTTAAACTTCACTGAAGTCTGTTTTATAAAAGGTGTCTCTTGGTGACTGTTTTCATGTGTATTTGGAAAGAATATGTATTCTGCTGTTGGATAGAATTCTCTATAAATAGTAGGTCAAGTTAGTTTATAGTATTTTTCGTCTTCCATGTCCTTCCTGATTTTCTTTCTGCTTTTATTCCTGAGGGAGGATTGTTGACTTGTCCAACTCTAGTCCTGGTGTTGTGTGTGTCTCCTGAGCTGTCACTTTTTGCTTCATGCATTCTTCAAGCTCCAGTGTTAGATGTATATACACTTAGGATTCTTATGTCTTTTGGGCAAATTGTCTCCTTTATTATTATCTAATGACTCTTTTTATATGTGGTAGTACTCCTGAAGTCTACTTTGTCTGGTATTCATTCATAAAGGGCCCCAGCTCGCTTTGGATTAGTGTTTTCATGGTATATATTTTAATTTTTATTTTTTTCATGGTATATCTTCTTATATCTTTTAAACTTCTTAGTTATGTCTTAATCTCTAAGGTAAGTTTCTTGTACACAGCTTATGATGGTGTCTTGCTTTTTTATCCAATCTGACAATCTCTGCCTTTTAATTGAGGTGGGTAGACCATTTCCATTGCTATTATTGATATGGTTATATTTAAATCTCCCATCTTGCCAACTGTTTTTTATTTGTTCCATCTGTTCTTTGTTCCTTTTGCCAACTTTGCCAACTTGCTTTTGAATTATGTTTTATGATTCTCTTTTCTCTTCCCTCTTGTCTTGTGAAACCTTTTTTAATATTTTTTTTCTGTGCATGTCACAGGATTTAAAATAGTCATCTTTCATTTACACATTTTAAAATAGTCTTCTTCCAAAAAAAATAAAAATCCTCTTCAAATAATAATATATCACTTCATGTATAGTGTAAGAGCCTTACAACAGGATATTTTTCTTTCCCCCCATCCTTTGTGCTATTATCATATACTTAGGGGCTGTATTATTTCAAATAAATTTTTAAATTTCTTAAGTAATCTGTGACTTTTTGGTGTAAAAATATTAACAACATTTCACATAGCCTAAAGTCCCTTTGACCACCCCTTCCCTGGAGGTAAGCAATGTTATCAGTTTCTTATACATTGTTTTAAACATTTTCTACGCCTGTAGTGTGTGTGTGAGAGAGTGCGTGGGCACGCACGCGCATATATATACACTTAGAATATGTATAGTTTATTGTTTTACATAAAAGATATTACACTGTGCATACCAGTCTAATGTAGTTTCTTTTATTCAATAGTGTATCTTGTCCATCTACCCATATTAGCACTTCATTCTTTTGAACAGCTACATAGTACTCTGTTAAATGAGTTGCCTACCATGCTATTTAAGGTAATGGACCTTTGTTTCCTATTATTCATTATGGTAAACGAGCTTCCAGTGAACATTCTTCTGTATGCCTTACTGTGGACATATGCAAGCGCTTCCCTAGAGTACCTGCCTAGAAAGGGAATTAGATTTTTCACAGAACCCTCTATCAAGAAATAAAGGGACGAGGGGAGCAGAAATTAAAATGAGAAGGTTTTAGGGTTGCACTGGGGCTAGTGGGTGTGGTAGGGGTGGTGGTGGGCGTGTTTGGGATATGATAGAGGATTTAAAAGCTTTGGAAAGTCTTTGAAAAGTCTTACGCAGTAATGGCATAATCTTTGGAACTCAGACAGATGAGGGAACATGGATTGGTTGCTATTTTCATGCCTTGGGTATAAAGAATCCACTTTTTTCTTCCTTGAAAGTAGAAAAGAATGGTGTGACTCATTTTGATGGTCTACCAGAGGGGTTAAATAACTTGCCGAAAGTCATATGGCTAGTAAAGGGCTTATTTTCTGATGACCTCAGTGCAGAGGAGTGACAGCCCAGTGGGCTTGTGAAAGTGATTGAGTTTAGAGGTCTTCTGGTTGGACACCTTCACTGTTCACAGGGGGAGAGAGGCCTTGAGAGGAAAGAGACGTGCTCAGGATCCCATTATCAAGTCAGCATTAAAGCTGGAGCTCCGGCCCTAAATGCTAACATATTTCCGCCTGGCTGTAGGAGGCAGAAAAGCAGAAACAGGAAGGAGATAGCTTAGTCCAGCTAGAAAGTGGTGGTGGGGGACCAAGGAGACAGAGAAGCAAACAACTCGGCCGCCTACTCCGCCCCCTGCCGCCCACTCCCTTCCTCTCTCCAGATTCCTGTGGACTTCTCTCTTGAGCAGCATCAAAGACGTCCAAAAAGGAAAACTAAACAATCCAAATAATAGGATAGAGAAAAAAGACCCATTTCCATGTAAATGTTACCATTACGCAGCAAAACAAACATAGTGGAAATAAGGAGGCTTTGGTTTGAATCTGCGATGCAGAAGATGGGCGTAAATAGTCTCTAAACCAACAAGTAGAGCCGAAGTGATTGCCGCGGGGATGGGGGAGGGATGGGGGCTGGGCACATCACCCAAACACTGCTATTTAAAGAGTGGTCTAGATCCCGCTGCAATAATTATTAATTTTAGGCAGCAAAAGAAAATAAACAATATTAAAAAAAAACCTCACACAAAAGGAGGCATGGGGTCATTAAAACAAAAAAGTTGGGCCCTCAGGGTCTTCTCAAAGCTGGAAAGTTGTGGAAGAAGGGTTTGAAACTGTCACCAGGTTCTTGTCTGCTTCGCAGCAGAGGTCCTGGGGCTGCCTACAAGCAGATTAAGGATGCCCTTTGAGAAGTATGGCATTTTGGGTGCTGTCTTCTGAGTAGTTAGGAACAGAATAGTCTTCCTGTTCAGAAGTTTTCCAGGGGAGCGTTTTTTAGAGCAATCTCTCTGCCTTGGGATATCCAGAATGCCTTTTAAAAAGGCAAATTCCCCGGGGCGCCTGGGTGGCTCAGTGGGTTAAAGCCTCTGCCTTCGGCTCAGGTCATGATCCCAGGGTCCTGGGATCAAGCCCCGCATCATCGGGCTCTCTGCTCAGCGGGGAGCCTGCTTCCCCCTCTCTTTCTGCCTGCCTCTCTGCCTACTTGTGATCTCTGTCTGTCAAATAAATAAAAAAAGTCTTAAAAAAAAATAAAAAGGCAAATTCCAGAACTATCCCACCCCAACTCTGGTACTGAATATGGGGTGGGTCCAGGAATCCTCATGTTAGAAATTCTCCGGGTGGTTCTTGTGCCTGCCCGCTGATGTTTGGCCCAGGATGGGCTTGTTCATTCATTTTGCAGTGATAGAGGAACTTTTGAAAACCTGCCTCAATTATGTCAAACCAAAATCAATTTACTGTTTTAATTTTTTTTATAAGTCAAAAACCAGTCAAATATTGGTAACCTATGGTTTAACCTAGGATTTTTGTTTTCTTGAAGTTTTAACTGAGCTCTAGAAAACGAATTTTCTAGGTTTTTGATTGGAGACACTCAGGGTGAAGAGAATTTTTCAGGGTGTGAACATTAACTGATGACCTGGGGCAGAGGTTTCCATATTTGATAAATTTGGAAACCTTTACAGGGGGCACCTTGGAGTTCTCATTTCTTTTTGGAGCGATGAAGTCCAAACGTATATTTTATGAGGTAGCAGATCCTCAGGGTTTTTTGTTGTTGTCATCGTCGTTGTTGTTGTTTTTAAGATTGATTTCTTTGAGAGAGAGTGTGTGAGATTGGGGGAAGGACATAGGGAGAGGGGCAGAGAGAGAAGTAGACTCTCCCCCCAGTGGGGAGCCTGACGCTGGGCTCAATTCCAGGACCCCGAAATCGTGACTTGAGCCGAAATCAAGAGCTGGAGGCTTAAATGACTGAGCCACCCAGGTGCTCCAGGTCCTCAGATTTTAAAGGTCGTTCCAGTGTTACTTATGTTTCTGACCTCATCCCCTTTCCAGGATCTCTACAAACATAGTGGGAGAGGATGTAAGAAGTTAAACTTCTGAGATAATGCAGGGACAAACCCATCAGTCAGTCAAAACCAAACTCCCCGTGGTGAAGTCATATGGCCAGGATCTCAGACAGAGCAACTGGGGAGAATTGGGCTCTGGACTTAAGTTTTTGGGAAGCAACATAGTGCTGTAAAGAGTATGGATTAAATTAAACTTTGATCCTGAATTAGGGTTGCCGCTTACTAGTTAGTTATGTGATCCTGGTCAAATCAAGTAACCCGGAGCTATCTGCATTTCTAAAACAAGGAGAATGATGTCTTGCCAAGCTGGTGGGATTGGCAGTGCTGTGGTTTGGGGAAGGGATGTGAGGTGCTCAGAGCTGTGTGGGCGCATAGGAGGTCCTTAGTAGTGGTTATGATTAGTGAATTCCAGCCTGAAGTTTTTTCCCACAGATGCACAGTAACCTTTCAGGTAAGGAAAAGACGTCTCCCAGTGCCTTTTAGCCTAGCTGCAACTCATCCCCTACCCCCCCCTTCATGGACCGGTTCATACATATAACTGCCCTGGGGCATTCGCCCTCCACAGGATAAATCCTTGTTGAAGCTGGCGTATCCACTGTGGGCACCAGCAGGTGCCAGCACAGGCCAAGCTTTCAGAAGGGCTGCTTCATTTGATGGTATCATTCTCCCATCCCTCAGTGTGACTCATGCAAGCCCAGACTTCCTTTCCTTTCATCTAGAGTGATTTTGGTTTCTCACAGCCTTTCTTGCCTGTTAGGCTGAGCTGGGAGAAAATGCTCAGGGTTGCGCTGTCAAATACTGATGAAGAAGCAAGGCCTCCTGTTTGGGGATCCCTGTAACAGAACTAATAAACACCAGAGGCCGTGTTTGGGCAGTGCTTCACAGTTTGCAGAATCCTTTCGTATCTGTTAGCTCATTTAATATTTGCAAAGTCTTCACTATTTGTAGGCCATGTGATGGCTAAGGATGGGGCTGTGGAGTCTGTATGTTGCCTTCTAATTCCCTTCTTCACCTTTCCCCAGCTAAATCATCCTGGGCAGCTGACGGTCTCCGAACTCCATAGATTCAAGTGGGAAGCAGTTACAGTGTGGTTGGGAAGAGCTCAGTAACGGTTAGCTCGTGTTTCTAGCATGCCCATTTTACCCAGTGACTTCAACTTTTTCCATGACCTAACCTTTTTCCTTAACCTAATAGGTCAGACCTTACTTTTTTTATTTTTTACTCCTGTATCTTGTCCTCTCAGTCCTGTGGCTTCATACCCTCCTCAGCCTCACTCCCCGCTTCACACATAGCCTAGCCTGAACTTTCCCCTTTTGGTGCCATTCAGGCTGTCTCAGGCCTTTGCAGGTGCTGTCCTGTCTGTTCTGAGCCTGCTTCCTGAATCCTGGAAAATACCTATGCACCCTCCAAGTAGACGGACTCCCTGATCCCTAGGCTTCCTACTTGCTCTCTGCACACCTTGGTTACAACAGTTGTATAGACCGAGATGGTCCATTTCCCTGTCTGTCTTCTCATCAGACCTGGTCTCACTCATGTGAGCCGTGTGCCTGGTATCTGTGAGGTCCCAAATGAGTGCTAAATTACCTTAGGTAAGCATTCAAGTCATTGACTTCGGAGGCTGTGGGGCCAGTCCTGGAGCCCAGGCTCTAGCTCCCAGTCCTCATACTCTCTGGGCACCCCCGAGGCCACCTCTCCATGTGGCTTCCTCACACTGCTGAGTAATTTTTTGGACCAAGCTGGACACAGACAAAAATGAATGATATGAAAGCACTAGACTCCATGTTTACAGGCCCAGTAGAGATTTCCAGAGGATACCAACCGCCAGTGTTGCAAAGGCCTGCTTTTAATGTATCAGAAAAGACACAATTACAGAATGCCCGCTTTTGATGTGCTGTTTCGTCTTCCTGAATAAAAGGGAAACTCTGGCTCCAGGCTGATGTTCAATTACAAAAATAGACTAAATTCCAACCCTTAAATTATCAAAAGTGCCACATACTTGACAAGCAGCTAAGCAGAGAACAGAAACTACCAAGTTAGTAATTTAACAGAGCTTAAATCAAATGAACAGAGACAGACATTCTTGTCTGGCGGTCAGAACAGAGGCCTGGAGTGGCCCAAATCTGGCCCTGGTGCCCGCACGGATCAGAGTCTAGTCCTGATGCGCAGCTATAGTTGTCTGGGAGAGACCCATCTCCCTCCTCCCCCATCTGTCTTCCTGGAAAGGCTCCCAGGGTGGGAAGGGCTTGTTTTCCTGTTGAGAGATGAGAAGGGGGGGTGGGGAGATGTAGGCCTGAAAGGAATCAGGAGGCGACTGCGGGGACCCAGCAATTCCCCATTTCAGCATTTGTTTCCAAATATTACAAGGGGCCATGGAAGATCTTTCTAAAAAATATAAAATGATTGTATGTTAGGAGCTCTTATAAGTACTTTAGTGGAAATTATTCATTCACTGAAAAAACACTGAGTGCCTGCAACAGTGGACCGAGCACAGTTCTAGGCTTGGATGGCTGACGTGCCGGAAGGGGAAGGCGGACAATGAACAAGCAAATCAATGTGTGGCTCTGAGTGACATGGGTATAGCTATAGTGAAGGGGGGAATAGAGGGGGTTCAGGAAATAGAAGCGGGGGAGGGAGGGAGGGAGTTGTTATTTATATTAGGCAATTAGGGGAAGCTCTTCAGATAAGGGATATTTGAGCAGAAACCTAAAAGCAGAAGAGAATTCCAGGCAGAAGAAACAGCAAGTGTAAAGTTGTAGAGTTGGAGGAGTGTTTAGCTTGTTTGAGGAACAGCAAGGAGCCCAGTGTAGCCTGATGAGGACAAGCAAGTGGAAGTGGTAGAAAGAGGAGGTTTGACAAGATTAGGGGCTAGATCATGTAGGTGATCATGTAGGTGACATTGGCTTTTATTCTAAGTTAAAAGTGAAGGCAGGATATCCTCCTTTCTCATGGCTGAATAGCTTCCATTGTGTATGTATACCACATCTTTTATCCCCCCCCCAAAAAAAAGGGGCACTAAAGGATCTTGAGTGGGTCTGTGTGACGTGTAAGTAGACTTATAAGTGAGTCACAGTCACTTGGGCTGCTGCACTGGGAACAGGCTGTGGAGCAACAGGAGTAGAAACAGGAACACCTGCTACGAAGCTATTACTATAATCCAGGGGAGACGCAATTGTGGCTCAGACCAGATGGTGGTAAAAAGTGGTTGGATTCAGAAAGTAGAGCTTATAAGATTTGCTGATGGTTTGGAACCAGGATGTAAAAAGAAGGATTCAGGGATGACTTTAAGGATATGGGCCTGATCAAGTGGAAGGCTGGGTTCCTATGTAGTGAGATGGGGAAGATAAGGTCTGGGGGTTGGAAACTAAGAATTTGTCTTTGGGTAGGATTATCATGAGATGGCTGTCATACCACTGTGAGCAGGTATTGTGATCATACAGTGTGCAAAATAATAGGTATTGCAAAGAAGCACAGCTCTGGAAATCAAGGAGAACACGGTTCTGTTTTTGTCTCCTGATGTCCCTTTAACATTTTTTTGGTGGAGGAATCATTTTTTCTGGTGTTGGGTGAAAACTCTGGTGAATACCATGATTTTCTGGGTTACTCTTCTACAGTTTTCTTTAGGTAGGAAATCAGAGTCTTTCTTTCTTCTTCTTTTTTTTTTTTTAAATTTATTTATTTATTTGACAGAGAGACAGCAAGAGAGGGAACGCAAGCAGGGGGAGTGGGAGAGGGAGAAGCAGGCTCCCCTCTGAGCAGGGAGCCGGATGTGGGGCTGGATCCCAGGACCCTGGGATCATGACCTGAGCCGAAGGCAGCTGCTTAAGCTTAACCACTGAGCCACCCAGACACCCCATGATGCCACTCTTGATGTGTAAATGCCTTGGCATTTACACAGTGTCCATTGTCTTTTTTTTTTTTTAAGATTTTATTTATTTATTTATTTGACAGAGAGATCACAAGTAGAAAGAGAGGCAGGCAGAGAGAGAGGGGGAAACAGGCTCCTTGCTCAGCAGAGAGCCCGATGCAGGGCTCGATCCTAGGACCCTGAGATCATGACCTGAGCTGAAGGCAGAGGCTTAACCCACTGAGCCACCCAGGTGCCTCCCATTGTCTCCTTTTAACCACTGATAACCCTGTGAGGAAAGTTCATTACAGACAGGAGAACTGAAGGCCAGAGAACTTTCAGAGACTTTGCCAAGGTTTGAGAAGTAAGAGGCAATGGGTGGATGGAGGTGTTTGGTTTCAGTTTTTTTTTTTTTTTTTTAAATATACCTAATGTAGTTTAAAAAATATTTGTTTTAATTCTGGTTAGTTAACATACAGTATGATACTAGTTTCAGGTGTACAATATAGTGTTTCAGCACTTGCATACATCACCCAGTGCTCATCACCACAAGTGCGCCCCTTAATCCCCATCCCACCTGTGTAATTCATCCCCACTGCCCCTTTCAGGTTTTGAGTTTTTTGCACAGCTGCCCTGGAGACCCTCATGAAAATCATAGTATTGCAAGGTTTTGCTGAGGTAGTCTATTTAATCAATGGACGGCAAAGCTTTTATCTCACCAGCAGGAAAGAGTACCTTGATTGATTAGTTACGACTGCCTGATTGATTAGTTATGACTGCCGTTGGTGTGGTAGTGGTTCTGGTGGCGTATGTGCCATGTATTTAGCATCACCGATTTAATTATTTTTCGTGTGTGTGTGTGTGTGTGTGTGTGTGTGGTTTCCTGGAACAGTTGCAGTTTCTCAGAACATGTTACAAGAATGGGAACAGGAAGAAAGAGCAGGCTAACCCATATTGGGTTACTGGAGATGACAACATTGTATACATGCAATCTGAGAGCACAGATTTTTTTTCAGATGTGGCCTGAGTAAAGAAAACAGCCTGAACTCAGAGCAGCCTTACAAAGTGGCAGTTTTCTCCCTGAATTTTTATTTTGAGAAATTTTGAACCAACAGAAAAGTAAAAGAGTGAGTAGTACAATGAGTGCTGTATGTCATTTTCCTAGATTCAGCAATGGTTAAAATTCTCTCTCTATATATACTTTTATTCTGAATTATTTTGAACTAATTTAAAAGTTCATGACACTTGGGAATTCATCTCTTAAGAACAGGAAATTTTCCTATATGATCAAAATCCCATTATTATGCCATTAAAAATAATATATAAGCCATATTTAAATTTACCCAGTTGTCCCCAAAAGTGAGATCAGATTGACTGTGCTACTTTTTGACAGAATTTTATCTTGGTAAATGACATGAGATTTTTCACTTCATAATTTTGATGATAAAATGTCCATCAAAAATGAGCATGTTGGGGCACCTAGGTCACTCAGTTGGTTAAGTGTCTGCCTTTGGCTCAAGTCATGATCCCAGCATCCTGGGATCGAGTCCCATGTCAGGCTCCTTCTGCCCCTCCCCCGCTCGTGTTTTTCTCTCTCTCTCTCTCAAATAAATAAATAAAATCTTAAAAAAAAATGAGCATGTTATTTTATTACCTGGGTATAGTCCACTTTATTTTACCAGCCTTTTACTTCTGGACGTTTAGTCTGCTTTCTGTTTATCAATTGCTCATGTAAATGCTGCTGCAATGAACATTGTGGGAACATGGTAGATTGGCCTTAATATATATTCCAACCTCTTTTTCCAGGGCCTTCCTATAGTAAGAGGCTACATTTATCCCAGCTTGCCTTGGTTTGGGTTCTAGATGTAATTTAGTTTCCACTAATCACTTGCACTTACCTAAGATTTAGAAGGCAAGAGTGAGGGTAGATGTCATGCTTTTCCTGCTCCTGGATTTCTCCTAGAAAGCATGGCTATTTCTTTCTTTCTTTCTTCTGCTGTGTCAGAGGCTCTGGAAAGCCATTGGAGAGTTGAGGGCAGAGGCATGGAATGATCTGATTTAGTTTTTAAAATCATGCTGGCTGCTGTTTAGAGAACAGATTGCAGGGGAGTGTCATTGGAATCAGGATCCAGTTACGAGGCTCTTGCTGTCTGGGTGGAGATGATGGTGGTTTGGACTAGGGGGATATCTGTAGGTGGAAGAGGTGAGCAATAGTTGGATTCAGAATCTGTTTTGAAGGTGGAATCATCAGAATTTGCTGCTCTATTGTCTATGGGATAGGAGAGAAAATGATCCTGGGCTCCCTTGTCGTTAGAATTCTGGATGTAATTCAGCTTCCAGCCATCAGATGCACTTGTATGAGATTTGGAAAGCAGAGTTAAGGTAGAGGTCTTGCCTTTGCTATTTCTGACTTCATCCTCGGCAACTGGAAGGAAGGCAGTGTGTATGGGTTTAGCTGTAGGAAAGATGGTAGATTTTGTGGTGGGAGCGTTGGGTGGTTGTCTCCTGGTGTTTCACTTTCCGCATGAATTAAAATCCAGACATCAGCTGAGATTGGGGATTGTGGGAGGAGGGACTGGGGTTTATTATTTATCATGTGTTGCTTCCTCCGCTGCCAGGACCCTATACAATGTCTGGCCTCTAGAAGATAGTCACCTTGTTGGTAACTGGACAATTCTCTACTTTCACAGAAAGATTTACCCATAAAGCATCACCTTTGACTTTAAAATAAATAAATGCAGTAAACTAAAGCAAGGAGATTCTCACATTGTTAAGAGAAGCAGTCCTTTTACTACTTAAACCTCAGGTTTCAAACAGTAGTTGTCTTTGAAAGTGTTGCTAGGCTTAGAAGTGTTTTTTGATTCTGGTCTATCCCGAAAGGTTCTGTATCTTTTCAAGAAATGACTCGTCTTTCTGAGGAGCTGTTAATGTTTCTTTAAGGGACAGAGAGCCACCTATATTTGAAAATGCTTGAGAAATCTCTGGCATTTTTCTGAGAGTCTCAAGAAATAATTCAGTAAACCAGTCTTTAAAACTTGGTGTGATGAAACTGGTCATTCCTGTCATGGTCCATATTTCTTTTTAGAACATGTTAGGCTTTTCTTGCTATCTTTAGCTATATGGAATCTTCATTTCTTGATTCAGATTTCTTTACTTAACCTCTAAATATTCTCAGATTGGAACTAAATGTTGAGATTGTATATAAGCCGTCTGTGGTCTTGATGGTGGAAAAAGTATTTGATTTAGAGCTAGAAGATGTAATTTTGGGGTCCTTCCTCAGCAATATCCTGGCTGTATGACTTTGGGTTACTTAATTACATTCCTGAGACTGTGTTTCTTTTTTATAAAAACAAGGCGGATACTTACCTCATATAGTTACTGTAATAATGACAACTAATATCTCTCTAACTTTCAGTCATTTTTCCATTCATCTTCATCTTTGATCTTCAGGTCAACTCTGTGAGTTGGATGGGACATACTATATCAGTCCCCTTCTATGTACATGGAGCTGAGGCTGGGCCAGACTCTTGTGAAGGATCTAATAGGAGGTGTCACAGCTGGAATGTTTTTTCTGTCAAAGCCCATAGACCATCCATCCTATTCCATTGGGTTTATATAGGATCTTATAAATCTCAAAGCATTCTTCAAAAGCAAAGCATTATGATTTTTGTTATGTTATGATCTATTCCTGTGTAGACATTCAGTGGTGGTTTTGAGATGAAAATAGCCAGACATGCAGTTCGGTTGTCTAGAATTGTGCTGTTCCTTATGGGAGCCGCTAGGCACATGTGGCTGCTATTACTGAGGAACTGAGCTTTAAAGTTTGTTTAATACATTTAGGTTTAGAACCCAAAACCCAATTTTAGTTACCCGAAAACTTGTAAGTATATTTGAAACAGTTTGGGTATGTGAATCTATTTATCCAGCTGTAAATTTTATGGTGTAAATACAGATAAGTATTTCCAATGAAAATGTAGCAGTCATATTGAGATGTGCTGTATGTATTAAAAAATATGTCAGGGTGCGTGGGTGGCTCAGTGGGTTAAGCCTCTGCCTTTGGCTCAGGTCACGATCTCAGGGTCCTGGGATCGAGCCCCACATTGGGCTCTCTGCTCGGCAAGGAGCCTGCTTCCTCCTTTCTCTCTCTGCCTGCCTCTCTGCCTACTTGTGGTCTCTTTCTGTCAAATAAATAAAAAAATCTTTAAAAAAATGTCAGATTTTGAAGACTTAGTATGGTCAATGTAATGTGAAACATCTTACTAATAATATTTATATTGATTACATTTTGAAAAGATGATACTGTGGATATACTGAGTTAAAATACTATTAAAATTAATATCCTCTGTTTCTATTTACTTTTAAATGTGGCTACTAGAAAATTTTAGAACTGTGCATGTGGCTTACATAGTATTTCTTGGACAGTGTTACTCTAGAATTAGCTCGGAAAGAACATTTGTGTTTTCTTGACTATGTATTTCCTGACCCGACAGTCCAGATCATAGCTCAAATTTCACTTTTCTGTCAAAGAAGGCGTCTCTGGAGCAACCTATTTTGATTATCAGGTACTGGCTAATTACTATCCTTCCAAACAAGTAGAGTCTCTTGTGGTGCTCACTGAGGTTTGCTCAGAGTTTCTGTGAGGAGCTTTCCTTCTTCCGCCCGGTGCTTAGTCCCCACAGCCAGTCTGGCATGCGTGGCCTTCTAACTCTCCTTCTAACTCTCCTTCTCACCCTCAAGGCTTCCCGAGTTTGTGTCTTGGGTTCCACTTTCACCTGTGGCCACCGCACGCCACCCCCTCCCCCCCGCCCACGCTGCAAGTTCTAATTCTACCATGCTTGGTTTTGGTGCTTCCTGGCGAGCCTCCTCCTGGGTCTGTGTGGGCTTGACTATTTGCTTGGAGCGTTCCACTGTGCAGGATGTGACTGGCCACAGCTGTGGAAGACGCTAGGTTGCAGGTAGCACCTTTGTACGTATCCACATTCCTGAAAGTGTATGTGAGAGTTCAACACCCCCAAAACAGAGCTATATAAGGTGAGGACTGTAAATCCAACAGCCTAAATAAAAGTCTTAAGTAATTCCTTGTCTTCTATTTTATTTTGGTTCAATATTTATATATATTGCAGATGCTCCCCACGGTAAGTCTAGTTAACATCCATCACCATACATGCAAATTATTTTCTTGTAATAACTTTTAAGATTTACTGTTCTAACACCTTTCAAATACACTGTTATTAACTATAGTCGCTGTGCTGTACATTCCCCATGAAGTTTGTACCTCTTGACCTTCACCTATTTTGCCCACCCTGTAACCCCTGCCTCTGGCAACCACCAATGTGTTCTCTGTATCTATGTTTTTAAAAATAATATATTTCATGTAAAGTGAGATTATAAAGTACCTCTGTCTGACTTACTTCACATGGCTTAATGCTCTCAAGGTCCATTCATGTTGTCACAAATGAGAAGATTTCACTCTTTTTTAATGGCTGAATAATATTCCATTATGTATCTGTATCTATCGATCTATAGACGTGGCACAGTTTCTTTATTCATGCATTGATGGATACTTGGGTTGTTTGCATATCTTGGCTCTTGAAGTAATGCTGCAGGGAACATGGGGATGCATGTAGCTTTTTGAGTTAGTGTTTTTGTTTTCTTTGGTTGAATAGCCAGTAGTGGAGTTGCTGGATCATACGGTTGTTCTATTTTTAATTTGTTGGGGAGCTCCATATTGTTTCCCACAGTGGCTGCACTGATTTACATTCCCACCAGTAGTGCACAGGCTTCCCTTTGCTCCACATTCCTCACTAATGCTTGTTATTTCTTGTTTTTCTTTTTCTTTCTTTCTTTCTTTTTTTTTTTTTTAACAATAGCTGTTTTAACAGGTGTGAGGTGATACCTCATTGTGTTTTGATGTGCATTTCCCTGATGATGAGTGATGCTGAGCACCTTTTCATGTACCTGTTGGCCAAGTATATGTCTTCTTTAGGAAAATGTCTACTTAGAGTCTATGCCTATTTTTAAATTTGAATTCAGTTAGCCAACATAGAGTACATCATTAGTTTCAGATGTAGAGTTCAGTAATTCATAAGTTGTGTATAACACCCAGTGCTCATCACATCACATGCCCTCCTTAATCCCCATCCCCCCACCCACCTCCCGTCCAGCAACCCTCAGTTTGTTTCCATAGTTAAGAGTCTCTCATGGTTTTTCTCCCTCTCTGATGTCTTCTCATTCAGTTTTTCCTCCTTCCCCTATGATCTTCTGCACTGTTTCTCATATTCCACATATGAGTAAAACCATTTGGTAGCTGTCTTTCTCTGATTGACTTATTTCGCTCAGTATAATACCCTCCAGTTCTATCCATGTCGATGTAAATGGTAAGTATTCATCCTTTCTGATCGCTGAGTAATATTCCATTGTGTGTGTGTGTCTGTCTGTGTGTGTCTACATGTTGTGTATACACATGTTGTGTATACACATGTATACACACATGTAGACACACACATGCAGACAAACACACACACATATCCATTCATCTCTCGATGGACATCTCTCCTAGGCCCATTTTTTAAATTGAATTCTTTTTTTTTCTTGCCATTGAGTTGTAGGAATTCTTTATGTATTTTGGATATTAACTTACACATATGATTTGTGAATATTTTCTCCCATTCAGTAGTTGCCTTTTCATTTTGTTGATATTTCTTAGCTGTGCAAAACTTTGCAATTTGATGTAGTCCTTCTTGCTTAGTTTTGCTTTTGTTGCTTTTGCTTTTGGTGTCAGATTAAGAAAATTGTTGCCAATGTTGAGGAGCTTACTGGCCATGTTTTCTTGTACAAACTTTATTGATTTCAGGTATAATGTTCAAGTCTTTAATCCATTTTGAGTTAACTTTTGTGTATAGTGTAGGGGAAAGGTCCAGTTTCATTCTTTTGCATGTGGCTGTGCACATTTTTTTCCATTTTTCTAATACTGTTAATTGAAGAGTGTGTCCATTTCCCATTGTATATTATACCTTATCTTCTTTTTGAATAACAAAAAAATATTTTTTACTAGAACACAAGATTTACAGAAATTTCCAGATAAGCCACACAAAGTGGTCATAAGCTTTTTCTTGAAGGAAGGATTCTACACTTGACAGCAAAGTCACAATGTTATTAGTGAGGGCTGTGATATTTGCTTAACGTTCCCATTTTGGTTCATCAAGCTTGTCCATCTATAGTGTCTAAATAAAGTTAGATTTGGCTAGGGAGCATAGTATAAATAACTTGTTAGCTGCTTTTAACCAAATGCTATTAGATTGCTATTAAAAGGGGGAAAGGAGCCCATAAAATTAAAATAAAACTACCTCTTCCCCTCAAAAAAAAAAAAAAAAAAAAAAAAAGGAAAATACCCACAACCCCGCAGCTAACCCTGACAACCACCTTCATTCATAGTTCTTTGTACTTAAACCATAATGGGGGGGGGAATAAAAGCAGAGAGGGGCCACTGCTTTTAAATGTTTCGCAGCAATCCCAATGGTACTTCTAGCCTCTGATCATGCTTTACAACAGTGAATCAGGACAAGATCTAGATTTGCCAATGTGTATTTAGTAACCAAAGGACTGAAGTTGTCTGGGCTTTTTTTCTGTAATGTTTCTAAGACTGTGTCCACTTATTGCGAACAAAAAAGGAAGACGTCTTGGCAGAGGAGGAGAAGTGATGCACACTTGATGATCAGATCGATTTTGAATATTACTCATGGCACATAGCTTAGTCCATGCTCTAGATGTTTCTATGGCTTGGGCTTCGTTGGTCTTCCACTGCTCCACTCCACCATTTGCTAATGCATTATCTGGACTAGGAGGACTTCACAAAGCCTGGAACAGTAGCAGAACTGAGCAGATTCGCAGTGCTGGGGACCACTTATCTTTTAACAAATGTAAACATACTTTTCTCAAATTGTCCACATTAGGATGACAAATTTTGGTCATGAAATGTGCTTTAGGGGCTGCCATTGGGTATTCTTCTGGAAGGAATAGTTCAAGTTTAAAAGTCCTTCCCTCAGTGTGCCTGGTGGCTCAGTTCATTGAGCATCTGCCTTTGGCTTAGGTCATGATCCCAGGTCCTGGGATTGAGCCCGGGAGCCTGTTTCTCTCTCTCCTCCCTGTGTGTGCTCTCTCGCTATCTCTGTCTCTCTCTCTCTCTCTCTCATAAATAAATAAAATCTTAAAAAAAAAAGTCTTGCCCTTAAGGGTCCTGGGAGCCAACAATGACCACATGAAAATATGGGCATTTCTCTCATCTGGTTCTGCTTTAATGCCAGAAACAGGTTCTGCCAGCAGCCGCTGGGTTTCCTTGATAAATCCTACAGGGCTGCCCGGCCATTTTGTCCGACCCCGAGTTTGACCTCTGGTCTTGACTGTGTCTTCCTATACCTTGTCTTTTGGTCACAATCTTTGATGCTATCTTAACAACATTTCATATATGCTTTTTGATTTTGTAGGATTGTTTTCACAGTTGAAAACATAATTAACTATCTAAATGTACCACTGTGGCTAAAGATTTGATGCTTTTAGTATCCTTGATAAGTGCCCTCATTTTTCTCAAATATATTAAGTTTGTATGTCCCATAGTGATCTTACCAATAGTATTAATATTTTAATTTTTCCCACCATCCACTTTTTAAAAAAATATATATTTTAAAGATTTTTATTTATTTGACAGAGAGAGCAAGAGAGGGAACACAAGCAGGGGGAGTGGGAGAGGGAGAAGCAGGCTTCCTGCTGTGCAGGGAGCCCGATATGGGGCTCGATCCCAGAACCCTGGGATCATGACCTGTGTTGAAGGCAGACGCTTAATGACTGAGCCACCCAGACGGCCCAGGTTTTGTTTTTGTTGTTTGTTTGTTTGTTTGTTTTTGTTTTCTTAATATTAGGGGTAAAGAAACAATGCTTCTCAAAAGTTTTAGCCTTGGATTTTTAGTATTTTTTCAAATAAAACCTTAGGAGCAAGCCTAGAAGGTGAAGCAGAGCACTGGAGCATGCTGTGGTTGGAACAGTGGATGTGTTGTGTGTGGAATCAGGAAGGGAGTGCAGGAGCTCTGACGGGAGCAGACAGACGACGGCTGCCAACTCAACATGGAAGAAAATCACTGAGTCACCGAAATAAACTCTTCACACAGGATATAGACCCTTCTTTTGGGGCAAGGAAGGTGAAGCTACTAAAACTGTTGTTGACTTGCAGGTGGTGGCACCATGATGTTTTTGAGTTGCTATACAGTAGCCTGAAATTACTTGTTGAAAGTTGATTTATAATTGTCAGAGTGAAATATTCCATTGGGAAGGGGGTTGGCCTAATTGGTCTCTGCTGGATTCTTGAATCCTGTACTGAGCAGTCCTGGAGAGAGGCTCTGTGTGTTTTTTCTATGAGAATATGCCTATAATTTGGGGGTGGAGGAGGATAACTACAGATAAACACTTCACTCCAAGCCCAACAACGTGGTTTTATTCCCTCACCATCAAGTTCCCTGAAGATCACGGATGATTTTTCTGGCCAGGTTTTCCTCATAAACCAAGACAGTGAAGTATGGGACACTTGCTAAACACGTAGAAATGGACTGCAAAGCTCTTGAGCTCCTTCCTTCCCTGTTCCCTACTCTCTGGTCCCACACTTGGTGTGTTTGGCATGGTGATGGGGAGGAAATAGCTCCAGCAACCCAGGGGGGCATGAGTGACACCATATTAATAAACAAGTTTGTTTTTAAAATTTTTTTAAAGATTTTATTTATTTATTTGACAGAGAGAGAGATCACAAGTAGGCAGAGAGGTATGCAGAGAGAGAGAGAAAGAGAGAGAGAGGAGGAAGCAGGCTCCCTGCTGAGCAGAGAGCCGAATGTGGGGCTCAATCCCAGGACCCTGAGATCATGACCTGAGCCGAAGGCAGAGGCTTAACCCACTGAGCCACCTAGGTGCCCCAATAAATGAGTATTTTACTAACGGTGAAGAAGTTCCCACTTTTCCAAAGGATCTGGTTTCAGTGAGAGGGCGGAAACTAAGATTCCCATGAAAGTGAATGGTTTATGAAATTGTCCTGTGAATGAAGGCAGATAAACAGGCTATCAGACCCCATCCTTCTTTCCCATCAGCATTCAACTTCTTTGGCTCTGTACAGTGGCATTTAGTTTTCAAAGAACGTGAGAAAAGGTGGGAAGGGGGTGTGTCAGGTTTAGATTTATTTACCATATGGGTTTGTACGATGCTGAATGCTTTAAACTTTTATTTAAATTTAGTAAATTTAAATATTTTTTATTTATTTATTTATTATTTTTTATATTATCTGTATTATTTGCCCGAGGGGTACAGGTGTATGAATCATTAGGCTTACACATTTCACAGCACTCACCATAGCACATACCCTCCCCAATATCCATTATTTTTCTATTCAAATATGAGATAACCCAGGCTTAGAGAGGGAGAACATTTGCTGAAAGTCACACGGCTAGTAACTAGGCATTGCTCTAAAATCCATTTTCTTATATAACACTAGGAAAATAACCTCAATGTATGAATGGGTAATTTCCATTTAGGATCCCTATAGCCCTTTGTACACAATAGAATGTAATACACGCCATGACTTGTGTTGTGCACCTGTCTTCCTCACTATATATATATATATAGGTTCCCTGAGGCTAGGGACTGAGGCAGATACTTTTGGTTCTCCTCCCATCAGCCTCTCCTTTCCTCTTTGCTAATAGGACCTCTCTCTTGTCCAAAATATAGTCACATGATTACAGTGAGCTGCAAGGGAGGCTGGGAAATGTAGTCTTTAAGTGGGTCATTTCTGCCCTTAATAAAAATTGAGTTCTGGGGCACCTGGTTGGCTCCGTCAGTTAAGCATCTGAATCTTGATTTTGGCTCAGGTCATGATCTCGGGGTTATGAGATCGAGCTGCATATTGGGCTCTGTGCTCAGGGCAGAGTCTGTTTGAGATTCTTTCTACCTCTCCCTCACTCTAAAATAAATAACTAACCTTTAAAAAAAATTGGGTTCTATTGGTAAGAAAGCAGGGGAGTTTGGATATAGGGTACGAAGCTTTTCTCTATAGAGTACTTAAAAAATTTTTATATTTTAGGGGCACTTTGGTGGCTCAGTTGGTTAAGAGTCCGGCTCTTGATTTTGGCTCGGGTCATGATCTCAGGGTCCTGGGATCAAGCCCTGCATCAGGCTCCCTGCTCAGTGGGGAGTCTCCTTCTCCCTCTGCCCCTCCCCTTGTTCATGTTCTCTCTCAAGTAGATACAATCTTAAAAAAAAATTTATATTTTAAACTACCTTTAAAAAATCCTTTAGGAAGGGCACATTTTCTGGCTTCCTTTCTACTCCTTTTTCTCTTTAAGTTGACCTAATATACATATATGTTACTTTTAGGCATTGGGTTTAGAACCTGGCAGAAACCTCTGTGGAAGCAGCACCCTCCTTTCTTTTCCTGACAGTTCCTCTCTGAGGTCAGGAGTGGGTTCTACTCACTTTGTGCCTGGAAGGGGCTCCCACCCTCTGCTCAAGATCTGGAAATGGAGCTCTAATACCTGTTGAGTGATCCTCTCAAATCTGTGTTTGCCTCATCCTTGCTTCGAAAGCAAGCATCTCTTCTGTCTTATCAATTTCTTCTCATATGTTCAGAACACCATTCAATGAGATTTTCACCTCATTTGCAGGAAAAGGTCCATTGAGAAAGGTGGGGGTAGAGGTTATTTGTCATAGCTATCGTATTTTCCTGGAAACTATTTGTGAAATGAGTAGCCCATTTGGAGAAGAGATTCATGAACTCAGAGCAAGTGGTAAGAGTAGAAGCATTTCCCGTTTAGCGGGGAAGAAAAGTGTGTTTATTTATTTATTTAAAAATTTCCAGCAGTTTCAGGGCGCCTGGATGGCTCAGTGGGTTAAAGCCTCTGCCTTTGGCTCAGGTCATGATCCCAAGTTCCTGGGATTGAGCCCCGCGTCGGGCTCTTTGCTCAGCGGGGAGCCTGCTTCCCTTCTTCTCTCTTTGCCTGCCTCTCTGCCTACTTGTGATCTCTGTCTGCCAAATAAATAAAATCTTAAAAAAAAATTTCCAGCAGTTTCTTTGATTCTTGGGAAGTCCTTGTGGGATTTTGTGAAATTTTAGGCAATTTCTAAATATTTTTCCAGTTGTTTTTTACAGGAAATGTAAAAGCACACATTTAATTTTAGTTCATTGGAAGTATTTCAGGAAAATAGAATGTGGAAATAGGGAGAAATGTAGAAATAAAGAAATAAATAAAAAAATTTCAAAAATCAGGAACTAAGTCATTTCCTGCTGTTTTACTAAAACCCAGTTAATACTAATTATGCATACCATTAATTACTTGAAGTTCAGCTGTCTTTTGGCAGGCGGGATTGCTTGGTAAGCCAGCTCTGTAGGGCAGGGTTATGGCATTGGATTCATCTTGGTTATTTTAATAACCAGCACAGAGATAAGCACAATCAGGGGCCTGGGAAATATGCGTAGAACTGAGTGGGCACCAACAGTAGAATGAGTTTCATTAATGGACCTAATTGTTTCATGTCTTAAAACTTTGACGAGAATCTTACAAACTTCTGGCCATTTGCGGGAGGGGGAGTCAATTTGCAAGTTAATTGACTGGCCTCATATATTATTTATTCAGTCCTAATTCTTTATGAACTTTTTGCAGATGGTTTTGTTCTGAATGAGAGAATCAGTGTCCATAAATAAGTGAGAATATTTGATTTCTCTGCACTCTGCTTATGTGTCTATTATTATGTATATTACAGCAGGACCCAAGGTTAACAAATTATTTTGACCCTGAGAATTATAATCAAGAACTTCCTACCTAAGTAAGGATGTAAGCAGTTCTCCACAATGATAGTATAAATAGAAATTTGAATTTGTTAATTGGCAAAATAGGTCATTTCCATTAGGTCAGTCTTATAGCCAAAGGGGACTCTTCTGGCTATCCAACTGAAAATACCAGCAATTAGGGACATCTTGTAGAAGCCTGTGTCATGTATTTTATATTAGTAGCTGTGAAATGATAGGGAAAAAACTATATTAATTAAACCTTTTTAATTTCCTGAGTGATAAGGACACTAGGAGCATCTTTTGTTCTAATATGCGGTCTCTGATCCTGATTCCTGACACAGAGCTCTTAAATCCCTTGTCATTTCCTGGGTAATAGCAATGTCTTTTGTTCTAATGAGATGACCTCTCCATGGGCTCCTGGATGGGCTCTCGTCACCAGAAAGACCGAGCCATGTTTAGATGCTTGGAATTTTCAGCTCCACTCCCTGTTTTCCAGAGAGGTGAGAGGGACTGGAAATGAAGTCGAGGATCCATTATGCCTCTGTGATGAAGCCTCCATAAAAACCTCGAAAAGTATGGGGTTTGGAGAACTTCCAGGCTAGTGAACATGTCCATCTACTGGGAGCGTTAGACACTCCTACTCCACAGGGACAGAAGTCCCCAGACCTGCTCCTAACTATCTCTTCTTCTGGCTGTTCATCTGTATCCTTTATTATATCCTTTATATATGTAATAAACTGGTAAGTATTTCCCTGAATTCTGTGAGCTGGTCTAGCAGATAATTGAACCTGAGGAAGGGGTAGTGGGAACCTTCCATGTACAGCCTATTGGTCAGAAGCACAGGTCACAGCCTGGACTGGCTTTTGGTGTCTGAAGTGGTGGTGTTGGGGGGCAGTCTTGCGGGGCTGAGCCCTCCATCTGTGGGATCTGATGCCGGGTAGATTGTGTCAGAAATGAGTTAAATTACAGGACATCAGGCTGGCATCACAGAACTGACTGGTGTTGGGGAAAGAGCCACCACACCTGGTGGCAGGAGTGTTGTGAGTGTGACAGTCATGGGAGAGTACAGGAGGCACACAGGAAGAGTGGACGTGTTCCTTGCAGGAGCCTAACAGAGATAGAGCCAAGTTTGCCGCAGATCTGAAATACTTCTTTGTTAACATATAATTACATTGGGAAAAATGTAAAAATCATAAGTGTAGAGCTCAAAATTTTACAAATGGAATCTATTCATGTAATTAGCACTCTGATTAAGAAAGAGAACATGACCAGGGTGCCTGGAAGGCTCAGTCAGTTAAACATCCAACTCTTGATTTCAGCTCAGGTTATGCTGTCGGGGTCGGGGGGATTAAGCCCTGTGCTCCTGGCTGAATTTCTTCCTCCCTCTCCCTCTGCCCCTCCTGCTCACATGCTCTCACTCTTTCTCTCTCTCAAAAAAGAAAAGGGGGATGGGCAAATAAACCCACAACAGAATGTGACTGGTACCTTAGAAAATTCAGTCATGCTCCCTTGCAGACCACCACTGTTTTTTGTTTGGTTGTTTGTTTGTTTGATAGACACACAAGCACACCTTCTTCTTAGACACCAGTCGCTTTTGGTTTCCATCTATTCTTAATACCATCTAAAAGTAAATGAGTTCTGACATTTCTAATGAGCCCCCAGGTGGTACAGACGTAGCTGATTAGCAGGCTGCGCTTGGAGTAGGAAGGATCTAGAGCTGCAGGGTAACCAGTAAGGTGACCCTGAGCCGCGTGTGGCTCTTGGGCACGTGAAACGTGGCTAGCCCAGGTTGCGATGTACTGTGATGGAGAAAGACGAGTGAGAAACCAGAGGGGAGACTTTCCTGCTCCCATTTCCCCACGTAGAACCTCCCTCTTGAAGCAAAGGAACTCGCGATATTCCCACACCACACTGCATCACTCCATGCTGCGGACCTCACAGGGACATGCGCCACATCTGTGTGAGTGCGTCATTGTGCTTCCAGCACCTGGCATGATGCCTGACATGTGAGCATTCTTCAACCTAGACATTGAATGAATGAATGAATGAATGGAAGAGCAAATGTATGAGAAAACAAAGTGGTGGTCATGGGGAGCCCAAGATCACACAGCCTGCAAGGGGTCCCAGGACTCGGGGATTTCAGGGCCGGGTCTTCTCCACCAGGAGAAATGTGTGATCCTTCGCTGACCAGAATGTATTATGGTGTCAAAGGCCTTGAGAATCCTTGGTTTCTTTGACTCCCAGAAGGAGACATCTTCCTGCTTCATTCACAGACATTCCAGGTGTGCAGCTCATTCTCAACAGGGCTGGGGGAGAGTTGGTCTCCAGCTATTCATGTATTCACTCTTTCCTGAGTACTCTTTGCCAGGCGCTGTTCCGGACAATAGGGATACAGCATGGAACAAGACAGATATTGTCCCTGTTGTCTCTTGCTGCTTATGTTTCAGGAAAGGAGACAGAAAATCAATAAGTAAACAGAAACATAGACAAGTTAATTTGAAACGATTATAGTGTCATGAAGACCATAAGGCTAACATGAGAGGCAGAGGGTGGGGGGGCACGGGATGGTCAGGGAAGGCTTCTCTGAGGAGGTGACTTATTTTGTAAACTGTCACTGAAGGATAACATACATGCAAAAATGTGTGCACGTCCTAAGTGTACAGCTTGATGAATTTCTGCAGAGTGAACACATGCAGTTACCTACCACTCAGGGCAAGAAATAGCACATTACCAACACTGTGGGGGCACCCCTACTCCCTGATGAGGTGACATTTGAGCTGAGACCTGCATGCTACCTAGGTGGTTGTGCAAAGCTCTAGGCTCAGAGTATTCCCGAAAACGAGAAGAACAATTGAGAAGCCAGAAAGAACATGGTGTGTTCGAGGGACAGAAAGAAGGCCAGTTTGTACCAGTTTGTTGATGTAGCACAGCAGTATTTGAGCTCTGTGTTTGTAATATGACTCCCAGCTCCGGACTAGAAAGGAAGCACCACCTTGATTTTGACTGCCCCATCTCAGTAAGTTGGGTCCTTGCATTCCCAAAGTAACTTGGAGCAGAGAGTCTTAGCAGGAAAATCTTTGGATATTTTGTGGATCACGTAGCGTCCACCACATCCAAGGAGGGCAGTTATCCTGGTCCATGCACAACTCAGATGTAGAAACTTACACAAAGATTGTATGATCTCTCACATTACAATAATTCCCCTAGATTTTTTTTTTTCTTTCTCAATCCCATCAACCTCCCTTTACCGTAGTAACCCATTAAACAAGAGTTCCTCCTGTTACCTTGTCCAGGGCCCTGGTCTTGGCATTTCATATTCCAGAATTTCTTCATGACCGTGTGCTTGAAAATCCCCAGTTACCTGGACATTTGCATGTAGGTAGGGTTGGTTCCTGAGAAGGGGCTGGAAGGAAATGACAGAGGTCCCGGGAGGCACTTCGTGTAACTGGAAACAGTAGGAATGATGTGGGAGTTGTTACACACACGTCTGTTCCTCAAAGCTGTTATGCTCAGAGGAGATGTGTCAGATTGTGTTCTTCCCAGCCTAGTTGGGTGTTAAAGATTTGTGTGTGTGTGAGCGTGAGGGAGTGCACACACACGTGGGTGGGAGGCGCAGAGGGAGAGGAAGAGGGTCTCAAGCAGACTCCGCACTGAGCGCAGAGCCTGACGTGGGACGCCCGGCAGACTGCACCCCCCGGGGGCCCCCACCCTAGTTAAGTTTAAATGCTGCGTTGTCATCAGGCAGCCCTGCGAGTGCTGATATTGTCTTATACGAACAACACTCATTCCGAGCTTGACAGATGAGCGCTTTGGTGAGGCTGTCATGCCTTCACACTGGGACGCAAATTATCCTAACTGGGTCCCTGACTGCCTGTGCAGCGGCTCCGTCCGGGCCCCCAGCCGCTCTTGGGGTGTGTTTCTGATGAGCTCCGAGCATATCCAGTGCTTTCAGTGTCCCTGCTGTGCCACCGCGGAGCGCTCCGCCGGGTGTGACCCCTGCCGTGGTGGACATCGCCGCTGTGAGGCGGGCACGGCCGGGGACCCCGTTCTGCGCCCGTCTGGAGGCGGCTGTGACTCTCCCGCAGTTCTTCCCTGGCTGCTGCCCCCAGCCCTCAGATGCCCGAAGCCTGTGGAGGAGGACAGTCTCCTCTCCTTTAACTACACTCTGTGCGAGGGTCCCCAGGCAGAGCTGCGTGAGCTCTCAAGTGTTTCATGTTCGTTTCCAGTCTTTTGCTCGACAGAGACGTCTGACACGATCCCACTGGGGGCTGCGTCAAGAGACAAGTGAGAAGGACAGAGGCCTGGCTGAGCTCGGAATGTTCCCATCCTTAAGAGTTTCTTACAGCTAAACAGGCTGTTTCTTACCCTTAGGGTATGTTCCTTCCCAGGAGGTGCCTTAGCTCACCGCCACGCAGACATCGGCCAGCCTCCCCCCATGGGCCGGGTGTGTGCGGGCGCCCCATTCTCCAGCCTCGACGCCATACTGGATCTCTCGCCTGGTGGCAGGCAGCGCACTGGTGGCTCGCACGCAGGTGTGGGAAGGCCTGAATCCTGCAGGCTTGTGCTGGGAGCCCCTCCTCCTCTACAACCACGTTCAGTGCTTTTTTATTTTTTCAACCAGCAAAAGCCTGATCCTTGTTTTGACAAGTCTTGTCCCAGCAAGAGAAGGCAGTGCTTGCCCTCAAACCACCTCAGTGTGTAAGCCTCCTGGGAAGTTGGATCATCTCTTTGGCTCGGTCTTAGTGAGGAGGATGGGGGAAGGCAGCGGGTTCCTCACTGATCTCGCGGATGGAAGTCTCAGCCCTTAACTTACCTGCTTGCATGGGGCCACTTGAGTAATCTTGCTCAGGTACGGAGTCGTTCCTCTGCTTTCAAAACTTGTACTGTTGGGGCCCCTGCGCGGCTCTGTGAAGCGGTCGACTCTCAGTGTTGCCTCAGGTCATGATGTCAGGGTCCTGGGATTGGCCCGCATTGGGCTCCCCGCTCAGCGTGGAGCCTGCTTTCGATTCTCTCTCTCTCCCTCTCTGCTCCTTCCCCTACATGCTCTCTTTCTCCAAAATAAATATATCTTAAAAAAAAAAAAAAGACTTGTACTGCTTACCCATCACTTAAAAGCTGATGCCCTTCCTGATCCTTCTTGATCAGTGGCCCCTTACTTCTCCTGTCTCTGTGTTCCCTACTTCCTCTGCACGCCGTATTTTCCAGTCACATCTGTCTATTCCGAGCCTGTGCCTTTCCTCATGCTGTTCCCTTTACTTGCTATACCGCCCTCCCTTCCCCCTTACTACCTGGAAAGCTACTCATCCTTTAGACCCAGCTCACAGGGCTTCCTCCAAGAAGCCCTTCCCTCCTGACATCTTACATTGTCTCCTTACTGCAGGGAAGGTATCCCTAGCCAGACGTGCAGGGCCTGGCTCACAGAGTTCAAGTTCTTCTTAGTGGTTTGTTTTTGCTGAGGCCTGGCGTGCCTCTCTGTAGGACATGGATTTTCTCCCTGCTCGTGTCTGTAAAATGCACTTTTTCTCCTTACTTGGCTTCGGGGACCCAGAGTGCCTCTCGTTAGTGCAGAAGGGAGTCGCCTCTTCATGCTTAGGAGATCCTCAGCCTCTTTAATCCTCCTTTGTAACGGGATTAGGTCAGATTTTACCGTGTGCCTGTAGGCATCCTGGGAGTCTCATGTCAAAGTAACAGAGCGATGTCAGACTAACCTCTCCTCCCAGCCCCCCACAACAACATACTTGTTTTTGAAAGTTTAATAGAATAATATTCAGGGAAGAAGCAGGAACAAGAGGGGGAAAAGAACCTAAGACCCTCCCAAATTCACGAGACCGCTAATGCGGTAAGCGTGTGCAAGGACTCTGAGCTCCTCTCGGAGGTCTGCAGGAGAACCAAAAAGGAGTCACCGTGTGGAGGGGTGAGTGCCTGCGCTGCCTGGACAGAGGAAACGCGACTGGGCTGCCAGTGGGGAGGTCCCGTGGTCAACAGGACCCTTTAATCAAAGCCCAAGCCACTGCTAAGTGAGTAGGTATTAGATCAGCAAGAGGCAGAGACTGAGGGTGGCAGTGGGGTAGGGGTAGAGGAGGAATGGGGAAGGGGGGAGGATTAAAGTCTTGGAAAGTCAGAGCTGAAGCACTTAGAATGAGCGAGAGGCTCTGGCCTGTGCTGTTCCTGTCACTCCTCGGCTCCAAAACCGGTGGTGCTTCCCTTTTACAGCCACCCCCGCCCCCTGGCCCCGGCCCCGGCCCCTTGCCTGGTAGCTACTCATCTGCTCATGTCTCTCGTTTGGCCGTTTCAAGAGTTCTGTATAAACGGAACCACGCCGTCTGCGACTGTTTGGAGGTGGGCTTTTGTACGGGGCGCCACTCCTGTGTAACAAGAGTTCATTCCCTCTCGTCGCTGAGCAGTATCCCATGGTCGACATGTATTACCGTTCGTGCAACCACAAGTGGAGATCCTCGTGATGGAGCTGCTCTGTTTCTGGACTGTGGTGGCAGACACGTGAGTGAGCACACGTGATACAACTGCTGAGAACAAAACACACGTACACACGAGTGGGTGCTTAAGTGCTGAAAGTTGAGTAACACGGGTGGATTGTATCAGTGCTCCTTTCTTAATTGTGATTCTGGGCTATAGGTCTAGAAGATGTCTACACTGGGGGAAAGTGGATGAAGGATATATTGGATTTCTCTATAATGTTTCTTTTTTTTTTTTTTTTAAAGATTTTATTTATTTATTTGACAGAGATCACAAGCAGGCAGAGAGGCAGGCAGAGAGAGAGAGAGGAGGAAGCAGGCTTCCTGCTGAGCGGAGAGCCCGATGGGGGGCTTGATCCCAGGACCCTGGGATCATGACCTGAGCCGAAGGCAGAGGCCTTAACCCACTGAGCCACCCAGGCGCCCCCTCTATAATGTTTCTTACAACTGCATATGATTCTACAGTTATCTCAAACAACAGAGCAAAAAACAATTTGTGGCCCTCCTTTGCCTGTGGAACGAAGGATCAGCCCTTTGGTCTGGAACTCAAGGCCCTTCTGTGCTCTGGCTCTTCCCTCTCCCGCCTTCAGGCTCTTTCTCACCACTTCTGCGGGGCTGACTTGGTCAATGTTTCATACCAGTCACTTTTCTTTAAAGTAAATTTTTCTTTTCAGTTGAAATGTAATGTTCAAATGGAAAAGGGGTCAAATCACAAAAGTACAGCTCAATGAAATTTCACAACATGTACTCGCCCATATATCCAGAACTAGAATAAGAAGTAAAACATTGCCAGGACTCCCAGTGCCTCCCCCCACCCCCCACTATCTCCTGTCCACTTACTATCCTCCAAAGGATAATTGCTGTCGGATTTCCATCCCATATATTGGTTTTTCCTGCTTTTAAACTTCATATAGATGAATTCTTGGGTTCACTTTCATTGGCTTCTTTTGTGCAGCATGTTGATTAGATTGATTCATGTTGCCGGTAGTAGTGGCTCATTATCTTTGCTGTATAGTATTTATTCCGGTGTGTGGGGAAAAACCACAGTTACGCAGTTTATACATGGTACTGTTGGTGATTATTGGCTTGTTTACGGTTTGGGTTGTTTCAAGTAGATCTGCCATGAATCTCTTTATTAATCTCTTTAGTATGCCTTTGGCTCACCTCTGTACTCATTTCGCTCGGATGAATACCTAGAAGTGGAATTCCTGGGTCATAGGATATACATGTGTGTAGCTTTGGTCAGTGCTGACAGATACTTCTCTAAAGTGGTTGCACCAGTTGAGACCCTTCCCAGGAGCACAGGGGAGTCCTTGTTGTTCTGCAACCTTGCCAGTTTTTGGCACCATCAGTCTAATTAATTGTAGTCATTCCGGTTGGGTGTGTAGTGGTAGCTCCTTATTGAGAACTGGTTGCAAGAGGGTTTTCTGCTCTTCCCCACCAGGAGAAGAAGGTCCTTGCTTGTTATTCAATGCAAGGGTTACCATGGGGACAGAGAGATTTCCCACTTCTTCCCCAGAGGCAGATGGCTATGTCTATCCCTTCTGCAAGCAGAGGATCTCAGCCTGGGCCTCCAGAGTCGGGATGGAGTTGCGGTTGCCTACCATTCCCCTAGTGGCTTAAGGTTTTGACTTCATATAAGAGAAGGTTCTGGGTCACCTGGGTGGCTCAGTCATTAAGCATCTGACTTCAGCTCAGGTCATGATCCCAGGGTCCTGGGATTGAGCCCTGAATTGGGCTCCCTGCTCAGTGGGAAGCCTGCTTCTCTTCCTCCCACTCCCCCTGCTTGTATTGCCTCTATTGCTGTCTCTCTCTGTCAAATAAGTAAAATCTGGAAGAAAAAAAAAAAAAAAGAGAAGGTTCTGGAAAATGGATGGGGTTGCATGCCTGCAGGCCAATGAGGGCTCTCTTAGCTGTCCTGCCTGCCTCAGTCTTTCTCCTGAGTACCTAGTGGAGATTATGGAAAAGAGCTTGGGAATATGAACATCTCTTCTGTATGGGGTTCCTGTGGATTCTTAACTTCATGCCAACTCAACTTTACTTTTAAGAATTTGTTATAATGCAAGGTCTTTTCTTCTTACCCTGTTCCTCCAAAGAGGCTCTGACAAAGGTGAAACAGTTCTTGTGTAATGTCTCTCTGTGGTAGGGCTTATCATTCATAGGAATTCAGATCTCCTGATTTGCTTTGTAACCTCCATACTCTGATGGACTCAAGGAAACTTGACACTTAAGATTTCATAGGTTGTCTGGTTTTCTCTCATTGTTGGGGTAGGAGGTGTGTTCTCTTGTGGCTTTCCATCTCTCACTGTGGTTTTTAATTTGAATTTCTTTCATGACTAATGAGTTTGAGCCTTTATTTATTTATTTTTTTGGCAGAACCAGCTCAAGCTTTATTTGGGAAAAGACACTGAAATTGACTTTTAGTTGGGGGCATGGGCAAGAGAGGCTCCCCAGGGAAGTAGACTACCCCCAAGGGTAGAATGAGGACTCAGAATGAGCCTTAGGTGGGTCTCCTGTTCCCAGCCACTCCCCTGCACATTCCCTCAAAGGCTCCCTGGCAGCCACAGGCGAGAAGAGACTGGGAGGTACCACAATGGCTGTTTACTTGGACAAGACATCAGACGACTCAGATATGAGTTTCCCACGGCCGGTCTCAATCTTCTTCACAACCATGGCCTTGGAGAAGCTGAGCAGCTGAAGGAGCTGGCTGACAGAAGTGAAGCTGGACTGGAAGAAGCTCAGTGTAGTTGAGGCCGGGGCTCACGAGATGCCCATCGACTGAGCTCAGTCCACCAGAGTAGCTGCTGATGGTCTGGGTGTGGAGACTCAAGTCCTGGATCCCAGACTCCAGCCAGCTTTCCTCCCCCTCCGGCAGTGTGGTGCGTGGTGGTCTTGGTGTTCGGGCCCAGTTGATGTTCACGAGCTCCTGGTCCTCACGCAGCTGCCGTGCCATGTCCTACTTGGCTTGCTGGAGGGCACCCTCCAGCTCAGCTGGCTTGGCGTTGGTGTCCTTGATGGCCTACACTTCCCCCATCAGTGATGGCAGCCTCCTGGAGAGCCCTTTGGCCTTTGAGGGCTAGATCTCAGCCTGGATTTGTCTGAAGTTCCATTTCATCTTGGCGGTCTCCGTCTTGGTGGACAGAGGTTATCCCCGTGCTTCCCAGCCAGCGTGTGCCGTGCATCGTACTTGATCTGGTGTGCAGTCTCGGTGTCGGCCTGCCTGTGGGTGAAGATCTCTTCCACCACCCCTACCAGACATTGCTCTCTCCTTCCCTCCATTTCCCCAGCATTTTGTACTATCCGACTTGGGCAACTGGGAATTGGGCAAAGATACTGCTTTTTCTGGTTTCCAGTAGTTTTCCTTATGATCACGAAGGGCGGGCAAAGAAGGTGGATGAGAGGCAGTATAAATGCCCAGGGTGGCTTTATCCTGGGACATGGAGAGAGGAATAGGCACAGAGGTGACTTCTTCCAGAACTGTCAAGATTTTACCTCATCTCCCCAAAGGCAGAGCTTATAGTCTGGGAATTTGTAGGAGGGTCATCTCATAAATACCCTGAAGGTGTACTCCTGGTTTGCGGGGGGGGGTTGTGTGTGTGTGTGTGTGTGTGTGTGTGTGTGTGTGTGTGTGTTCGTGTTTGTGTTCGGCCAGGCACTTTTCCTGGTTAATTGAGCCCAAATTGCTGAAAACAAGCTTTCTCGGGGTTATCCTCATCCTGCTGGGTATCAGCTTTCCCTAAAACCAAAATTGCTGCTTAGTCTAGACCTGCACGTTTATTGTTCTATTTTAAGAGAAGCCCCAAGTCCACATCAGAACAGCAGAGGTGGCTGCCCCGCGTAAAACCACCTTGCCCTTTGGCATTCGCTTGTCTCCCTCACAGCCGTGAACGCTTGCTACAGTCTCTGTCTCTGGCTACTTCCGGGCAGACCTCAGTGGCTTTGTTACCATCCAGGACAGTGGCAGAGCCAGAAATAGCATTTTCAAAGTGAGAGAAGAGAGAAATAGGATACGTCTTAGTCACAGAAAAGGAAGCCCAAATCCCGAGGCTGGTCACAAAAGACCACCTGTTAATTAAGCCATGGCCAGACGCAGCTGGCTGGGTATTCCTGTCCTCCTTCTCTTTGGACTCCGTGGACTGCGTTTGCCCTTTACCTTTGGCTTCTCTGTCTGGATCTCCTGGGTGAGCTGGTAAAGCACTTTAGTTCTCTGTGATTCTCTTCCAGTAACCTCAGGACAGTCGTGTTCTGGGAAACTTTCAACAACCAGCTTCCAGGAAGAGAAGCCTTGATTTGCAGCATTGGCCCATTTTCATAGTGTAAATACTTTCACCATAGCTGAATTTAAGCTACTAATGGAATGGCACTGAAAATGGAGTTGGGCAGAGATGTGCAGCAGCCCACGATTCTATAGTATCTCTGCCGTCTGAGTGACGTAGGTGTAAATCACCTCAGGCTCATAGGTGCGTGATTGGCCAGTTATGGCCTAGAGGCTGCATCTGAATCGTGCAGCCCATGAGCCAAGTTGGTTTTCATCTTTTTAAAGCATGGTTCAAAAGACAAACAATATACGACAGACTGTCTGTGACCCTCAAAGCCTGAATATTTAGTATTTGTCCCCTTGCAGAAAACGTTTGCTGACCCTTGGCAGACATGACAGTACAATGTAGTAAAGTAAGTAGGAAGTGGCTAATTGGGGACATTTTCACTGTTGGATTTCATTTTTTAAAGATTATTTATTTATTTATTTCACAGACAAAGATCACAAGTAGGCAGAGAGGCAGGCAGAGATGGGGGACGTAGGCTCCCTGCTGAGCAGAGAGCCCGATGTGGGGCTCGATCATGACCTGAGCTGAAGGCAGAAGCTTAACCCACCGAGCCACCCAGGTGCCCCCACTGCTGGATTTTAATATAAATTATTTAACTGTTAAAGTATTTTACTTAGTTATTTTTTTTTTTTTATAACAGCCGTGTTTAACAACAAGGTACAAAGTTCCTCCGAATTTAACAGTTGGTTCTCATGGTCCAGTAAGAGCTGACTTTTGTACACCACTGCCTCAAGGGTCATTGTTTCAGGGACCTCAAGGTTCTTCGGTTCAGTCTCTGCCTGAGAGTCTCTCTCTCCCTCTGTCCCCACCCACACTCACACCTTCACTCTCTCTCTCTAAAGAAAAGAAGACAAAAGTCAGCAGGGGTATTATAAACCTGCTTATTTTTTTAAAAAGATTTTATTTATTTATTTGACAGAGATCACAAGTAGGCAGAGAGGCAGGCAGAGAGAGGGGGAAGCAGGCTCCCTGCTGAGCAGAGAGCCCGATGTGGGGCTCGATCCCAGGACCCTGAGATCATGACCGGAGCTAAAGGCAGAGGCATCAACCCACTGAGCCACCCAGGCACCCCAAACCTACTTATTGTTAAGACATCATGGTGCTAAAAAACCCTTGTAAAGAAAAAAATACACTCAGAATTCTATTTCCTGCAAATGATTTGTCCATTTTGTCTTTCTGACTGTCCTTATTTACATAGATAAACTTCTCCACAGTTGTGTGCAAAATGAGATACACACACATTTTTCAGTTATAAAAAGTTTCCATGTTTCTATAACCTATGAAATTGTCATTTCTAATGGTCGAGTGATAGTGTTTCTAGTGGGTTTACAACAGTGTGCTTAATTATTCTACTGTAATTAGATATTTAGATTGTTTCCCATTTCTGGTGTCATTTTTGATAATTCAGTGAAATTTTTTTTTTAAGATTTTATTTATTTGAGAGAGAGAGAATGAGAGAGAGAGCATGAGAAGGGGGAGGGTCAGAGGGAGAAGCAGACTCCCTGCCGAGCAGGGAGCCTGATGTGGGACTTGAACCTGGGACTCCAGGATCATGACCTGAGCCAAAGACAGTTGCTTAACCAACTGAGCCACCCAGGCGCCCCTCAGTGAACTTTTTAAAAAAGACTTTGTTTATTTTAGAGAGAGAGTGAGCAAGTGGGGGGAGGGGCAGAGGGAGAGACGGAGAGAGAATCTTAAGCAGACACTGCTGAGGACGGAGCCTCCCACGGGGCTCCATCCCAGGACCCTAAGATCATGACCTGAGCTGAAATCAAGAGTCATGTGTGCTCAATTGACTGAGCCACTCAGGTGCCCCGATGAACATTTTTTACATTTGATTTTAAAATGAAATTGCAAAATTCCTCAGCAGAAATCCCCTGGAGTGGGATTACTGGGTGGTGAGGGAAGGCTGGCTCCAGAAGGAACAAGGAATTTAGAGTCAGGGACCTGGGATTGATCTTTGATCTATTACCTGTGTGATCTTGGGCAAAGTACGTCACATCCATGACCTACCGTTCTCTCACCTGTAAACTTGATTTACACGGTTTCATACCTTATAGGACTTTAATGAGCATTGATGAAATATCGTTTGAGTATTAGCGCCTAGCATATTCAAATGAGTTAGTTGAGAGGGGATAGACATTTTCATTCTTAAAGATGCATATCACCAAATTCTTTTTCAGGAGGCAAAATCACCAGTGGTATAAGAGTGTACAGAGGTTTGAGGGCAAACTTACCAGAATCGAGTTTTATGGTTTTAAAGGTCAGTATAACAGGCAATATGATACTAACAGATACTTAGGGATATTCTGAAGTGTGCAAAAGAAATGTTTAGATACTAAAAAGTAAAAAAAAAATTACAACAGTAGGCAAATCACAGCATGGTATGAAATGACCGAAATAAGAGGAAGGATCAAAGAGACGGGGGTGGGGAGAGGCTGTAGCAGAGGAAGTCAGTACTTTTCTGATGCATCTCTAACCTTTGTCAGGTTGGCTTATGGGTGGGCCCCACTCAGTATTTCTCTTTCCTTCTAGATGGGCCGAGCACAGTTCTCTCCCAGGGCCCTGGCAGAGGCTTCCCAACTCAGTTCTTCCCGGCCCTCCACCCTTAGAGGAGCAGATGTAGCACAGGGAGGGGAACAATGCCTACATTGTGAGCCCTGCTGTCCCACACAGCTCCGTGCTTCCCTCCCCACCACAGAGGCTGCCCCCATGGTGCCAGAGCCGTCGGGCCACTCCTCTACCCACTCAGGCTCAACTTTGCCAGACCCTAGGGGCAAACAATGCCTGCTTGTACTCAGGCACTGGTCTCCTTCTTGCAAGGAAACCGACCTCCCTTTGCACAATAGCCTTTGGCCCATCTCTGACTTAGGAAGGCGGGGTTCTCTCTCTAAAGCTGTGTCCTTGGCACTGGAAGAAGCGACAGCCACCTCAGTTTCAAGGAATCTGGTGGAAGGGATTTGGGTCTATTCCTTCTGCCCACGAGGCTTAAAGTGGTCTTGACCGTAAAATGAAGGAGAAACATCAAAGCAATGATGGTGAGCCCCATGCTTCAGAACTGTTCTTCTGGAAAAGCCCATAGTCTCTACAGCAGTGCTCCTTAGTGAGTACCCATACTGTGGGCTGAAGAAAACATCTCCGCATCAGGCAGTTGATGTAAAATCCAGTACACAAACTTTCTGGCATGAGAGGAGGATTTCTTCTACTTCCATGGTACTCAAAATTCTCTAAAGCTCATTCTCATCCATTTTCTTTGAGGGAGGTGGGAATATAAACAGGGAAACTGAAGCCCAGGGACAGAGGGTAGCTATTAAGTTTGGAACTGGGACTTTGGAATCTAGGTCATCAGTCTCCTGGACAAAATTGTGTTCTTTTTACCATATCACACTGAGCTTAGGAGACAGCATGGAGAGTGCAGGAAACAAGCAACTCCAGGGATGTAGAAGAGGGTCGCCGGGGATAAGCCTGGAGGGGCTCTGCCCACAGTAGAGCGACCCTGGGTGGAGCTTATGAAGTAGAAGCAACACAGGACTTGGAGATTTCTTCTGAGTTAGCTCTGCGCCAGAGCGTCTATATGGTTTCCCGCAGGAATCTCTCGCCCCCGGTTCTTGGGCATCTAGTAGGACTGAGAGGACTGCTCCGAGCTGAGCATTTGTGAGAAGCCATGGACTGAGGGCGGCAGCTCCAAACTGGATTGTAATTGCTGGCGGATCGCAGATCACTTTGATTAAAGATTGATAGTCTATGTTTTTCCCTTCTAATGGGCCCTCAGTGTTTCTCCCTTCTCATCAGGGCAATCAGTAGTTTTCCACGTCTTCCCATTCCCTAAGGAAAAAGTACAATCAATTCCTGCAAGATGACATACAAGGTCCTTTTGGGCCTGTGTTGGACCCTAGCCCCTGGCCCTCCTCCCCACTGCTTCTCCTCTGACTCCCACCCTGACCCTTTATACAGAACTTTATCAAGTTTCCTAAGTGGAGCATGCGGTTTTATGCAACCGTACTTTTCTCCACGCTGTGCCCTCTACCTGGAATGCCTTTCCCCTGCAGAGCTTGTATGCATTCTTTAAGACCCAGCTCAAACAAATCTGTCTTCCTCAGTAGAGTGTCCATGAATCCCACTTCTGGTCTTTCTGCCACCACCGCCTCTATTATAGCACAGAGTTCTCTGGTCATGGTCTCTCTCCCTTGCTAGACAGGGGTCATAGAGGACGAGGATCAGGCCTGATTCATTTTGGGGTCCTTGGCATCAAGCAGGGGTCAGAAGGCTTGCTGAGCGATCTGTCATGATCTGTCATGTCATTTCTTTGGACTTCTGGCATAAATTCCCTCCTACTGAACTCCAGTCCATTGCCACACAGTAGCTAGAGTATTGTTTTAAAAACATAGGTGGCGCCATATTGCTCCTCTGCTTAAAATTCTTCAGTGGTCTCCAGGTGCAGTCTGGGTAGAATCTTTACGATGGTGGCCCCTGGCTCCCTCTGATCTTACTGTGCATGTCACTAGAGCCACACTGGGTCCTTTCAGATCCTGGAATATCTCTTCCCGCTTGTAGAACTTCCCTTCTATCCAGAGGGCTGCTCCTTCAGTGTGACGTGCCCAAGCCAGCCTGGCTCCTTGTCAGCCGGTGGACTGCGAGACGGTGGACCTCGGGTTCTGGTGTGGGAACTTGGTGTGCCATGGGCTTGCCGACCACTAGTAAGGCTAACCTGTGTGTGCCCATGAGCGGAGGTGGTCACCACCCTTTAAAACAGAAGAAGAGAAACAAAGTTGTCTGGGAGCCCTTAGGAGGCACAGCAGAGGAAAGAAAAGGTAAAAAGGAGTCAATCAGTCAGACTCTTACCAGATCTAAGCCCAAATTCTGGCCCCACACTCGTTAGTTGTGGGATTTTGGACAAGTTACTTAGTCTCTGTAACCTTAGTTTTCTCATCTGTAAAATCAGGTTAATAATGATTCTTGCCTCATGGTGTTAGTGTGTGTGATGAAGTTTAGCACAGCACCTGCTACGTAAGTCCCTGACTCTATTTATAATTAATTAGAAAACACTGTGCATATAACTATATAAGCATTTATTCAAAATCACTCCAGGATCTCTCTTTCCTTTCCATTTCTTCCTTTCTCTCTCTTCTCTCCCTTCCTCTGTCCTTCTCTTTTATCTTTTCTCTTACTTTCCTCCCTTCTCCTTTCCTCTCCCCTCCCTCCTTCCTTTCTCCTTCCTTCCCTCCCTCCTTTACTTTTCCTTCCTTCCTTCCTCCCTCCCTTCCTTCCTTCCTTCCTTCCTTCCTTCCTTCCATAAACTATGTTAGGTGCCGACTATGTGCCAGGCATTATCTAGGACCTGGGAAAAGATTTTGTCAAGAATAATGTGTGTTTTGTTTTGTTTTCTTGTCCACATCCCTGGGTGAACTTTGAATTTGTCTATATGACTTAGCCTCAAATAACAGACCCAGCAAATCTGAGGAGGTGAGGGGTGGTGGGGGGGTGGATGAAAAGGTTCTGGGGATGAAAAGGTTTCAGCTGGGCCTGCCGAGCGATCTCTCCTCTCCACCCACGGCCCAGCAGGAAGTCTCCACTTGTGATATGAAAATGCCCTTTCAGCAGCACCAGTGTGGAAGCTCAGATGTTTATAACAGTTGCTTAATTTCAGGAACAGAGATATATTTTGCCAAGTTGTGATCCCACCGGGCTTCTGAGCAGTCTGAACTTGGAATGAGATCCAAACCATGAAGTCTTAAACTCTTGAAACTGAAAATAAAAAAGGGTGGGGGGAGTGATATCCAGGTTCAAAGAAAAAAGCTTCACCAGGATCCTGGATGAAGGAGTTGATCTAAAATATAATCATCCAAAAATAATATTCTGAAGGTTTCCTTTAGTAGAATCAGAGACCTATTGGTAAAACTTTCTTTGTAACAGAGATACAAAAAGATAGTGTAGGGGAATGGTTCTCCTTTCCAGAGCAATCAAGAGTTTTGTGATGTCACCTGCTTAGAGGAAATGTTTTTCTTTTTTGACTAGGGACGATCATCTATGGCAAATGGATTTATAAGTTTGAATCCCAGTTATATTGCTTACATTTTAAAGGTGTAGTTCACAATTACCCTGTCCCAGGGCGGAGAGACCTTAAAAATGAGTGCGGCCAAAGACTATTAGCATGGCTCAAAGCAGATTGGCAGTTCATAAACAAACTGGGATCATAAAGGGTCATTTCTCTGATGTGATATATCCTACTCCTCCTTCAGGATGCAGGTCAGATTTTAGCTTCTCTGTAAAATGTTCCTGTTCCTGTTCCTCTTCCCCTTAGCCTGTGTCCGCCTGTTTCCTCAGGCCTATTTTCCTCCTCACTCCTACAAGCTACCTCCTGCCTCAAGTTTGTGGCCTTCTATTAGATCTGCTGGTCCCACCCCCTGCTTCAATCTGCTGTCTTCAAACCCTCTCACAAAGCCTGAAATGTCTGGGGAAAGGGTGTGGGGTGGGGAGTGATAGCTAGTCCAAGGTGATGGTCATTTCCCCATTCAATACCACTCTGACTCGGGGGTGTCTTAGTCTACCTGCCTGCTTGCTTGTGGAGCAGAATAAGGGCGTGGTCCCTGCACCAGTTCCTGGGAAGGAGTGCTGGCTAGGACTGGAGTCTGAAAGCTCTAGAAGGAAGAACTGTGCATGCAGAGCCTCTCTCACGGATCAGGCTTGGCTTAACCAGCTTTACCAGACCTGGAGTGGAGAAGGAGAGGTTGCAGGAGACAGTTATGCTGGCCTGAGTTGACTCAGACCATTGGTGTGGTGAGCCCTGGGACTGCAAGGAAGGTTGCCTGGGTGAAGAGAGGTGTCAGCAAGGTGTGATGCATGAGATTGTGGTTTTTTCTGTTTTGTTTTTGTTTTTGTTTTGTTTTGTTTTGGTCTTTTTTGTTTTAATTTATTGTGTCTTCTGATTTAAAAGGTTTTTTTTTTTTATATGAGTATAGCTGATACACAATGTTGTATTAATGCTGGGTGTATGACATGGTGATTCAGCATCTCTTTACGTCATGATATGCTCACCACAAGTGTAGGGACCATCTGTCACCATACAGTGCTGTTATAATAGCGATGATATTCCCTAGGCTGTGCCTTTTATTTCTTGACTTATTCATTCCATAACTGGAAGCCTGTGTCTCTCACTCCCCTTCACCTGTTTTGCCCATCCTTCTCCCTTCCTTCCCTCTGGCAACCATCAGTTTGTTTTCTGTATTATAGGTCTTATTCTGCTTTCTGTTTATTTACTTGTTTTCTTTTTTAGATTCTACATGTGAGTGAATCACATGGTACTTGTTGTTCTCATTATTTCATTTAGCATAATACCCTTGTGAGCTTATGGTTTAAGTTCTGTCATGGCTGCCCCAGAAGTTGGGCCCATGAACCTAACTTGGTAGGACTGGAAGAGGCTTCTGGAGGAGTAGGAGCTAAAACCCTAGAGCTTCATGGGGTGGTAGGCTTATTATGGGGCCATAGAGGGAGAATCTTACCCCTCTGAGGCTAGACCCTTCCTGTTTTCTGGCTCCGGAGTCAAGAACCATCCGTGGTTAATTTGAACATAGGCCCATCTGTGATGTCCTCAGCTCTCAAGCCTAAAGTCTGGCTTGGGCAGAGAAGGAGAGGAGTGCATGCTTCCTGGGCTAGGAAACGTGGCTTTAAGAAAGGACTCCGGTGTGAGGCTTTTATGGTTGTGCCCAGTATGGTGGTTTTACAACAAGTTTGCATTTTACTTGACACTACCCTTCCAAAGGTGGAACCTAAACTCCTTTTGAATCTGAGCTGCCTTTTAGACCCACTTCTAATTAATAGGATGTGCCAGAGGGGATGGTGCATGACTTCTGAGGCTGGGTTTGAAAAAGCTATACAACCTCTTAGAACCCAAACCGCCAGGTTGTAGGGAGCCCCGGCCACAGGGAGAAGCTCCGTGTGGGGATTGGAGCTGACAGGACCAGCTAACATCTCAGCTAACAGGCAGCTTCCGTTGCCAGACATTAAAAGAGAGCCTTCAGATACGATGAGGTGAGCTGTTGGCCCTGCTCAGCTGATGCCACCTCCCACCTGGTGCCCCGCCCAAACTGAAGATTCATGAAAGATAAAAATGTTGCATTGTTTTAAATCAATAAGTTTTAAGGTAGTTTGTTCCATAGCAATAGGTAACTGGAACATAAAATGCCAGGGTTCTCTGGCTTCTGTCCTTTGTTAGACATGTAGGTATGTTGTCTTCTGTCCCCTGGCAGAAGAATGGTTCAGTAAATCATGGCACACTCAAAATGCAGCCATTAAAAATGCCATTTTTGAAGAATTTCTAATGACTTGAGAAAATGCTCTTTTCATAGTATTGAATTAAAAAAATCTAAGTGAAACATTGCATGCGTGATAGACTCCCAGTTCTGCTTTTAAAATATGTGCATAGGAAAAGCACTAAAAGGGTACCCACATACAGGATGAAGTGGTAGGATTATATCTTTAATTTTTATCCATTTCCAATTTTCTGTAATGCATATATTCTGTTCTCATAGTGAGAAAAAAGGTCACACTAAAAGAGATGATCTGTGCCTTTCTTTTTTTGTCACACTAAACATGGTGTCATTTTCTCATCCTTAATTTCCAGTTTCCAGCTTTGTCTAAGGGGAGATTCCATATTCATTCCAGGAAACTGTTAAAAATAGATAATAGTAATTGAAAAACTAGCTTTGTCAAAACAAATGTAGATCGAGTTTTCATCTGACTTTTGAAAAAATTAGTCCTTTCATTTCTCCCTTCTCCTCTTCTCATCTGTAAGCGTGACTGAACCATGTTGTATCCTGCTGAGGGTCAAAGTCTTCCAAAACTTCATGCTTTCTGAACAGTCTCCTGGAGCTGCCTCCGTGCTGCTCTGATTCCCATTCCCAAACTTATGATTTCTCTCTCTCTCAGGAGTAAGAAATATCTTTCTGGAACCATGTCTCTAAAAGGCACACACACTGTGCAAAATTAGTCTCCAGATGAAAGCTTCCTCTCTCTCTCTCTCTATGGCCCTAACTCAACGTTGTAATCCAGGAGATAGTAAATGAGTCAAATCATGTTAGACTTGGAAGAAACCCCATAGATGATCTGATTCTATGTCTTTCTTCCAAAAGAAGGAAACCCAGTGGTATTCCCAAGATCACAAAATGAATGATGACCAACCAGAGTCAGGGCCAAGTTCTTCTGACTGGAGACAGCAGAGCCTGGTGGAAAGAGCGAGGCTGTTGGTACCAGACATGCTTGGGCTCAAGCCTTTGCACTGCCAGTTACTGACTGTGAAGTTGGGCAAAGTTACTTAAACTCTCCAAGCCCCACTTTCCACATCTGTAAAGTGAGGAGAATAGCATGTTCTTTGAAGAACGGCTGTGATGTTAGAAATACTATACTACATTTTCCCTTCACATGATCAAAAGACAGAGTGGCTCTTGCTGGGTTTTCTTTGAGCACATAATTTCTTCAGGGGAATCGATTCAAGGATCACTGATACAGACACAAGCCCAAGAAACAAGTATAGGCATTTTCGTAGTCCACAGTTTTAAACACCTGAGTTAACAAGTATCATTTCCAGGCCAACAGCACCTTCCTCCCAATCAATCCAGCCACTTTATTTCTTATCACTTGGTGGCTTGCCATTGCCTCTTCACCTCATTTGCACCCCATGCTAAATACTGTCATTCTTCTCCCTCTGTCTCTGATTTACTTTACTTCTTTTTAAAAAATGTTTTATTGGGACGCCTGGGTGGCTCAGTTGGTTAAGCGGCTGCCTTCGGCTCAGGTCATGATCCCAGCGTCCTGGGATCGAGTCCCACATCGGGCTCCTTGCTCAGCGGGGAGCCTGCTTCTCCCTCTGCCTCTGCCTGCCACTCTGTCTGCCTGTGCTCATGCTCTCTCTCTCTCTAACAAATAAAAAAAAAATCTTTAAAAAATGTTTTATTAACATATAATGTATTATTAGTCCCAGGGGTACAGGTCTGTGAATCGCCAGGTTTACACACTTCACAGCACTCACCATAGCACATACCTTCCCCAATGTCCATAACCCCACCACCCTCTCCCTGCCCTTCTCCCCCCAGCAACCTTCAGTTTGTTTTGTGAGATTAAGAGTCTCTTATGGTTTGTCTCCCTCCCGATCCCATCTTGTTTCATTTTTTCCTTCCCTACCCCCCAAGTCCCCTACTTTCCCCTCAACTTCCTCATATCAGGGAGGTCATATGATAATTGTCTTTCTCTGATTGACTTATTTCACTCAGCATAATACCCTCTAGTTCCATCCATGTCGTCACAAATGGCAAGATTTCATTTCTTTTGAAGGCTGTATAGTATTTCATTGTATATATATACCCCATCTTCTTTATCCAGTCATCTGTTGATGGACATCTAGGTTCTTTCCATAGTTTGGCTATTGTGGCCATTGCTGCTATAAGTGTTCAGGTGCATGTGCCCCTTTGGATCACTACATTTGTGTCTTTAGGGTAAATACCCAGTAGTGCGATTGCTGGATCATAGGGTAGCTCTATTTTAAACTTTTTGAGGAACCTCCATGCTGTTTTCCAGAGTGGCTGCACCAGCTTGCATTCCCACCGACAGTGTAGGAGGGTTCCCCTTTCTCCGCATCCTCACCAGCATCTGTCGTTTCCTGACTTGTTAATTTTAGCCATTCTGACTGGTGTGAGGTGGTATCTCATTGTGGTTTTGATTTGTATTTCCCTGATGCCGAGTGATGTGGAGCACTTTTTCATGTGTCTGTTCGCCATCTGGATGTCTTCTTTGCAGAAATGTCTGTTTATGTCCTCTGCCCATTTCTTGATTGGATTATTTGTTCTTTGGGTGTTGAGTTTGCTAAGTTCTTTATAGATTTTGGATACAAGCCCTTTATCTGATATGTCGTTTGCAAATATCTTCTCCCATTCTGTCAGTTGTCTTTTGGTTTTGTTGACTGTTTCCTTTGCTGTGCAAAAGCTTTTGATCTTGATGAAGTCTCAATAGTTCATTTTTGCCCTTGCTTCTCTTGCCTTTGGTGATGTTTCTAGGAAGAAGTTGCTGCAGTTGAGGTCGAAGAGGTTGCTGCCTGTGTTCTCCTCAAGGGTTTTGATGGACTCCTTTCTCACATTGAGGTCTTTCATCCATTTTGAGTCTGTTTTCATGTGTGGTGTAAGGAAATGGTCCAGGTTCATTTTTCTGCATGTGGCTGTCCAATTTTCCCAAAACCATTTGTTGAAGAGACTCTCTTTTTTCCGTTGGACATTCTTTCCTGCTTTGTCGAAGATTAGTTGACCATAGAGTTGAGGGTCTATTTCTGGGCTCTCTATTCTGTTCCATTGATCTATGTGTCTGTTTTTGTGCCAGTACCATGCTGTCTTGATGATGACAGCTTTGTAATAGAGCTTGAAGTCTGGAATTGTGATGCCATCAACTTTGGCTTTCTTTTTCAATATTGTTCTAGCTATTTGAGGTCTTTTCTGGTTCCATATAAATTTTAAGATTATTTGTTCCATTTCTTTGAAAACAATGAATGGTATTTTGATAGGGATTGCATTAAACATGTAGATTGCTTTAGGTAGCACAGACATTTTCCCAATATTTGTTCTTCCAATCCATGAGCTTGGAACATTTTTCCATTTCTTTGTGTCTTCCTCCATTTCTTTCATAAGTACTTTATAGTTTTCTGAGTACACATTCTTTGCCTCTTTGGTTAGGTTTATTCCCAGGTATCTTATGGTTTTGGGTGCAATTGTAAATGGGATCAACTCCTTAATTTCTCTTTCTTCTGTCTTGTTGGTTGGGTTACTTTACTTCTGTACCCATTTTTAAGTATAATCCTTTTCCTTCTTCTGTATCTTCTGACACATGTCAGTTGCCTCAGAAACATCTCTCTTTATTTTATCCATAAATTTAAAAAATCCCTACATCCTGGAAGGCATGTATGAAAGTACTTATGTTCATGATTCACTTGTGTGCAGGAAATGAAATCCACATGCTTTTTTCCCAATGTTATTAGATTGTAATAAAACATGATTAAAAATGAAATAAAATTTTCACCCATCAGATTGGCAAGAATAACAAAGATATATTATCTATTGTATGGGTACAGTTGAGAAATTTATATTATTATATACTATTATGTTAGTGGTAATTAATATATAAAGTATAATATGCACTATTATTTTGCATCAATAACTAATTTGATATAGCCCTTTTGGAGAACATTTTGTTTCTATTTGTTGAAGTTAAAAATGTGTTTATCCTTTATTTGGATATATGTACAAAGAAGCATGTCCAAGAATATTTACTAAGGCATCATTATTATTATTTTTAAGTAGACTCCACACACAGTGTGGAGCCCAATGTGGGGTTTGAACTAATGACCCCGAGATTAAGACCTGAGCTGGGATCAAGAGTCAGATGCTTAACTGACTAAGCCACCCAGGTGGCCCTAAAACATTTATAGTAAAAAAACACAAGTGTTTCTTGGTAGGGAAATGATTAAATGAATTATGGTTCATTCATTTCATGGAATACTCTGAGACAGTTATAAAATAAATGTAATAGGTTGATGTTGGCCAACATGAAAAGGTCTCTAGGACATAGGGTTATGTGAAAAGCACAAGTTAATGAACAATACATATGGTATGATACTGTTACATAATAAGTACTTACATAAAAAAGATGTGGAAGGATATGCTTCAAATGGGTAGAGTGCTTTTTTTTTTTGGAGAGGAAAGTGATTTTTTTGGGAACAAATTTTAAATAATTTAGGGTGTTTTTACTTGTAAAATTAAAAAAAAAGCACTTTAAAATTAAATATGACTAAAAAACACAAAAACTCCCCATGTGATTTTGATGTTCATACAGATTTAGAGACCAAAATATGTACTCTTTTGCTATGTAGCAAATTACCTCAAAATTTAGCAGCTTAATGTAACACACATCTGTTATATAATACTTTTTTTGGGCCAGGAATCCAGGTATGACTTACCTAGACCCTCTGCTTTTGGATCTCTCAAAAGGCTGCTCTCAAGGTGTTTTCTGGGGCTGTGATCTCATTCCATTGGTCTATTGGGAAAGGCGCTGGTTTTAAGGTCACTCACATGGTTTTTGGCATAATTCGCTCTCTCATAGACAGTTGGGTTAAGAGCTTCAGTTAGTTTTTAATGGCTATTAGGTGAAGGCCACTATCATTTCCTTGCCATGTGACCCTTTCCAGTGGGACAGCTTGCTGCATCAAAGTGTGTTAGCTGGGGAGGCAATAGAGAGAAAGCAAAAGAGAGAGGAAGTCGACAGACTTCCAGCAAGTTGGGAGTCAGTCTTTTGCAACCTTATCATGGAAATGTTATTCTATCACTTTGCTCGTTACAAGCAACTCACTAGGTCCAGCCAGCACTAAAGAGAGAGCAGATTACACAGTGGGACAAATACCAGGAGAGGAGATCACTGGGTGCTACATAAGATCCCATTTACCACAGAAACCACTGGCTTAGGTAATTAAGAAAAAAAAAAATCTAAAAATGAACTTGTTTTTGTCGAGCACCATCATTCAGATTTTAAATTTGCTTATTCAATTGCACTTCTACTTTAATTATAATAATTACTTAACATTTTTATATCTTAATGTATTTCTTAAACAAAATCTCATAAGGGTTAAATATACCTTTATGGCCCAGCTTAGGAACTCCACCATCATCTAGGTCAGAGTTTCTGTGGGAAAATGCATTTGTATTCTGTCCAGCATTTCCGCACGTTGTGGGGACATCATTCACTTCTACACTGAGGCCATAGGACCACTCAGTCTAGAAATTAAAATGACCAATATCTCTTCAGATCTCTTTCTCACTTCAGAATTTGCTTGTAATGGGTGTCCGTTTCAGTTCACATTGCTGTATAAATACCACCCCAAAACTTAGTGCCTTAAAACAACAACTGTTTTATTATTGTTCATGAGTTGGTGGTTGACTGCAGTCAGCTGTTCTGACCAGATGGCTGGAGCTGGATGGTACAGGCTGACCTCACTCACATGTCTGGTGACTGGTTGTTCAGTGGAGAGAGCTCTCCTCTACTCCATGTGATCTCTCATTCCCCAGGAAGCTAGTCTGGTTTTCTGCATAGGATAGGCTGAGGGCAAATCTCACTGGTCAAAGCAAGTTACATGGCCAACCCTGGAGTCGAGGGGACTACGGAAGGGGAGATCTGAGTGACTAGGGGCCATTACTGAATATTACTGCCACAGTGTCAGAAGTTTTCAGAATCTTTTGTCACTTTCTTGTTCCATTCTATTTTGTTAAACACAGCCACCAAAGGAGTCGCTACACTTTTGGGTCTCAGTAGGGAGTGTATTTCACTGAGAACTGATCTAGTCCTTGTCCAGAGCTAGGCCAGGGCTATTGCAGTTTGAGAAAATAATTCCTTTTTTTTTTTTTTTTTTTAAGATTTTATTTATTTATCTGACAGAATGAGAGAGCACACAAGCAGGGGGAGCGGTAGGAGAAACAGGCTATCTGCTGAGGAGGAAGGCCAGTGCAGGGCTGGATCCCAGGACCCTGGGACCATGACCTGAACCCGAGGCAGATGCTTAACCAGCTGAGCCACCCAGGTGCCTGGAGGAAGTAACTTTGAATGACATTTCTTCGGTTCATCCCTATACTCTAAGCTCTCTCCTCAGAGCAGTGAAAACCAGTCAGCATCACCATGCATACCTGGACTGCAGTAACTCAGCCACCTGCAAGGAAAAAGGGTCACCAAGTAACAGTTCAATGTCATGCCTTTGACTCTTATTCATAGTCAATATGAGAAATGACCGCTGGAAGAAATCTGTGCGTCTTCAGTAGAATCAGTGTGGAGGATGCTCACTGGGAATGCAGAGGAGAATCATTGGGAATGATTTTCAGTGTCCCTCACATGACATGCCAAATGATAAATTCCTTCCAGAAATTAGTATCAGGAAAATGCTTATCTTGCCTGAAAAAGGGAAATCAATTAGTCTTCCTTTATAAGGCATTAAGAGTTGATAACCTTTCTTTTTTTGGCTTTGGATGGTAGAAATAAGGAAAGTTAAATGTAATATTTTATTATAGTAACTCTATTAGCCCAGTTAGCTATGGCTTTTCATATTTATTTCCCTCTCTTTACCAGGTGATATCTTTCTGTTTTAATCCTAATTTTCGTGGAAGTGTTTTGGGGATAAAATTACAAATACACGAACAAACAGATAAACATATTAAGCAATCTGTTTTGCTGCTAACAAGTTGTGTAATCATTTAAAGATTATTTATTTGAGAGAGAGCGAGAGAGAGAGCGTGCAAGTAGGGGGAGGGGCAGAGAGAGAGAATCTCCAGGAGACTCCACGCTGAGTATGGCGCTCCAGTGGGAGCTCGATCTCACGACTCTGAGGTCATGACTGGAGCCAAAACCAAGAGTTGGCTGCTTATCTGACTGAGCCACCCAGTTGCCCCAAGTTGTGTAATCATTTAAAAAACAATCATCACGTGGTTATTAAAAAAAAATTTCCCTTTTGCAGATAAGGCCGAGATAAGATTGGGCTAAGTGATCTTCTTAGTCCCTTTGGCTCTTAATAACTCCGGGGCTATTTCCCCTCTGACTCTTCCACTTGAACATTTTATTTTTATGATTTATTCCAGCTATTAAGTGTCTTCAGCGGCTTAGTAGAAAAAGGTACATTTGGACCTCTTTCAGCGTGGTTTAAAATCTTTTCAAATATTATGAGTTTGGCAAAAAGTGATGGCTATTGGCAAGCCTTTGTCCCTGGTTGCTAAGATCCAGATGTGTACCGTGTTTCCAGGGACGTGTAAAGCTTATGGCACTGTTTCCTAGTACAGCTCCCCCGCAGTGTTTGTCAGAACCCACTGGACACCTGTGAAACCTCTGTGACTTGACATACAAAAAGCTTTAAGTTCGATGTGCTTTTAAAAGAACTTAGATGCTAATAGTTACCAAAAGGCAACCATTGACTCTCAACTGAACACTTTCCTAATGGTCATTAGGGGATAATTTAGCGTTTAGACCCCACTCTGGGATTCTGTCATTTAGACTGGCTGATATGTTGTACAGAAAACTTCTTACTTTTTATTTACTTTATTTTTTATTTTTTAAAATTAAAAATTTTAAAGATTTTAATTATTTGAGAGAGAGGGAGAGGGAGAGGGAATGCTTGGGGAGAATCAGAGGAAGAGGGACAAGCAGACTCTATGCAAAGCACAGAGCCCAAAGTGGGGCTTGATCTCAGGACCCTGAGATCATTGCCTGAACTGAAACCAAGAGCTGGAGGCTTAACTGACTGAGCCACACTGGTGCCCCCAGTAGACTTTCTAAAAAGAGACTTTGGATTGGAGTTTCTCATGAAAGCCCATTAGAAAGTAATCTAGTTTGTTACTTCTGTGCGATATATTAATTGCTGCTATGGAAGCTTAAGGAAGTATGAATAATTGTGCTGTAGCCTCATGGTTTCATGGCTAAGAGATAAGTTATGGATATCAAACCCCACCCCCGCCTCTCTCTCTCTCTCTCTCTCTGTGACTTTTCTAAGCTTAGTTCCCGATGTTTTAAGAGTGGCCATAACTATACCTGTTGTAGAAGTGTAAGTAGGAAGTGCAGTATACACTTAATAACCATTAGCTAATATATTTTTTTTAATGATTTTGTTTATTTATCTGACAGAGAGATCACAAGTAGGCAGAGCAGCAGGCCGAGAGAGAGAGGGAAGCATGCTCCCTGCCAAGCAGAGAGCCCGATTACGGGCCTCGATCCCAGGACCCTGAGATCATGACCTGAGCCGAAGGCAGAGGCTTAACCCACAGAGCCACCCAAGTGCCCCAACCATTAGCTATTATTTATGCCGTATTATTAATGTTAAATTACATAGGATCAGGCCTATTCCCCCCCTCACCCCGTCTCTCTCTTTATGTGAAAAGGATTTATTGAGATTGAAATGAGCTGAGTGAATTTAGGATTGCTGGTAGTTCAGTTCTCATATGTATGTGTAAGAGGAGCCAGAAGGTCTGGGCTTCTGTGTTGATACCTTACCAGCTGTGTTACGTTGAACAAACATGTTCTGCTTTTCAGGGTAGAATGTCAGTTTTCCTGCCAATCTGGCGGGTATGTGAAGCACAGGGGTCCCCACTGAGTCACCAACATAGTATGCCTTTCCACGAATAAGCTGGCAAAACTCCGATAGCGAGACTTGCCTAAGATAATAGTTCCTGAGAGTCCCACGTGGGGTTCTCAGCTGGGAGATATGTGGAAAAGGTTTGGGGTTGCTTTGATTGTCACAATGACAAAGGGTGTCGCCCATAATTAACAGGCAGGGGGCAGGGATTCTAATTGTACTGCAGTACAGTGGAGAATTGTGCTGCCCCAAAGACCCATGGCACCCACACTGAGAAATGTTGAATTTGAGGGCAAAGAGAGAGGTCCCTGGTTCAGAGTCACAAGGTTCAACTGAGGTGTGGAGGGCAGTGCCTGAGAAGGAACCGAGACTCTCGAGGTTCAAGGATGTCTTTGCAGATGCTGCTGTTTCCAAGATCCACTAACAGTGTGGGTACTGAGTCATGTCCTTAAAGCACTATGCAGAAGTCACTGGCTTTCCTGGTACGTGGCTTCCTTGCTCTTCCATGCGGGCCATGCTTACCCTCAGGGCCTTTGCACTGGCTGCCGCTTCTGTTTAGGGCACTGGCGTGGGCAGCTCTACCTCACCTGCTTTGCATCCTTTCTCAAAGATACATCAGTGAGGCCTACTCTAACCACCCAATTTAAAATTGCGCTCTACCCAAAACTCTTGATTCCACTTACTCTGCCTCCCCCCCACCCCCGATAGTACTTAAGCTCTTTTGAAATATTACATTACCTGTGTCGATCATGTTTGTTTTTGTTTTCTGTCTTCCTGCCACTAGAATGTAAGCTCCACAGGCAGGTGTGTGTGTATGAGAGAGACAGAGTGTGTGTGTGTTTAGTTCACAAATGTATTCGAAGCCCTTTATCCAGTGCCTGGCACAGAGTGCTCCCTAGATGTTTTTGAGTGCGTACATGAGTGAATGAATACCAGCAGAAAGAGCTAGAAAACATAATGGCATGGGAGGTCTGGGTCCTGAACACAACAGCAATACAAAAAAAGATTTCAAAAAAGGGATAAATTTGAGAAATATGCAGGGCTTGTGTGAGAAAGCTATGACATGTTCTAGAGAAGCATGAAAGACTGGAGTAAGTGAGATATTCTCTGATGACTTGGTTTGAGGATTTTCTATTAACAAGAGGACTATAACTTTAATAAAATTTTTAAAAAAGATTTTATTCATTTGTTTGACACAGCACAAGCAGGATGAGTGGCAGGCAGAGGGGGAGAGAAGCAGGCTCCCCAAAGAGCTGCCGGACTGAGGATCCCCGGACCCTGAGATCATGACCTGAGCTGAGGGCAGACTGAGACACCCAGGTGCCCCTTTAATGAAATTTTGATTAAAAACTAGAAGTGTTTTTGACCTTGACAAATACGGTCCTCAAATATTTTCGGAGAATAAATGTGAGAAAAGCTCAGAAATTGTAAAAAAAGAGTAACAAGGAGGGCACCTGGGTGGCTCAGTTGGTTAAGCAACTGCTTTTGACTCAGGTCGTGATCCTGGAGTCCGGGGATGGAGTCCTGCATTGGGCTCCCAGCTCCATGGGGAGTCTGCTTCTCCCTCTGACCCTCTCCCGTCCTATGCTGTTTCTCAAGTAAATAAATAAAGTCTTTAAAAAAATAAGAGTAACAAGGAGAGGCATACCCCAGTTTTACTGAAACCATTTATAGCATAAAGTAATTAAAAGGTGCAGGAGTAATCAGGTGGAGCAATGGAACAGAAGAGAAACCTCCAGAAAAAGACAAGTATGTGTATAGATTTAGAGTGGGATAAAGGTAGTATTTTGAATTAATAGGGAAAAGTACAACTAATTAACATTTATTGAACATTATCTACTACCTATGTTATTTACTTCTTGCCACAGAAGGCATGCACTATCATTACCCATTTATTACAGACAAGGGAAGGAAGTACCCTGGTTTGTACATTGCAGAGGTGGGATTTGAACCCAGAGCTGACACCAAAGTTCATACCCTTAACCTCTGCCTTACATGAATAAAAGATACTGGCTAAATGATTTGGAAAAATGAGTCACACACAGATTTAAATGTAGAGAATGAAAATGTAGCAGAGCCTTAGTTGTAGGGAATTTTTACAAAATGTTTTATAATAAAAATTTGAAGCCACATGAATTTTATTTTCTATTTTAAAGTAACTATTTTAAAATTAGTTATGTCTACAAATGGGAACGCTAGGCAATTATCAGAAAATGAGAGAGAGGAATATTTAGGTAATTTGAGAAATTATTTGCAATATAGGTTAAAAAAAAAAAGCAGTTTTCAAAATAGTGTCCAAAGTATGTTATTTCTATGAACGGTATTTATAAACATCAACAAAAGAAGATTACCCCCCCACCTCCACCCCCACCCCCACCCCCGCCATATAAGTTATATATATGTGAGGGAAGGTTAGCTGGCACCTGAAGGAATCCGTGACTGGTCTTCTCTCTTGTGGGATGGTTTGCTGCTGGTCCCAGGCGGAAAACGGCCCTCTGGTACCTTGCAAAAATAGATGCTTGGGTCTTTTTTGGCCACGGTCATTTCTTTAACCTGTCACTCTTATCAACAAGCCAAAATAATAGCCTGACTTTGTCTGCACCGCCTTCCCACAGGGTTCCTATCTTCCTTAACCTGACATGTCAAACCCTTTAAAAGACAAATTGGAAGCCTCGTTAACTCTCTTTCCACTCGGCCTTGACTTGGAGCGTTTGTAGGTTGCGGCTGGTTAATGATGTATGTTTTTGCAGTTCCTCAACCCGGGGCCTTGTTTCTTACCCGGTTGTCAGGCTGATGGGAGGCGGTTCTGAAGCCGTGAGCCTGAAGAAGCAGAGGGGTTCACGCACCAGCTCCCTGCTCCAACGGGCCCCTCGTCTGGGACGCCCCGGGGTCTGGGGGCAGAGGGCGGGTACCCTGAACCCACCTCCTGTGCTCGCTCAGTTCCTGCCTCTGCGCAAACAGCACTTAGGGCTCTGCGTCTGATTATTTAATAGGAGTCGGCCTGCCTAGTTAAAATTTGGGAACACAGTAAGATCAAACAGCCCCATGGGGCTGGATCATATTCATCTCTGTGTCCTCGGCACTTTGTACTCGGTGTGATGTTGAGGAAGGAGCCCTGGACTGGGAATTCCCAGATCTTGGTTGGAATCCTTACTGCTTGGTAACTCTGGACGAGTGATTTAAGCTCTTTGAGCTGATTCATTGTCTATAAAATGGCTCCAATGAGAGTCACCTAATATGAGCATTAGTGAGACCAGGTATATGAAGGCACATATGCCAGAGCATGGTATGTGGAAGACTTTCAACTGATGTCCATTGACCGCGTCAGAGTGAATCCTGGACAGACCTAATGGTCCCGAGTGGGTGAAGAGGAATCCTCCCCTGCAGTAATCCCTCACATTGCCACTAGGAGGCGTGCGAGCTCCATGATTGATTTTTTTTTTTTTTTTTTTTTTTTTTGGATCTTTTCTATTCTAAGCCAGGAGTATGTGTGCAATTCACCTTCTGCAACTTTACGTTTATTATTTAAGAGTTGATGAACGGCCTGCTCCTGCATTCCTTTCCTATTCAAATTATTGTCATAAAATTAAGACAGTGGTGCTGTCTTGTAAAATGTGGAATCCTTTGGGGGCTTTTTTTTTTTTTTTTTTTTTTTGCTGATCTCCATTTGGGGGATGAGCCTTGTTAGTTGGCTACCCAAAGCTTAGCCTTCATTTTATGTACACTTAATACCCTCAGCCAATACCCTGTGTCTTGGTCCGACAGTTTGGACAGTTTATGGGAAGGGAAGTGAAACTGGTCTTGATCCATTATCTTTTATGCAACCAAGAATGTCCGTCTGTGGCCCCGAATGTGCTGTGGCTCCTCTTTCCTGCCTTTAGAAGAAGCGTTCCCAGTTCCATTTTTGTTCATTGTCTCCGGCTGTGTTCCCTGAGCTGTAGCAGTAAACTTCAGGTCAGAGAGCTGGGTTTGAGCCTCAGAGATAGTTATGTTAGGAAGAGCCTTCATGGGGGCACCTGGGTGGTTCAGTTAGTTGAGCTTCTGCCTTCAGCTCAGCTCATGATCTCAGAGTCCTGGGCTGGGGCCCGGTGTCAGGCTCCCTGTTCAGTGGGGAGTCTGCTTCTCCCTCTCTTTCTGCCCCGCCCCCTGCTCATCCTCTTTCTTTCATTTTCTCAAATAAATAAGCATAATCTTAAAAAAAAAAAAAAAGGAAGAAGAAGAAGAGCCTTCATGGAGGCTTGAGTCCCAGCTACCCCCAGATGGGGAGACGGGGGTCAGGGTGGGGCTGGGACCTTGGGTCTTAGTTTCTTCATGGGTTAACTGAGAGGATGGGGCTGAGTACTTTCTAACACCCTTCCAGCGCTGACATTGTTCCACTTTCAAATCTGGAGGACTTGCTCACAAGCCCCATTCTCCAACTCACCTGAGGTCTGTGGATTCTGGTGATGGAGAGCAGACGGAGATGTCATAAATTTGAACGTCACTGTGATTTGTGGGTGTTGTAGCAACATAGACCTTGGACCCATGTTGGGGCTTCTCAAAGTAGACATTATGCCTTGGAACAAGCTGTTCTGATGAGCAACACAAGAATACATCAAAGACTCCGGCTCCCCTGTCTGGCTTTGGGGCCCAGGGTTCTCCTTTTTATAGTCCTGTGACGTTGGGACAGCATCAGCATTTACTTCCACTTGCTAAGCAGGGCAGCGTGCCATGTGAAAGCAGTGGTTAGGAGTATTCTCGTGGAGGCACATGGCCAGCCTAGGAAAAGAGCTCCGTTTTCTGATACACGTGAGGCATTTGGGGTTGAGTGCAGCAAAGAGTACAGAGGATGGAACCCACACCTGTGTGGGTTTAGATCCTGCCTGCTGTTTACTGGCTGTGTGACTTCAGGCAGGTAGCTGAACCTCTCTGAGCCCTACTCTCCTTCCTGTGAAAGGGATAATGATACCACCTGCTGCCCAGGGTCAGTTTGAGGCTTGAGAAGAAAGTATTCCTGTAAGGTGTCATAGAATATGAGACTATTTTTATTTCTTTCATTTGGAAGCCCAAGGGCAATGAAACATGCTTCTCTGTCCTGAAATGGGGGTTTAGGTAGGGTTTAAAAAAACGAGGCAGAATAATGTGAGAACTTGAAGAACATCAGTGAGCTATGGCAGAGTCTGAAATAAGGATAATCGAACATAAAAAGAAAAGAGTGATTGGGATTATGTAGGAAAAATAAACAAAATTAGCTAATTGCTAATGTCCCTGAGCTTCTGAGAAAAGGGAGGTCAGAATCTAGAGCTCATTGGGGATTCCTGAAGAGCCAGATTGCCAAGGATAGTATCAAACTGGTGACCATGGCTGCTGCTGCTTTTTTTTTTTAAATTTTATTTGCTTATTTGATAGAGAGATGACAAGTAGGTAGAGAGGCAGGCGGGGAGGGGGGGAAGCAGGCTCCCTGCTGAGTAGAGAGCCCAGTGTAGGGCTCAATCCCAGGACCCTGAGATCATGACCTGAGCTGAAGGCAGAGGCTTAACCCACGGAGCCCACCCAGGTGCCCTGAGACCATGGCTTCTTATCTTTTGTTGTCAATCTGCCAGAATATTTATCCTCTTTCTGACCCTCTGCTCCATTGGGCCATGCAGACATCTACTGAGCATCTGTCATGAACTAGGCATATGTCACTGCTGGGGACACATGGAGGCCAAGGACAGGTCCAGGCCTCCATGGTCTGATAGGGAAGACCCAGGTGAAAAGGCAAGTTCACTATACGTAGGGCAAAGGGCTTCAGCTGAAGCCTCCCCCGGCAAGGAGGGAGGTGTGGGGAACATCCAGTCCTGTCTTTCAGTCAGGGGTCAGGGAAGACCTGCCCAAGGAGGAAGTGTCTGGGCTGGGGGTGGAGGCTGCTGAGGGCCTGGAGAAGGTCGTGGAGGAGCCAGTGATGGGAGCGGAGAGAGCCAGCTTCAGAGGAGCAGTGTGCTGCCTCTCAGACTTGAGGAGGAGGAGATAGTCAGGATTGTTGGAAGAGGCTGTTCACCCTTTCTCCTTCCTTCTCATGTCCACCACAAGGGACCAGGTGAGCGCATAAGGAAAACTTAAATCCAGTGAGAAAGCTTTCTTCTGCCTTTGGCTCTAGGAAGATCATTGAAACATATCAATGTCCCATTTTAACCCTGACCTTCATCATCTGACAGCATCATCTTAGGAACGAAAGGATGCGCTTGGAGGAAGTGTACGATCATCGGGGAGCAAGCCTATTTAAGTCTGTGGCTTCTCTTCAGGGACTGTTGTGAACTAACTCAGTTGGCAAGCTTTTAAAAAAAATGTTGACACTCAGTGCTTGATGAGTTTCTGTTGAAAACAGCACGTTCGCTGTCTACCAGGAGTGGTGAAAATCAGTACAATGCCTTAGGAGATCAGACTGGTAATCTATAGCACCAAGCAGTGAATCTGTGTGTATCCCTAGGCCTGCTCCTGGCCTTAGTCCCATTCATCTACCCCCTAAAGGAATTAATGGAATCTGCCCCAAGCAAGCGATGGCCCACTGTGGGCCATACAGGCTGTGCACTGCTCGCTGGGGGTGTCATTCACATATACCGGGACATAAATGGCATCCCCGGGAGTTAAGTGCCACTGCAGTCTTGAGAGCAAGGACCTCATCTTGGTCCCTGTTAGATTCCTGGGGACCTGGAGCTACATCTGGCATCCAGTAGGAGTCCATTAAATACTTCGTGACTCAGGGTGGCATGCCTACTCATGAGTCCATTGTCCAGAAATGTAAAATGATCATCCTGAAAATCATATCTAAACTCACATATGCTGAAACTTTAACTAGGAGAAACACAAGCCTTAAGTATCACTTCTACTATGTGATTACCACCACGTGAAATTGCATAGGAATATGAAAACAAGGCCCGAAATGGAATGGGCAAAAATGAAACTAATTCTGTCAGTGTGCTGAGATTATGGGCCATTGCTTTCCATCGTTAAGATGTTTCCAGAAGAAAGCGAAGTCAGAAATTTTCTGACCACACATATAAGGTTGATTTAAGAAAAACAAGGCAAGACATTATTAGTCGTAGAACTGAGTTTAAAGAACTACTTTATTTCACAACTTTTTCTCCCCCTTGGAGTCCATAAATATTCTTCAAGCATCTGTAATCCAGACTTTGTAGCATCAGTCCCAAGGCAATCACCAAACTCAAAAGCAGAAGGACTGCCAAGATGGAAACCGACAAGAGTACTTTTGTTTTCAGTATCGCTGTGAGAAAGCACGCAAGCGAACAGTAAAGAACCACAAAGAGAAAAGCAAGTCCTGGTTTGTTGGAAGGTTTGGATTCACTAACTGACCAGAGATAGAATTCCCTTAGCGAGTTGAGGGAGCAGTGAGGGCAAGCGAAATCGGGCCCCACGTTTCCTGAGGCAGGACTGTCTTTGCCGGACATTCTAATTTGCCTGTTTCCGTGTCTGTGTCTGTTCCTTCTCGCTGCAGAGGATGGGTGAGTTCCTAGCTGTGGGAACGGAACTTCCAGTGAGACTTTCTGGATTCAGTGCTCCATTCCACAAGGGACTTGTGTCCTTGGAGGAAGATGCATTCCTTTTCTGGGTCTAATATTTTCAGTCTGCGGCTGGCTCATGGTGCCGGCTGCCACTGATGGCACGGAGATGCCATATCCAGCAGAAGTTCTCAGTGTTTGATGGGGACACGTGGAAGAGCTTGCCAATGTCAAGTCCCAGGCTCTGCCCCCAGCTCTTCTGACTTAGTAGGTCTGGGTGGGGCCTGAGAATGTGAATTCTAACCAGCCCCCAGGGGACGCTGCTGCTGCTGGTTGGGGGACCACATCTGGAGTAGCGTTGGTGTGCACCTCTCCCAGGTGGGTCGCCGATGCTGGTCCAGAGGGGCTCCTGGGCAAGGACCAGGTTACACTCACTCTTTGCGAAGTAACCCACTTTGATTTCTTTTTTTTTTTTTTAATTTTTAAAAAGATTTTATTTTTTGACAGAGAGATCACAAGTAGGCAGAGAGGCAGGCAGAGGGGGAAGCAGGCTCCCTCCTGAGCAGAGAGCCTGATGTGGGGCTCAATACCAGGACTCTGAGACAATGACCTCAGCCCAAGGCAGAGGCTTACCCCATTGAACCACCCAGGCACCCCTTCCCCACTTCGATTTCTTGAGAAGTGGCCTGACAGCTTTAGAAGCAAAGTCCAGGGTCCAATCCCTTCTCTGGCCTTTTCTCCGTGGCTGTGGGAACCTCATTGTCTGGGCCTCAGTTTCCTTGTCTGCCATAGGGCTGATGTTGACCACCTGGTAGAGTTTTTGCGAAGATTAAATAAGACAGTGTTAGGAAAATACCTTGCATAGTGCCAAGCTTGTAGTAGGTATTCAATAACTGGTGGCTCTTAGTGGAATTCCTTTTGAGATTCTAAATGCTATTGAGTTAGGTCTTTAAGCATCTCTAGGGAGGTTCTCAGAGCACCTCTGAGGGGTGGGTGAATGGAACTAAAGCTTAGAAAAGTGGAAAGCGGGAAAACTGATAGAATGTGTTCAACTGCGGCTTGTCAGTGAGCCTAATTTTTGTGTTATCTGAGGGAAACTACTCTCTGTTCTGTTCGGTCCGTTCTGTTCCACCCCACCCTGCCCGCCCCTACACTATCCTATCCTACATTATTATTAAGACTTGAAGTCTCTAGAATGCCATGCACTACCCCAGATGCTTCTGTTCTTAAGGAGAAGCAGCCTCATGAGGTGATGACATTGTGGATTTTGAATCAGGCTGATTCGTGTTTGACTTAGGACTCTGCCACCTGCCGTTTGTATCATTTCCAGGCTGGTCATTTCAGTTCTCTGAGCTTTGGAGTTCTTTTTGGTAGAGTCGGGAAAGAACACGGGGAACGAGGGCAAGGAAGGTGCTTAGCTCACCAGACTGGCTGGGGGCTCCTGACGGAGACTCCTGATGGGTAGAGAGGACATGCAGCTTTTGGGACTGAATGCCCTCCTTGGCTAGCCTTGAGAGCAGCTACCTCCACCTTGAGTAGAGCTGGGACCCCCTCCATAGGGATCTCAGCTCCCGAGGGACCAGTGCGGGGCAGGAGGCCTTCCCCGTAGGGCGGAACTGGGTCTCTGCTATTTCTCTGGAGTAGTAATGAGAGGCCAGGTATGGCTCTGTAATCACCGGACCTGAGTTTTTTTTTTTTTTTTTTTTTTTTTTTTTTTT
>NW_019154097.1:16223973-16228118 GCF_002288905.1 Enhydra lutris kenyoni | reverse complement strand
GGGGAGAAGCAGGCTCCCTGCTGAGCAGAGAGCCCGATGTGGGGCTCGATCCCAGGACCCTGAGATCATGACCTGAGCCGAAGGCAGAGGCTTAACCCACTGAGCCACCCAGGCGCCCCCGGACCTGAGTTTTAATCCTGATCCCGCTATTATGATCAGCGTGACTGTGCCGTATTTGTTTTCTTAGCACCTGTCAGTGTCTGTAATGACTTAGTTAATCGTTTCTTTTTCTGGTTGTGGCCTCTCACCCCCCATACTGGACCGTGAGCTCCCTGAGGGCTGGGACAAAATGGCTTATTTTAACTACCTGTCCCCTGCCGTATCAATCGGTTGGCAAATAGACCGTTGTCTCCTGGCTCTGCTGTCAATTACTAAGTGCCTGTAGCGCAGGGATTCAGGGTTTTTTTGGTCACAAATAGAGAGCAATGAGTCCTGTCTCACAGAGATACTGGTGAACATGAAGTCAGATAACAGACATGAAAATGCTTTGTTATAAGCCATATAATACCACGTGCACATGGGATGGAGAAGAAGTATTTCCTTTTCGCTGTGGGTCTCTGATGGATATCCGTATCTGTTCCCCCAACAACCTTCTTGAATTTTGCTCTTTCAATCTGATCAGTTTTGGGGGAACTGGGGAGACATTAATGCCTCCTTCGTTGTAGAACCTGAGGACTTCCTGCTACAGTAATTTTAAACTAATTATGCCCTAAATGGTAAGTTCTTCCATTCTCTGTGAAGGCCTATAATACTTTGTCTTAGAGCAAGAGGTTTGTTGGGTGCCTGGGTGGCTCAGTGGGTTAAAGCCTCTGCCTTCAGCTCAGGTCATGATCTCAGGGTCCTGGGATTGAGCCCCACATCCGGCTCTCTGCCCAGCGGGGAACCTGCTTCCTCCTCTCTCTCTGCCTGCCTCTCTGACTACTTGTGATCTCTATCAGATAAATAAGTAAAATCTTAAAAAAAAAAAAAAAGAGGTTTGTTGGTTAGGGAGACGGTCTGCTGTGGAGGAATGATCCTTGAACTTAAAATTCAGAGACCTGGGTTTCAATTCTGATTCTGTCAAATGAAAGGCCTTGGGCAGCTTTCTTCCTTTTAGGTGAAAAGGCCATTATCAGGACTAGAAGTTAGGGGTCCTCTCGTCTAGGAAAGGCAGGCTGTAGGCCTATGAGCCAAATCTGGTCCACCACCTGTTTTTGCAAATAAAGTCACATTGGGACACAGCCATACTCCCTTGTTTACATATTGCCTGCGGCTGCTCTCTTGCTACAAAGGCTGGGCGAGTAGTTGCAACAGAGACCATGTGGTGTAGAAAGCTGAAAATATTTACTATCTGGTCATTTACAGAAAGAGTTTGCTGACTTCTGCTCTGGCCCAATATCCCCCTCCCTTTTTTCTTAAATATCGGAAATTAATTCCAGAAAAAGAAAGGAAATGGCCCAAGATCACTTAAAGAATTAGCAAAAGCAAAAAGGCAAATACTTAGAAAAGAACTGCGGTCCAGAGGCTAAACATATCAATTGTTCTGAGGTCATTCAGAGACATTTGAGGTGCTTTCCCCTCTCTTACTTTATATCTGTCCAAATAATACTATAGTATTATCACATTTAAATGGTTTCAAGGAGCTGAGTGCCTTGGAGAGTCCTATAAAGAAACTTTTGCTGTGTGAATCTAACAGATTCATTCTAAGAAACAAACAGCCAAAGCATCCATTTGCATGTTGTTTTCGTAATAATGTCCCTGATGTCATGATTCATCTGAACTTCACTGATTTGGAAGTTGTGTTAATTTGATGACATAGGCTCTCGTTAAGTTTATCTTTGCCTATCGCCTGACAAAACGCTTCATTAAGCACATTGATAATGTAAACAAGATTTGGGGGGAATAGTGTTTAAATTACTTAAGGGGCTGAAAGACTTTTTAGGGATTGCCAAATTATTTAGAAGCGTTTATTTGAAAATAAATGATTACAAATGATTTCTATCTGCTTATTAATGTATATTCAAGGTCTCTAATTGGAAAATGTTCTGAAGACGTTTAGATGTTGAAAGTAATTTCTCTCAGAATAGTCTGTAACTCAAATTTTCCGCTCATTATGATTCCCCTTCCACTACAGTGGGGCCAAATGAAATATCAGTGTGGGAGAAGACCTTAGAAATGATCAACTGTTTCCTAAACCGTAGGTATAGTGAGATCATTTAGGTGATAAGGTTAGGACGTTAACATCAAGTTCTATAGTGAGAAGTTATTCCCTTTTAAGTTTCTTTCAGTTTTTTTTGATGAGTCAGGGGAAAGTCTCAAGTGTGTGTTGGGATGTCCTTAACACCTCCTGACCACTTATGAATCTCCTTGCTTCAGGAACAGCCAATCTCAGGCAGCCAGTGCTCAAGAGACAGCACTTCCCAGACATAATTAAAAGCATTGTTCTTTTTGTCCTATTTACTTTTATGGCTGCCTCCTGTTCTGGCAAGTGATAGTGGTTTCCATTCACGGTAATTCTATCAAGTTTCCTTTTAAAATCAATTTCAAGGAAGAAAAAAGTGAGGAAGTGAGGCAATTTTAACCAAATACATAAACAGTGCAGATGATGTAGATATGACAAAAATCACAATGTGGAATATTGTGGGTACGGGAAACCAGGAAGACGGGCTCACTTGACAAAAGGTTGGGAAAAATTAATATCCAACGGCCCTATTTATTTATTTATATTAACATATAATGTATTATGGTTTCAGGGGTACGGGTCCGTGATTCATCAGTCTTAAACAATTCACGGCACTCACTGTAGCACATACCCTCCCCAATGTCCAACACCCAGCCTCCCTGTCCCTCCCACTCTACTCCACTCCAGCAACCCTCAGTTTGTTTCCTGAGATTGAGTCTCTTATGTTTAGTCTTCCTCTCTGGTTTTGTCTTGTTTCATTTTTCCCCTCCCTTCCCCTATGATCCTCTGTCTTGTTTTTTGAATTCCTCATATCATTGAAAGCATAGGGTAATTGTCTTTCTCTGATTGACTTATTTCACTTAGCATAATACCCTCTAGTTCCATCCATATTGTAGCAAATGGCAAGATTGTGTTTTTTTGATGGCTGCATAATATTCCATTATGTATATTATATATATATTATATATATTATCTATCTATCTATCTCTCTCTATATATATACCACATCTTCTTTATCCATTCATCTCTTGATGGATATCTGGGCTCTTTCCATAGTTTGGCTGTTGTGGACATTGCTGCTATAAATATTGGGGTGCAGTTGTCCCTTTGGATCACTATATTTGTATCTTTAGGGTAAATACTGAGTAGTGCAATTGCTGGGTCGTAGGGTAGCTCTATTTTCAACTATTTGAGGAACCTCATGCTGTTTTCCAGAGTGGCTGCACCAGCTCGCATTCCCACCAACAGTGTAGGAGGGTTCCCCTTTCTCCACATCCTCTCCAATATCTGTCATTTCCTGACTGATTAATTTTAGCCATTCTGACTGGCGTGAGGTGGTATCTCCCTGTGGTTTTGATTTGTATTTCCCTGATGCTGGGTGATGTTGAGCACTTTTTCTATATGTCTGTTGGCCATTTGGTTGTGTTCTTTGCAGAAATGTCTGTTCCTGTCTTTTGCCCATTTCTTGATTGGATTATTTGTTATTTGGGTATTGAGTTTGGTAAGTTCTTTATAGATTTTGGATACTAGCCCTTTATCTGATATGTCGTTTGCAAATATCTTCTCCCATTCCCTCAGTTGTCTTTTGGGTTTGTTGACTGTTACCCTTGCTGTGCAAAAGGCTTTTATCTTGTTGAAGTCCCAGTAGTTCATTTTATCTTGATGAAGTCCCAGTAGTTCACATTGCCTTTGGTGATGTTTCTAGGAAGAAGTTGCTGCGGCAGAGGTCAAAGAGGTTGTTGCCTGTGTTTTCCTCAAGGATTTTGATGGGTTCCTGACTCACACTGAGGTCTTTCATCCATTTGTAGTCTATTTTTGTGTGTGGTATAAAGAAATGGTCCAGTTTCATTTTTCTGCATGTGGCTGTCCAATTTTCCCAACACCATTTGTTGAAGAGACTGTCTTTTTTCCACTGGACATTCTTTCCTGCTTCATCAAAGATTAGTTGACCATAGAGTTGAGGGTCTATTTCTGGGCTCTCAAT
>NW_019154097.1:16206287-16223873 GCF_002288905.1 Enhydra lutris kenyoni | reverse complement strand
AGAGCTTGAAGTCTGGAATTGTGATGCCACCAATTTTGGTTTTCTTTCTCAACATTCCTCTGGCTATTCGGGATCTTTTCTGGTTCCATACAAATTTTAGGATTATTTGTTCCATTTCTTTGAAAAAAGTTGATGGTATTTTGATAGGGATTGCATTAAATGTGTAGATTGCTCTAGGTAGCATAGACATTTTCACATTTGTTCTTCTAATCCATGAGCATGGAACGTTTTTCTATTTCTTTGTGTCTTCCTCAATATCTTTCATGATATTCTGTAGTTTTCTGAGTACAGATTCTTTGCCTCTTTGGTTAGATTTATTCCTACGTATCTTATGGTTGTGGGTATAATTGTGAATGGGGTCGACTCCTTAATTTCTCTTTCTTCTGTTGGTGTATAGAAATGCAACTGGTTTCTTTGCATTGATTTTATATCCTGACACTTTACTGAATTCCTGTACAAGTTCTAGCAGATTTGGAGTGGAGTCTTTTGGGTTTTGCACATAAAGTATCATATCATCTGCAAAGGGTGAGAGTTTGACTTGTTTGCTGATTTGGATGCCTCTTATTTCTTTTTGTTATCTGATTGCTGAGGCTAGGACTTCTAGTACTACTATGTTGAATAGCAGTGGTGATAGTGGACATCCCTGCTGTGTTCCTGACCTTAGGGGAAAAGCTCTCCTTTTTTCCTCATTGAGAATGATATTCACTGTGGGTTTTTCATAGATGGCTTTGATGATATTGAGGTATGTACCCTCTATCCCTACACTTTGAAGAGTTTTGATCAAGAAAGGATGCTGTACTTTGTCAAATACTTTTTTAGCGTCTATTGAGAGTATCATGTGGTTCTTACTCCTTCTTTTATTAATGTATTGTATCACTTTGATTTGCAGGTGTTGAACCAACTTGCAGCCCAGGAATAAATCCCACTTGGTCGTGGTGAATAATCCTCTTAATGTACTGTTGGATCCTATTGGCTAGTATTTTGGTGAGAATTTTTGCATCTGTGTTCATCAGGGATATTGGTCTGTAGTTCTCCTTTTTTGATGGGGTCTTTGTCTGGTTTTGGGATCAAGGTAATGCTGGCCTCATAAAATGAGTTTGGAAGTTTTCCTTCCATTTCTATTTTTTGGGACAGTTTCAGGAGAATAGGTATATATTCTTTAAATATTTGGTTTGGTAGAATTCCCCTGGGAAGCCTTCTGGCCCTGGGCTCTTGTTTGTTGGGAGATTTTTGATTACTCTTTCGATTTCCTTACTGGTTATGGGTCTGTTCAGGTTTTCTGTTTCTTCCTGGTTCAGTTTTGGTAGTTTTTAGTCTGTAAGAATGCATCTATTTCTTCCAGATTGTCTAATTCGCTGGCATATAGTTGCTTATAATATGTTTTTATAGTTGTTGTATTTCTTTGGTGTTAGTTGTGATCTCTTCTCTTTCATTTATGTTATTTATTTGAGAAAAAGAGAGAGAGAGAGAAAGGGTGAGTGAGTGGGGGGAAGAGCAGAGGGAGAGGGAGAGAGAGAACCTTCAAGCAGACTCCTTGCTGAGTGTGGCCTGACGTGGAGCTCAGTCTCACGACCCTGAGATCATGACCTGAGCAGAAATCAAGAGTGAGGCACTTAGCCAACTGAACCACCCAGGTGCCCTGAGTTTCATTCTTTTAAATGTAGCCGTACTGAGGTGGCTCAGTTGGTTGGGTGGCTGGCTCTTGATTTCAGCTCAGGTCATGATCTCAGGGTTTTGGGATCCAGCCTCATGTTGGGCCCTGCGCTCAGCAGAAAGTCTACTTGTGGATTCTCTCCCTCTCCCTCTACCCCTACCCCTTAACTCACTATCTCTAAAATAAATAATTGAATCTTTAAAAAAATGTAACTGTGAAGTTTTTCCAACACCATTTATTGAAGAGACTGTCCTTTCCCCATTGTATGTTCTTAGCTCCTTTATCATAAATTAATTGACCATACATGCTTGGATTTGTTTCTGGGCTCTCTGTTCTCTTCCATTCATCTATGTGTCCATGTCAGTATTATACTGTTTTAATTACTATCGCTTTATAAAATATTTTAAAGTCAGAGAGCATGATGCCTCTAGCTTTGTTCTTCCTTTTCAAGATTGCTTTGGCTATTCAGAGCCTTTTTAGTTTTAGTTTTTTTTTTTTTTTAAGATTTTATTTATTTATTTGAGAGAGAGAGAGAGAGAGAGCATGAGAGAGGAGAAGGTCAGAGGGAGAAGCAGACTCCCTGCAGAGCTGAGAGCCCAATGCGGGACTTGATCCTGGGACTCCAGGATCTTGACCTGAGCTGAAGGCAGTAGCTTAACCAGCTGAGCCACCCAGGTGCCCAGGGTCTTTTTAGTTCTATACAAATTTTAGGATTACTTGTTCTATTTCTGTAAAAAATATCATTAGAATTTTGATTGGGATTGCATATATTCTTAGTAATATCCTAGGAACTATTTGCATTCCCCCTTCAGTGGGGAGCTCACTACTTTACAGGGTGACAGTGAATGGAGTCCAGAGGACCTTCTGGAATTTAGGAGAATGGCCCATGGCCCTGAGATTTCAGATGCACCTCCTTGAGCTGCACTAGCAGAGATACTGAGGTTTCAGATCTGAAAATCCTGATGGGAGTAGGGGGCTGCAGTAACAGCCTCCTTGGTTTCTGTCCTTCCATGCAGCAGGCCTCGAGGAGATCTTGCATGGTGATTGAGTAGGCGTTTGCCCCATATCCCCACATTCTTGGCCTTTGGGAATAGCTGAGACACTGGGTCCTTCCGTTGTGGGGTACACCCATTGGCTGTGGCTCTCTGGCATCCCAGGCATGTGGAGCACAGACAGATGTCACCTCTTTGCTTTGAAAGTAAGATGGTAGAGAGAACAAAGGTTTGCTTCTCAGAGTATTGCGCCAGGATACATATTTCGTATGCATTTTTCAGATGCCACTTGATCTGCCTGAGCCAATAATTGTCCCGAAACCACATAGCAGCTATCATGGTACATGGTAACATCTGTTTTTAACAGTAGCTCTTCAAGTGACATGGTGATTGGCAAATCAGGAGAGGAAAGGTCTGAGGAGGAAGCCGGCTGGAGATCAGTATCTCCCCTTGGTCCACATTTTGGAATGACTGAAGCAGGATTGAAATTGTGGTAATAAATTTGCGACCACTTATGGAGCATCTACTTTGAGCCAGGCACTGTCCTACGTGCTTTATTTCTCTTGTCCTATTGAATTCTCTCAAATACTTTTGAAGATACATTTTATAGTCCTCAGTTTTCAGATGAGAAAATGATGCTCAAAGAGGTTAAAGTATTTGCCTCCAGCAGGAAGCAGAACCCGGATTGGATTCCAGGTCTCTCTGATCTTGGAGTCCTTTTTCAAACTGCAGCAGCCTTTACAAAGACCTGGATGGTCGGGACTCCCTGGTCTTCCCAAATTACATTATTTATCAATGACACATTGGATTAGAGTCCATTAAGTGAGAAATACTACAGATGGAGCTAGGGGAGACCTGACATTAAAAGAAAAAGGTGGTGGCTGGCTTAGATTTGGATCCTTGAGGCAGCTGTGCTGTGGTCTCCCGCCCACCAGGCTGTGGGTTCTTCCAGGACCAGGATGAGCATGCAGCCCAGGGCCCTGCCCCCAGGGGGCTCCCAGTTGAATTGGGTTTGGAATCATTTATATCCCTGAGCCCTAGAATGTCATCAGGAACAGATTACATTGAAGTTTGAAAACTATTATTAATAAGTGTTTTCCATTTTTAGTTACTTGACTTTTCCTTAATGTTATGCTGTTTTCCTTTCCAATATGTGTCCTCCCTCTAATTAAGTCATTTGGATGATAACACATTCTCACATGCCATCTTCCTGCCTCTAGTCTCTCCCTCTTCAATTTTTATTAATCTCCCGTGGACCTGCTGAGACAAGGAGTGTCTCCCTCAAGTGCAATCCTGAGTACATCCCTCCTCACACAACCCCTCTGTTGTCACAGAACCCTGTGAGCCTTACTTCCCCCTTGAAGCTGGAAGCATTTTTGATTGTGTATTGTCTCTCAGGGCAGACTGCTGGGTCTGATACAAAGCAAGAGCTTTATAATTGTTTTTTTTAATCCAAGACATTCTCTCTTACTGAAATGTCCTTTCCTTTTTTCTTCATTAAAACACATTGCCCCTCATTCCTAAGACTGTCCTGGGTCAGGTTCCTTGAAGCAGAGCCTGAGATGGGGATAGTTTCGCATCTGGTTTACTGAGAGAGTGCTCTCAGAGGAAGATCTTGTGAGGAGGTGAGGGTAACAGCATAAGGCAGGGATGGAGCCAATCAAAGAGGAGTTTCCAGCTAAACCCTTGCCCCAGCCTGATCCCACGGGCAGCTCTGGAGCATGAAGAGCGCCCATGAAGCAGGGGGCCAGCCCTGTCTATGGGGAAGCAGTCAGGCACTGACTGAGGGTTCCTGCTGGTTTCTGTGGGGTGGGAGAGAGGCTCTCTCTTAGGCTCTGTCGGGCCCGGTGGCTTCTGTCTGCCACAGGTGGTTTTCTCAGAAGTGTGAGGCTGTGAGCCCTTGAGCGCTTAGCCCCTGACATGGCAGCTGGGGGATGGGCACGCTGATCAGGCCAACGTTTGCTGGGCCAGAGACCCCACCAGCATCTCCTCTAAAGACTGAGCTCAAATATCATCTCCTCTGTGACTCACTGGGCAGGGCATTCAAAATGATTGCCTTTTACTGTTACAAATACAGAAGTTGCTGCCTCGTTCAACATGTTCATCACTTGCTAGTCACGGGAGAACCTGAGGCTTTGGAGGCAGACACATCCGGGGTTCAAATCTTGCTCTGTCCCCTCTGACTTTGGTACTTTGACCATCACTTCACCTCTGTGAGCTCGGTTTCCCCCTCAGAGAATTGTTGCAGCACCACATGAACTCTGGATACACAGCACCTGGCCCGCAGGAGGCTCAAAGAAGTGGACCCAACCATTAAGTGAACGAGCAAACTCAGAATGAATTTTTTGCTTTTCAAAGAGCCATCAGTGCCCACCGCCGTTATTACCCTTGCTATGTGGATGGAGAAACAGAGCGAGGGGATCTGGTCAATTGCAGAAAGTAGCAGCCAGTAAATGATGGGGCTGGGTCTCACCTTGGAACTCCACGAAGCAGCACGAGTGGCCTTTACTGTATTTTACCATGTAGCCATTACTTTTAGCTCCAAGGAAACCCTGGGGATAAGTAGATGGATGGGAAAGATAGATTGAGAATAGAACTAATGTTAATTAGATACTTTCTGTGGGCCAAGCACTGGCGGGAGCATTTTTATCCCTAAACTCTTTTATTTTTTCTTTTTAAGATTTTATTTATTTATCTGAGAGAGAGAAGGCATGAGAGAGAGGGAGAGAGAGAGGGAGAGGGAGCATGAGCAGGGGGAGGGGGAGGGGTAGAAGGAGAAGCAGGCTTGATCCCAGGACCCTGGGATCATGATCTGAGCCAAAGTTAGACACTTAACTGACTGAGCCAGCCAGGCTCCCTATCCTTAAACTCTTTGCTTCTTACAACTAGGAGGTAGGAAATTTTATCCCCCATTGAACAGATGAGGAAAGTGAGCTAGTTGTTCAGGTCATGTATTTACTTTGCGGAACATCACATTCTCTCCAGGCCTGGGCTGTCTTCTTCCGGGAAGAGGTGCTTCTGCATTTGTCCTCTGCTGTGGTCTGAGCTGACAGTGGTGTCTTATTCAGCCCTCATCACGTGCCACCTCCTCCGCTGGTGTGTCTCCAGCCCTGCCCACTGTGGCTGGGATGGTATTTTTATTGCTGTGGGCACAGAGCTAGACTTTTCCTAGGCCAGTGCCATCTGTCTGCCCAGTGGACACTGGAGGCTCTTCATAGCAGATACTGTCCGGAGGCACATTCCGTGCACTGCTGAAAGGCGGTGTTGTTGGGCCCACGTGTGTGCACTTGCCCAGGCATCTCAGTCCCCAGGTGAGGCCCCTGGGGTCAGACAGTCTGTCAGTATGCCTCTCAGGAATGAGGTTGGAAAGATTGTCCCTGTTGTCTGGCCACAAATGTCACCAGGCTGCAGCACCCCAGTGCTTGGAGCCTTGGTGCTCCTTTCATGTGCACTGAGATGGGGGGGGTGGCTGCGGTGTCTAGCCATTGCCTTCTGTTCATTGGTCTGTCCTCTTAGACATTCCACCCCCACTTACTGGGCATCTGCCACGTATCACTCAGAATCAGTGGGGAGACTGTCATAATGTAGTTTATACAGAGATGAAAAATTGTCCAGAATTTACTGTAGAGGCTGCTGCTTTCTCACAGAAGCAGAGTAATCCCTTTCAGGGAAACCCCTTAAGTTCACGCCTTTCCTCTGTCATGGATTCTTTGCTGATGTATTCAGGCAAGATTAGCCACTCACTCCTCTTGTGCACAGCCCCTTCTAGTCACAGCCCCTGGAGGATGGTGTCATTTGTCCCATCTACTTGTTGCTATCTGTGATGCTTCTTGAGAGGTTGAACATTGTTTTGTCTTTTTGACTTTTGGAAGAATGGCTTTGGAATCCTAAAAATCTGGATTTCAGTCTCAGAGCTGCTGGTTACTAATTTAGGGCCAGGAAAAGGATGAGGGGAGTGAGGCACTCACCTTAGGTTTAAATTTAAAAGGCTACCAACAAACTCAGTAATCAAGAGAAATAATATTTTGATGCGATATTTAAAAAAAAGCAACATATTGCAAAAAAAATCCATGATTTTATTTTATTTTTTATGATTTTATTTGTCAGAGAGATAGAGCACAAGCAGGGGAAGTGGCAGGTAGAGGGAGAAGCAGACTCCCCGCTGAGCAGGGAGCCAGACAAGGGGCTCAATCCCAGGACCCTGGGATCATGACCTGAGCTGAAGGCAGATCTTTAACTGGTGTCCCATAAAATTTTAAATAAAACTGGATCTGACCCCAAACTTTCCTGACTTACTTCAACTGCCCCTCTGTAATACTGGCCCTGTCATATAAAGTTTTCATTAATTTGGCCTAATTTCTGCCTTAATTTTGACTTAAAAAATAATGCCTCCAAGGAGCTCTCGTTCTAGTTAGAGGAGCAGATATGTGCACAAATAACCATAACACATTCCATGAAGGCACAATCCATCTCCCAAGGCTGCTGCTGCTGGTAGTGGGCTGAATGTTGGGAAATGCGGTCGAGAAGTGGTGACATTTGCCTGGGGTCTTGAAGGATAAATAAGAGTTCAACAGCTAGTTGACAGGTAGATGGTGAAAGGGAAGCCGAGGGAGTTGCTGAAGAAGCAACTCATGGGAGTGCTGACATGTCTGGGGCATTGCAAACAGGTTGGGTGTTAGGTTTAGTGAGAACTATTCAGCTGATAAGAGAAATGGTTATTTCCATTCTTGATGCGTTTCTGAGAACATTCAAGTGAAGTTTCCCTTCAGGCAGTTAGAGATGCTGGAAGTGAGACTTGAAGAGGGATTTTGGAGTCAGAGGTAGAACGAGGTAGGAGGTAGTGGCAAGAAAGAATGTTTCTCAAGGGAATAATATGGGTTATCTGGCTCCATACAGAAAAAGTCAGCTGACCCCTGGTCTATTACATAGCAGGTGTGCATGTAGTTTGCTTATAGAATGATGACATTCAATGCTCACAACAACCCTGTGTGATAGATTTTATTAGCTTATTATCTCTCTCCGTTCTATAAGCTCTCTGCCCAGCATGGGCTTGGACTCATGACCCTGAGATCAAGAGTCTCATGTTCTACCGACTGAGCTAGCCAGGTGCCCCTATCATCTCTCATTTTAAAGGTGAAGACTTTAGTGAGGTTCAGTAACTTGTCCAAAATTACTGGGACGTAAGGAAGAGTTGAAATCATGGGGAATTGCCAAGGGCGGGGGAGAGTATAGAGGCTAGAGCTTGTAACCTAAAACTAAAAAAGGTCACAAGCCTCTTTGGAAATCTGATGAAAGCGAAGGACACCCTCTTCCCTGCCCTGCCCCAAGCATGTATATACACAAGATCTTGCATAAAATTTCGGGGAGTTCATGGGATCCCCCAGATCCCCTGTGATACTGTGATTTACAATAAAAAATGTGTATTTGGTCTTCTCCCTGTCTTCCTCTCCCTCCCTTCTCCCTGTCTACGGTGTCACCATGCCCAAGGTCATCTAGGTTTTCTCCCATGTTACCTCCTAGGAGTTTTATCGTTTTTCACTTTGTACTTAGGTCTGTGATCCATTTTGAGTTGGTTTTTGTGAAGGGTGTAAAAGTCTCCTTGTCTTATTAGTCTGATGACTAATGATATTAAGCCTTTGTTTTTTTTGGTGCTTATTGACCATTTGTATATTTGCTTTTGTGAAATATTTATTCAAGTCTTTTGCTCATTTTAATTGGTTATTTTTTGTTGTTGCTTTGTAAAGGCTCTTTATATATTAATTTTTTCTGCATGGATATCCAGTGTATCAGCACCATGTGTTGAAAAAAAACTTTTCTTATCGAAGTGACCTAGTACCTTGGTAAAAAGTCCATTGATACTATACGTGTGGGTCTATTTCTGGATACTCTATTTTGTTCCATTGATCTACTTGTCTATCTTATACCAGTACTACGCTATTTTGATCGCAATAGCTTTCTGGTGAGCCTTGTAATCACGTAGTATAAACCTTCCAGCTTTGCTTTTGTTTTTAAAGGTTGTCTTGGCCGTTGTAGGACTTTGCCTTCCATATACATTTTATTTTATTTTATTTTATTTTATTTTATTTTTAAAGATTTTATTTATTTATTTGAGAGAGAGACAGTGAGAGAGAGCATGAGAGGGGAGAAAGTCAGAGGGAGAAGCAGACTCGCCAAGGAGCAGGGAGCCCGATGTGGGACTCGATCCCAGGATTCTGGGATCATGACCTGAGCCGAAGGCAGTCGCTTAACCAACTGAGCCACCCAGGCGCCCTCCATATACATTTTAGAATCAACTTGTCAGCTAGAAAATTGATGGGTATTTTTTTTTTTAAAGATTTTATTTATTTGTCAGAGACGGAGGGAGAGAGAGCGAGAGAGCACAGGCAGACAGAGAGGCAGGCAGAGGCAGAGGCGGAGGGAGAAGCAGGCTCCCTGCCGAGCAAGGAGCCCGATGTGGGACTTGATCCCAGGACGCTGGGATCATGACCTGAGCCGAAGGCAGCTGCTTAACCAACTGAGCCACCCAGGCGTCCCGATGGGTATTTTTTTATTTAACATCAGCTTGGAGGTATGGACACCTGACACTGTTGCCTTTTTGAATCCATGAACCTGATATTCACGTATTTAATTAAGGCTTCCCTTTTGTTGTTGTCCCAAGCAGTGCTTTGTAGGTTTCGGCATGGCCGTATTGTGCATTTTTCATTAGATTTACTCCTAGATGTTTTGCCTGCCCCGTATTTTTGGAAGGCCACTGCTGAGCACTTTGTAAAGTCTTCGAGAGGCTCAGAGGAATTTTCCTCAGGTCTTGTGGTCCTTCCCTTGTACTAGGCAGGTCTCTGTGCTTCTTAGGGGATCTTTCTCAGCTCTTCTGCCACACTTCAAGCCATTAGAAAGCATCCCCATGCACTCAGTGAAAGCCTGTGGCAAGGAGATGGTTGGGGGCATCAGGCTTACTCTGTGACTGGCACCCCTGAAATTCTGATCTGCTGCTGCCCTCTATACCTAGGTGATAACAGCTGATTAATGTTCAGCGGGTGTCTCTCCTCCCTGTCTATAGTGGATCTCCGTCTTCTCCCCTAGGATAAGTTTCCCACTTCCTGGAATTTAGTTCATTTGGGTTTCTTTATATTACTGCCTCTCTGATGTGTTTCTACAAAACCATGATTTTGTAGCATACCTGGTTTGGTCTTATTCTTATGGCGGGTTTGATAGCGTCTACGGACTCCCTGCATTCTAACTGGATCTGTGACAGACTTTTAAACAAACACCCAGAACGAGGAGTATTATTATTTTGGTTGAGTTCTGGCGGCAGAGGCTTGCTAAACTTTCAACAACCATGAGTTCTCACTTATCATCCTCCACGCCCCCTCCCCACCCCATCAGTCACTGGATTGCTGAGTCTTAAATGCTCAGAGAACATGCCAGACTCGGCTTTTGTGTTGGATTCAAAGAGCTCTCTCCTGAGGAGAAATAGCTTGCTTATTAAAGAAAAGAGTCCAGAAAAACGGATGCTGACGTGATGGCCCAGACAGGGTGCCCTCTAATTTGTGGACTTCATGTTTTGAGAAAGAACGAAAACTTCCAGCCTGTGACACACCCTGCCCAGGACTTGTTACAGCAGCTAAATGTTTATTGGCCATAATATTTTTCATGTTCTGTTTCTGGCCTCTTGCAATCTTGTCCCCAGTAAGAGAATGGGTCACAGTGGAAGCACGTAAAGCTGGAGTAATGAAACCTGTCCTGCACAGCTGGTAATGACGAAGGGAGACGACGTCTTTGCCATGGACGGCATGTAATAGGTGCTTAGTAAATACCTCCTCTTCATACCTTTAGGCAGAAGAAAAGGGCTCTCAGAATTGAGGATGAGTTTCCTGTTTTCATGTAGAGACTGTGTGGGACTTTTGAGAATACATGTAGCAAGTAACCTGTGAGATTCAAAGCCAGATAGAGAGTTGGGGGGTATGCCCCCGTAATCTGTTCTCATCATCTACCACGGGGCCTTCTGCGGAAGGTTCATCCAAGGGGAGAAGGAATCAGGTGCATAGCTTGGTCCAGGCCTTGAGAGCAGGGGTGACCCTTATCTGGCTCTCATTCAGATTTCTCTTCAGCATCAGCCCTTGCGCATTCCTGTCTTGGTCCTGAGACGAGAGAGTGCTATGTGTAAAAATAATTCTTCTGTTTTCTTTGGTATAAAATAATATTGTGTTGAAAGCTGGATCTCGAAGAGGTATCTGCACTCCCATGTTCCCTGCAGCATTATTTATCATAGCCAAGGTATGGAAACCATCCAAGTGTCCATTGACGGATATATAAAGAAGATGTGCTGTACATTTTTTAGGCTGAATCCAGTATTCCATTTATGTTAACTGCTGATTCTGATGGAATAATTTAAAAGAATGCCACCATTTTTTAGGAGAATTGAATAAACTCACCGCAAGAAGGTTCTCTTACAAGTGAAAACTGAATCCTGCTTGACCTAAGCAAAATTGTCTTGGTCTCCATAGTACCACTGAAGTTCACAGAAGATGTGGAGGCTGCTGGTTCCATCCCACGACGCCATGGGATCTGTAGAATACCGAATTTCACAAAGCAGTCCCTAATGGTGTTTACCCTGGTGTATACTAAAACTGATGGAAATTGAATGTTAGGTAAATGAGAGGAGGTTACCTTAAGACTTATAAGCTAGTAACCAGGACTAGGAATGGAAAACTGGTGGCTTTCAGATGACGTTTTAAGAGTGAAGATTAAAAAATTAAAGTTGGCTTTGGTCAGAATTAAAGAAAAATGATGTGGGGAACGCCTACAGTATTATTGAGCCTTAAAAAAAAGAAGGAAACCCTCCTATTTGTGACAACATGGATAAACCCAGAAGATACCCAGATAAACCCAGATAAACCCAGAAGACATTATACTAGATGAAATAAGGCAGTTCCAGAAGGATGGATACCATGTGATTCTGCTTATATGAGGTATCTACATTAGTCAGAGTCATAGAAGCAGAGAGTGGGGTGGTAGAGTGGTGCCAGGGACAGAGGGAGAAGGAAGTGGGGAGTCGTTGCTCAATGGGCATAAAGTTTCATCCATGCAAGATGAGTAAGTTCTAGAAGTCTGCTCTACAACATAGTGCCTGGCGTTAACAGTACTGTACCACTTGAACACTTGTTAAGAGGGTAGATTCCATGTTAAGCATTCTTACTACACACACACAAAGGGATGCAAGGAAACTTTCAGAGGTGGTGATGAATATGTTTATTACCCTGATGACGGGAATGGCATCACAGGAACATGCACGTGTCTAAACCTATCAAATTGTATACAGTAGGTGTGCAGTTTTTGGCATGTCAGTTATATTTCAGTAATTCAGTTAAAATAAAACAATTCTGTGATGCTAAGTCCAAGAGCGTGTAACTTGAGAATCAGTACAGTAGAATGTGGCGCGGGAGTAGGAGAGAGGCCTTCTCCCATTTGGCAGGGGGCAGCACAGGGCTCTGGTTATGTTAGTAAGGGTCTTGGCTGAACGGCTGACATCAGTGGGTAGAGGTCGAGTCTTTAGCTGGAGCGCTATGGTGTCTTTTCAAAAGGGGATACCTCTTTTCTCTGGATCCGACTCTTGGGTTTTGCTTGATGTGGATGGGATGGAGATTTGGGGTCACTGAAGACAGAGATTGGTACAGAGTCTCACCCAGGCTTAATTCACCATCAGATTCAATGGTCCAGCCATATCATGCTTGGCAGTAGGGGTCTTCATTGCCTGAAGGGTCCTGGGCCCCAGAGCTGATGGGGTTGGACCAAGAGCGAGGGGTTCTCCTCACCGCCAAGTCTCTCTTGGCCAAGACTGCCCTCCAGCAAAGACAGGGGGCCTCCACTGACCCTTTTTATTATTCACTTTGGTGTGGAAATTGTAGACTCAAGATGAAATTCAATTAGACTGTTTTGCTTCATTTCAGACATAGGGACAAGTTTCTCTTTAATCTTCATTTATAGAGGCTAACATTTCAGAAGAGCAAACAACACCCTTCTGACACCAGAAGATGTCTCTATGTGTGGGTTTAATGGACGGGACCCCTTTTCCTTCGATGTAGACCTGCAGGTATCTTGGAAGAAGGAGGCTTAACCTTGGATTTATTAGTTTCCCCTCTGCCCCTCGGGAGGCGGAATCCTGTCAAGGCCGATGCTAGGTGATCAGGCGCCGTTGGGGGATTTTCCCAAGGCTTTCCCATGGCGGATGGCAGCCGCAGCTCCCTGAGGTGGCGGCGTCAATTGAAGAAGTATTTGCAGCGGCACGAAGCAGGGCTGGCAGCTTTGGGAACATCGAGGGACAAAGCCTCTGCCCGGATTCACTGGTCCTTGCTGGTGGGCGCTGGCAGCATGGTGCTGGGGGACACAGCGACATGACTTGCCAGTCAGCAGAGGCCCAAGTAGGATAAAGGGGGGCCACAACAAGAGAAAAGGAAACTGGTGGACACTCTAGGGTGGTGCCCAGAACTGGCTTGTACAGTGCCCGTGTGTGGTCACCCTGTCCTGCTGGGGCAGAGCGGAAACTTTGAAAAGGGCTCTATTAATTTCCTGGGGCTGATGTAACAACTTACCAAACAACTGGGTGGCTGACAGCAGTAGAAACTTACTCCCCTACAGCTCTGTAGCCAGCGGTCTGCAGGCAAGGTGTTGGCAGGGCTGTACTTCCCCAGAGGCTCCAGGGCACACTCGCTTCTTTGCCTCTTCCAGCTTCTGGTGGCTGTTGTTATTCCCCGAGGCTGCCTTACTGCGGTCTCTGCCTTCTCCTCTTTGTGTTTCCCGTCTCCCTCTGCCTTTTTCTTGTAAGGGTACTTGTCATTGGAGTTCAGCCCACCCAGATAATTCAGGATAATCTCATCTCGAGATTCTCAGTGTAATTGTATCTGCGAAGAACCTTTTCTCAAATAAGGCAACATTTACAGGTTCCAGGGATTTGATGTGGATGTTTCTTTTTGGAGACCCAATCCAACCCGCGGAAGAGGGTCACGGTCAGAGGCCTAAGAATGACCTGGCTGATGGGGTGTAGCTGGAGAGAACAGAGTCAGAGCGATTCCTTTCAGCTCATGCTGCTGTGTAGGGAGCATTATTCCTTCTCCAACCAGACATCCGCTTTGGTCCTGAAGGCCAGAGCCCCTTCTCGGCCCTGCCCCCCCCCCCACAAATGTGCAATCATACCCCACCTTCTAAAGCCTTCACAATTCGGTCAGAGAACTATTTGCTGATTTTCACAAAGCCTTGAGACCCCTTCTTTACCAGATGATGAACGTATAATACATACTTGTGTGTGTGAGTGTGTGTGTGTTTTCAAAAATTGCCCTTTTGCAGCAAATGATTTGGGGACCAGCACCTTCCCCTTGTCTGTGGGCTTGTCGGCTTTCTTCGCCCCCGTGCCCAGGCATCTTCAGGCAACATTTGCATTCACAGGTCTAGACCAGAGATCGGGTGGTAGAAGGAAAAGAGGACAGCTTTGGAGTCAGATCTAGATTGAATGTTGGCCTGGCCCCTTGGCTCTGCTGTGGAACTCTGGGCTTGTGACTGAGTCTCCATCACTCTGTCTGGAGAAAGGGGTGAATAACTCCTGTTTTCATGGGATGGTGGTGGGGAGTAACAGAAAAAGATGCACACGTGGCGCCTGGCACAGGGGAGGTGCTTAATCAGCTAGTACCTTTTATCCTTTATTTCCGCTCATTTGGTTGTCTTGAGAAATCGCCTTCCTGTTGCCTCAAAGACAGAGCTCACTCCTAGTCCTTCAGCTCCAAAGACAAACACACACGTTGTTCAGCAGCGACCAATTTTGCGCCATGGCAACCTGCTGTTTTTAATTATCCGTCTTTACTCTGTAGCAGCTGTGGGGCACTTGGCCTGGCCAAATGTAATTGAGTCTTGTGACGTGCTCCAGATGTGGAGGTGTTCTGCCAGGTGTTTATTTTGAGTCTATAATGTGGCATTTTAGCGCACACAATCTTGCTTTCCCCTGCCCCCTTGCTCTACCCCAAGTATTCTTTCAGGAAAGGTCCTGGCTCTGCGCCCCCCACTCTAGGCCTGGGCCTCTGAGCCAGTGTTGTGACTCTGGAGTCTTTATAACTGAGCTTCCTACCTCTTCTGGAAGGGAGTCGGGGGGAGGGTCTTCCTCAGTTCCCTGGAGACTTGCTCTGTTAATTAGGAAAGTCACTGCTACTGATTTGAGAAGGAGCCACACAGTGCCTTGGGCCTCGCCACCTTCCTTGGTGGTCTGGGTCACGTCTTCTGGGCTTTCACTTGCCTGGGCCAGGCCTTGTGCAGTGGCTTCATTGTTTGAATAGTGGCTTATCTTCCTGTGAGGGAGGCAGCAACTCCTGAAATGTGGCTTGAACAATTAAGAATGTATGTTCTTTAGAATCCAGGAGGCCAGCCTCGAACCCAGAGCCCTGGAGTGGCTCCCTCCAGCCATGCTGGGCTGGATGCATGGGCGCTCTTCCCACTGCCGCTGCCCCGGAGCCCCACCTGGACCCCGGGTCTGGCTGTCACAGACTCAGAATGGGACAGTTGTTGGGAAAGTGCTGACTTCGGAGGTGGAAACGTGTTTAGGGAATTTTTTCCCCCTTTTTTCATAATCTTTGTAAATTTGGGACAAGTCCTTGGGATAGTTGAAGGTTTTCCCCTTGTTTGCATTTGACCAAAACCTTTGGGGTAATAATGTGTTGGACGTATTGAACACGTTTGGCTGATTGTGGCTGGTGTTTAGGTTGGTATTAGGTATTTAAACTGGGTTTAGGTTGTCATTTGATTCAGTTTCCCTTTTAACCTAATCTAATCCACTTAATTTATACATTCAAGAACTATTTTTTTAGGCACCTACCTACCATATATCAGATGCTCTTCTAAACACTGAGAAGTAGCTATAAGCAAAACAAAGCCCCTGCCTTCATGGAGCTTATAATCTAGTACAGAACAAAAGGAATAAATAAACAAATATGTGTTATTATGGTAGGTATATTAAGTGTTAAAGTAAACAGGAGGAGAGGCAAGAAAGGGAGGATTTGTCCTTTTAGAAAACCCCCAAAACAATAGATGGAAGAAGGTAGAAGTATACATTTTTTTTTCTCATGCAAAATCAAACAGTCTAGCTCTTTTTATCTTCTTGGTCCATCATCCTCAAGATGTGGCTTACACATCATGGTGGTGTGTGGCTGCTTCAGCTCCAGCCATCACATCTGCATTCCAGTAGGAAGGGGGAAAGAGAAAGAGCAGGGTTTCAGAGTTTTTTCCCTGGAAGTTGTGCACATTACCTTTGTTCTCATTCTGTTGGTCAGATAAGACTCAGATGGCCACACCTAGTTGTAAGAAAGGCCGAGGAGGGTCTTCTTTATTCCAGGCTTTATTCTGCACATGGCTAAAAATCAGGGGTCTTTTTTGTAGAGGAAATAGGAGAATGGACATTGGGGGATAGCCAGAGGATGTGAGAGAAGATCTCTCTGAGGAGGCATCACCTGAGTAGAGACCAGAATGACATGCTTTTCCTCTAAGCCATTTTATCAATCAGCTCCCCTGAGTGCCTCCTCTGTGCTTGGTATTAGAGATGTATAGACGAATGATGCACGGTCTCATCCTTAGGGGCTTGTAATCCAGAGCAGAGGTGGGAAATTGGCAGTGCAGGGGTTGTATCTAGCCAGCATGAGTGTAATTGGTTTGGCTAACGCATGTTTCCACAATTAGGAAATTTCACATAAAAAGTCAGATGTCGGGGCACCTGGGGGGCTCAGGGGGTTAAAGCCTCTGCCTTCGGCTCGGGTCATGGTCTCAGGGTCCTGGGATCGAGCCCCACATCAGGCTCTCTGCTCAGCGGGGAGCCTGATTCCCCCTCTCTCTCTGCCTGCCTCTCTGCCTACTTGTGATCTCTGTCAAAAAAATAAATAAATAAATCTTAAAAAAAAAAACAGTTTGATGTCTACCTTTTCATAAAACTTGAGAAGATCCGGTCCTAGAGGTTCTGCCTTCCCACCTGATTAGCCGAACAGCCACTCACCTTTACCAGTTTGTCACAAGCATGGCGGTTTGTTCCGGTCCCCTCCGTTCCCACCTGTAACACACTGGCTTGTTTTCCTCTTTTCTCTAATTCAGCGGCCTGGCCCCTCTAGGCAGTTGACTTTGCAGTCCAAGAAGTCAAACAATTATTAAAGTAAAATGGGCTTCATGATTTGGCTTGTACCTCTCACCATTGAGGATCCACAGCTACTGGTCTCTTCTGGAAACCTGGAGTGCCCAAGGGAATTATGGGAGTTCCAGTCAAACTCACTCTGAATTTCTGTTTGTCTTGATCGCATGATACAGTGGGGAAAACACCACACCTTGAGTCACAAGACCTGAGTTCCGATTCTGCCCTTTATAGCTAGCTGGATGAGTAACCTTGGGTCATTTCCCTCCCCTCTTTGGGCCTCAGTTTCCCTATCTGTAAAAGAAGAGTGAGGGTCATCATTCCTGGTCTCCTGGTCTTCCAGGACTTGAAGGGTGATCAAGATAATGTCGTTGGAAAAGATTTGTAAAGTGAAGGTGCATCTTTGTGGCAAGCAGAGAGCAGAAATTCAGACTCTCAGTACCGAATGAATTCCGAGGCAGGACACAGGAACGGAGCACAGCCTTGCTTGTGAAAATTGGAGCTGGGAACTGGGAAGCCATTAAAAATTAAGGTGGCTTGTGCCCTGTTGGTAGGAGTGTGAATTGGTGCAATCACCATGAAAAACATTGTGGAGGTGCCTCAAAAAATTAGAAACAGATCTACCAGATGACTGAGCAATTCCATTTCTGGGTATTAATCCAAAGAAAACAAAAACACTAATTTGAAAAGGTACATGTTCCCCTATGTCACTGCAGCATGATTTACATTAGCCAAGATATGGAAGCAATCTGTGTCCATCAATAGAATGGATAAAAGAGGTATACACACAC
>NW_019154097.1:15980969-16206277 GCF_002288905.1 Enhydra lutris kenyoni | reverse complement strand
GTACACACACACACACACACACACACACACACACACACACACACACACACACACAATGGAATATTACTCAGCCATAAAAAAGAATGAAATCTTGTCATTTGTGACAATGTAGATGGACCTATAAGTTATTATGCTAAGTGAAATAAGTCAGAGAAAGACCAATACCATGTGATTTCACTTATATGGGAATCTAAAAATCAGAAAAAATGAACAAACAAAACACAGCAGAAACAGGCTCCTAGATACAGAGAACAAACTGTTGCCGGCAGTGGCAGGGGACGGAGTGACAAGCAGAATGGGTGGAAGGGATTAAGAGGTACAAAATTCCAGTTATAAAATAAGCCACAGGGATATTATGTACAGTATAGGGTACATAATAATATTATAATTTAGTAAAGGGACAGGGTGGTGACTAGACTTATCAAGGAGATCATTTCATAGTATATAAAAACATAAACTCACTATATCGTATACCTGCAAGTAATTTATGATCTGTCATTTATAAGTCAATAAAAGAAGAAACTGAAGTGGCTACTATCTTTTTCTCTCTCTGGGACTACATGAGTTCTTTTCTTTCTTCCTTCCCCCCCACCTTTTTTTTTTTTTTTTCCTATCTGAGCTCATCTCCCTCTTCTTTGTAGACTGTTTCCTTCTTTTTTTTTTTTTTAAGATTTTATTTATTTATTTGACAGATCACAAGTACGCAGAGAGGCAGGCAGAGAGTGGGGGGAAGCAGGCTCCCTGCTGAGCAGAGAGCCCGATGTGGGGCTTGATCCCAGGACCCTGAGATCATGACCTGAGCTGAAGGCACAGGCTTTAACCCACTGAGCCACCCAGGCGCCTGTTTCCTTCGTATTATGTAAAAGGCCAAGAAGGGTACCTCCAGCTCTAAAGCTATATGACTTTTTTAAAAAAGATTTTATTTATTTATTTGACAGAGAGAGCAAGAGCAAGAGAACACAAGCAGAGGGAATGGCAGAGGCAGAGGGAGAAGCAGACTCCTCACTGAGCAGGGAGCCCAATGCAGGGCTCAATCCCAGGACCCTGAGATCATGACCTGAGCCAAAGGCATGTGCTTATCCAGGTGCCCCGTTGTATGACCTTTTAATTTAACCACCTCTGGTCAATTAATGGCAGTCTCTGCATTTTTTATTTCAAGTTCCCAAGAGAAAGATTCTGAACTGATACATTGGCTTCCCCGGGGTCAGGTGACAAGCTGAGTTTCAGCTGCCTTGAGACCATGGAAGCAGGAAGTGGGAGTCACACGGTTCATATATGGTGGCTTAGGCCCAGTCCTTCAGTGGTACTAAGCAAGTGATGTGGCTGGGCAACATTAAGCCTGTCTTCTACAACATAAAAATGTTTAACAGTATATCTACCATAATTCTGTCTTGAGTGGCTCTGCTAACAGTTCTTCTGGCAGGTGGGGTAGAAGGGTCTTTCTAAAGAGCCAAGCCATCTGAGACAACTCTGTAATGAAAACATGATCGTTTCCAGGTTATGGACATGTGTACCAAAGTCCTTTGAAAAAATCATGCCACCTCAGTGCCCTACAGAAGTAAGGAGTGGTGCTCAGAGAGGCTGAGAAAATGACATGAGGGTTTCCGGGGCTACTGGCTTGAGTGTGCGTAAGACAAAAGTGTTTGAACTGCAATTCATCCATTCGTCCAAAATATTTTTCCTCTTCTATTTCACTTGTTTACTTGGTAAGCAGAGAAACAGAGCAGGGAATGTTCTGGTACAAATACATAGCCTGAGGGAATCAGAACTTTCCCAGCTGCCAGGAATATCCCAAACAGAGCTCTGAGTGTTCAACAAATTTTGGGGACACTCAGAACTGGCTCGGGTAAATGTGGAGACCAGGAGTTTGGGTCTCATGCCTGCCAGTCTCTAGCTGAGTAGTGCTGGGTGAATGACTTTACCTCTGGGTTTAGATGTTCCATCTGTAAAAGATACAGATGCGGGACTGAATGTGCGCCCTTAATTGAGGTTAGAGCTAGCAACCTATCTCAGGTGAGATTAGACTCACCCGCATGTGAGGGAAACTCAAGTTGAACGTGACTTCAACACTTAGGGTTTTATTCTTTTAAGTGAGAGGCAATGATGATGTGGTGAACTCACTGGGACTCAGGCTTCTCCTTCCTGTTTTCCGATCCACCATCTCTAGGGTGTGGCCCTCATCCTCACCAGCCAGGGTGGCTGGCAGGATGCTAGCCTTTCTGTCCTTGTTCCAGGCAAGAGGATGGAGGCTGGTGCCTTTCTGTAATCCCCTTGCCTTGAGTGTGGGCTAGACCTAGTGACTCATTTCTAGTAAAGAAAATACAGCAAAAGTGATGTGACGTCGTTCCCGAGATTGGGTTACAAAAAGAATATATCCGCTCTTCTTTCCTCTCCCCTCCCTTTGTACTTTTCACCTCTTCTTCTCTCCACCCCACCCCCCTGCCCAGCTTCCCTGGTGCGGGGAGAAGTGAGCTGCTGTGTTACGAGGCGGCCCAACGGAGAGGGCCAGTCGGCAAGGAACCAAAGGTTACCAGCAGCCACGTGGGCGAGCTTGAGAGCAGCTTCTCCAGCCCGGTTACACCGTGAGACAGGGGCAGCCCTGGCTGGCAGCTTCAGCAGTGACTTTGTCAGCAACCTTGAATGAGAGTGTCTTGCTAAGCTGCACTCAAGATTCCTGACCCTCAGAAACTTGGAGATACGAAACACTTGTTTTTAGCCACTAAATTTTGGGGTAATTTATTGTGCAGCAATAGGGAATGAATTCACTCTGCAACAGCTTTGGAGGCATTCAGTGAACTTTGGGTAAAAGCGGAGACCACCAGAGACCGCCCCATAGGGAACTGGACTGGGAGCCTCTAGTTCTCTTAGGCGGCACATGAGCAAAGCGTTTGGGCTGAAGCTTTGCTCAACTTCCTATCACTTGGGTATTTTCCTAAAAGTTGCCTAGAGGAAACGAATGGAAGCACCACGAACGAGCACTCTTGTGCATAAGAGCAGAACTGGCTTAGCACCCATTGTCAGAGCCTGCTTTTTGCATGCCATGGTTTGACCCTGTGCCCTGGGGCACAGGGCATCGATCTGGCACAGACGCGGCGGATGGATGGCGCCAACTGTGCTTGCCCTCGCTGGCTCCAGTGTGGCCCGAAGCAGGCCCTCTGGATCCACGGTCTCCAGGGCTAGAGTCTGCCTTTCTCAAAGGCCAGCACACACATTGCCTCCGTGCAGATCACACAAGCGCTCCCTTCCCTGGACGTTGTCGCTGTGCCCGGGGGCTCGCCTGGAGACCGGAGCAGGCTGGCTTGCAACTGTCTCATGTTCCCTTGGCCTCTGTGCAGGGCACAGGGCGCTGCAGGTGATAAGCGAGGCACTCCTGGTCTGAGGAGGACCAGGTTCCTAAGCCATTAAGAGGATGATAAGTAAACCACCTGGTTCTTTCCACAGAGCTGATCCAAGCTCCGAAGAATGGCCTCCTAAAAATAGAACTTTCTTGATTTTTTTACCAAGGTGAACTTGAGTGAAAGGAATAGATCACAAAACAGCATGAGGAGGATGATCCCATTTATTAGGAATTATATGCATACGCATAGACACACAAACGGATTTCTTGTGGTATTAGCATTAAGATGCTAATTATTTCTGGACAATGGAATGGATGATGTTTACTTTCTTCATGCTTTTTTTCCTTCGGTATTTTTTTTTTTTATCATTTTTTAACTTAAGAATATAGTCTTTTAAATAGAAAATAACAAGAAATCTTCTTTTTATTTTGTAAAAACACCCGTTTCTCTTTGAGTTGCATAGTGCTTTGTGGCTAAGGGAATTGTTCTCAATTCATAGATTTAGTAACTGAGGCTCAGAGAGGAGAAGTGATTGGCTCATTCATGGAGACAATTCTCCACTGTACCTTTTCTCTCTGTCTCCCTGTCCACCCCAGGGATCTCCCATCTAGAATTTTATCTGACATCATCATGCTTATATAACTTGGATTAGTCATTTTCCCTTCCACTTTTCTCATCTGTAGAATGAGGCTAGTAACAGCATCAACCTCATATGGTCATCGTGAGATCAACTGTGCTCATGTACATGAAACACTTGGCGCAGCCCCTAGACCCCGAGCGTCAGTACTTGCTAGCATTGGTTATTCGGTTATTCTTGCCTGACTATGGAAATGACATTTCCACTCTCTGTGTCTGTTTCTCCAAATTCAAAATGCGTGGGTTGGACTTGAGGACTATAGAAAATCCTGCATTTCGATTCTCTGGTTCCAAAACTGCACCACTAATATTTGGAACAGAGTTGATTTACAGAATCTGGGTTGCAAGAAGCCATTGTTATCTACTCATTACTCTGTTGAATTAGCTCAAAAATGATTTGAATGTATGAGCACCTAAAAAGAATCCGGGGGAAGGGTGTTCCTGGCAGAGGACTAGCACCTACACACACCCTCACAAGGGCTCGGCAACCTGCAGGGAGTGATAGGAGAAGCCTGGCGCCAGGGGTGTGGGCTGACAGCTCTTTCCAGAACTAGGTTCACAGCCACAGTCAAGGAAGTGGTGTCTTGCTTCTCAATGAGCTCTCCATACCGGGTTGCCAGACAGCCGAGATGTCTTTAAAGGTGCAACATAGTCTCTTAGTGCCAGTTTTACGTATCTGCTTTTGCTCATTTGTGTTGGACTCAAGAACGTGAGGAAAGTGTTGAGTTCGTGCCACATCGTAAATCAGAGGCCTGGATGTGGCTTTTCCATCTTCAACAAGTCCACTGGCCTGTGTGTGGGGATTCCCTGCCCTGATGGAGGTGATGGCAGGAGCAGGTCTGGTGAGCCAGGAAGCTGCTGGGACAGAGACCTTCTGGAAGTCCCTCTTTAAAGCTGGTCAGGGAGGTGCAGGTGCATAACTGGGAGCTTGGGAGCATCTGGGTCATGGGGAAGTTGGACAGGTGGCCAGCCATTGACATGATCTGATGGTAGAGGAGTATTCTGGCCTTTATTAATTAGCTGAAGGTGGCACACCTGTTACCGTGGTGTCATTGTGCTCATGTGGTATAAGGGGACTGTCCGAGACATTGTCTGTGAGTGAAAAGAGTCATGTTTACTCAGCTTTTTGAGGATGGGAATGCAGTTGGAAGACAAACCCAAAACAGGATGGGGGATGCTGGTGAGTGAAGGATGCTGCCCCCTCTTGCATTTATTTTTCTTTCCTATTTTTCTGATAAAACACTGATAGCTGCTTCCTGTTTGGGTGGTGTTCGAATAACACTACCCCCCCAAGCTCAGTGCCTCCTCCACTCATCTGCCTTCAGGGCACTTTGCTAACATACTCATATGGTCCTATCATTCCCCTGTGGTGGTTCCCCGCTGGGTAAAGCACAAATGCTCTAGCATTGTGTGCAAGGCTCTCCATGATCTCATGTTAACCCTCCCTTCCATCTTCTTGAAGTGATCCCATTTCCTCCATCTGGGACCACAGACTGTGAAAGCTGGAATGGATGTGGAGATCATCTAGTTCCTTTTTTTGCTTCAACATGAAGGATTTTTCTCAATAGAATCTTATCTGGATCATCAGAAGGGCGGAGACTATCTAGCTGAAGGAGTCATGGTGGTAGTGGTGGGACCCAGAGGCTCACCCTTACTTGGGCTTCTTAATATCTTCCCCACCAAGCCTGCAGTGGCCTCTGAATTTATAGAGGGACTGCAGGGCTAGGTGGAGGTGCTTGACAATCACTGATCTGATTCAGTTCTCCCCAGTTACATAGAGGTAGGATTACCTTCCTGGGGTTTCTGAACTGGTATATTGAGAGTCAGTTCTCCAGGATCCAGGGCAGTGGCCTTGCCTTTGTGTCTTCCCATCCTCACCTCCCTTATTCCTGCTGTAATTTAGATCATAAACTCCTTTGAAGTGTTATTCAGTTGCATCTGCAGGCAAAGTTCTTTCCATAAATGCAACTAGAAAGGAGGTGCCGGTAACCTTGGCCATCAATTCCTTTCCCAATTATTTGGTCTTTAGAAAGATCGTGAGGATGTGAGCAGCCCATACTGCTTTGCAATGTCATCCAAACCCACCAAATCGCAATAAGGAGCTTCTTTTTTTGAAGTTTGTTGAAGAGACCCTCCTGCTCTTTGGGAATCTTTTCCTCCCAAATAGACTCATTGGCATGGAATCAAGTTACCTCGAAAATTCCATTTTGCTGATTTATTTAGCTTTCGCGTCATTCTGAGGAATCCTGTTCCAGCATCTAGGAGTCATAAAGCTGGAGAACATGTTCCCCCTGCCCCCTCCCCCCATCTCAGATGATGTCCTTCTGCATCTCTGGCCTATCCAGGTTCTGGTGAGATTTGGTCAGAACTGACATCTGTTCCATTCAACATGCTAGATGGGAGGAATCAGATCCTGGGTAGTAACAGCAAGTATTTCAATTCATGACCCGTGAAATATTTTTGATGTAAGAAATAGGACAGGGGAGGCAGAAGTTGGTTGGGAGTAAATTTGGTGCTCAACTTGAAGCTCTGAAATGGCTTTCCTGCCTCTAAGATGATGATAATGGTAGTGATAAGGGTGGTGATAATAGCAACTGATACTAATTTTGCATTGACTTTGTACCAGGCCCTTACTAATAGCTTATATACGTGCACTTCTTTTGTTGTTGTTGTTGTTTTTTAATCCCTGTGAAAATCCCACAAGGCAGATTCATTTTCGGGGGTGGGGGGAGAAGTCAGAGAGAGGCTGGGTGGTCGCTTGTGGTTGCACAGCCAGAGCAAGGTGCCGCCACCAAGGAGACACACTCGATTACAACTCTCTGTGTGACACCATTTCCATGCTAACGTCCTGGGAATTGTACACATGGTGAAAGAAAGTGACAGCTGAGGGTTAAGCTGGGTCCAAGCCCACTGAAGTATGTGGTTTTCTTTTCCTTCCTTCCTTCCTTCCTTCCTTCCTTCCTTCCTCTCTCTCTCTCTCTTTCTCTCTCTCTCTTTCTTTCTTTCTTCTTCTTCTTCTTTTTTTTTTTTTTTAGACTTACTTGTTTATGGAAGAGAGAAAGAGCATAAGCGGGAGAGGAAGCAGGAGAGAGAGAATCTGAAGCAGGCTCTGCGCTGAGCACAGAGCCCAACCCAGGGCTCTGTCTCATGACTCTGAGATCACGATCTGAGCCGAAACCAAGACTTGGGTGCATAACCAACTGTGCCACACAGGTGCCCCAAGAATGGTTTTCTGAGAACCCTACTTCACCTCCATTCTCTGGGAACAGCCCCTGGGGACAGACTGGCTAGCCATATTGGTACAAGATAACCCTCACCCGTGGCCAGAGCTGATTGGTCCAGGGGCGGACACCTGACCGTGGGGTGGTCAAGTCATTGTCTGATCAGCAACTTATCAGACTCTCTATGCGAATATGGAATGAGACGTGGGAACTAGGGTAAGTTGGTGTTGGGCCTTTGGCCCAAATGATGAGTCAGAGTGGAAAAGAAAACTGAAGTTGGCTTCCCTGTGTGCTTATTTTCTCTTATCCAGATTGCTCTCTTGTTATGAGAGCTGGATGGGAAATGGAAAGGGAACAGTTTTTGAAACAGAGAAGAGAGATGGTGAACTTGTGCTCCATCCCAGCGTCACTATGAATTTTCCGCAGGCAGGCCTTGGAAAAACTAGGAAACCCAAGGCCAGGGAAGCTGTGTGTTGGCTTCCCAACCAGTGGGTGGCAGCAATGGGCCTAGAGTCTCAGCCCTACTTCCCAGCTAGGGGAGAGGGTCTCTAGGAAAGGGGAGGGAAGGTTGTGTTTCACATTTGTATCAGGCATTTAGAAAGGAACAATCTGGTTCAAAGAGATAAGCCTGGATTATATATTGCCCTGATCACATAAAAGAAACTTATTAAATCCACTCTGAATGTGAATATTTCATAGTAATCATTACAGTTCTGTCCTGTTTACCCACAGGGGTAGGGATATGCATATTTGGGTTTATAAGCAAATGCACCATGTTTCTTAGGAGTTCATAAAGGTATCTCTCTCTCTAAGAACTGGGGTGGAGAGGAAAAAAGGACATCGGGATAAAACAGTGACTTCAAGCTGAGCGGAGATTCCCTCCGTGGTTTTTTTGTTTTTTGGTTTTTTGTTTGTTTGTTTGTTTGGCCTGAGTTACGCATACACCCTGAGAAATGTTCTTTGTCCAGTTAGAAGTTTATTTTCTCCGTCATAGATGATGTTGGATACTAGCAACTCTGTTTATAATGCACTGTGGGATTACTCTCTGTGTAACACAAGCATCATTAAACAAGGGCTGCAGGAAAGCTGGAGTCCTTGTTTTGATTGTGGTTACCGTGGCAACAAGTGGCCCATTGGTCCTGAGTCTCTTGTGTGACGCTTACAGTGTTTCCTTGTTCTTCTGTTACATCGTTACATTCAAGTAGCAAGTTACGTTTCCAGTAACTCACGTCAGAGTTTTAACATGCCCAGGCAGAAGCAGGGAAAGGCTGGGAGAGGAGAGCCTCCTTATGGAAAGGGAAAGGGGTGAGGTCTTAGGGCTGCTGTCATCAGGCTAAAGAAATCCTGTGAGGCCCAGTAGACCCCGCCCCTGCTGTGCCTCTGCTTCCTTACCTTCTCCCAGGCTAGACTCATGGACTTGCCTTCTTTCAGCTAGCCCACCCTTAGATTCCTTTGTACCTGAGGAAACAGCCCCAAGCCCTTGGAGATCTCTTTCTATGTCTCATACTCTGGTTCAAATGAGCTGCCTGGTCCTGTAAGCCTCTTGCAAGGTCTAGAGCCTTTTTCTGGCCTGGGATCCAGTTGCCTCCTGGGGACGAGGATGTGATGACCTCTCCATGCCGCTTCCACCATATGGTATCAATCTCTCCAGCCTGGGCTTTCTAGTGCCCCCTGCCCCTGTCACATTCTCCCTCTTACTAGCATACCATATGTATGTTCATCTGGGACTCCCACCATTTCTTGAGCCTTACTCCCTTGGATCCTATGCTTAGGCCTTAACTACCTGCTAGAATGGCCACTGCCATGTGGGCTTTCCCCAGCACAATTCCCCCTAGTCTTGAGAGGCTTGGCTGGAACCCAGCTCTGGCTTTTCTCTGTCACTGGCCTTGTAGCCAGCTTTATATGCAACTTGTTCGTCTTTTCTGAAATATGACAGCCGCCCAGTGGGACAGCTGTTCAGTCACTTACCAGCCTGCAGATAGCTCTGAAAATGTATTTTGTTTCATTGGCACGTTCTGCTGGATTTTAAAGAATGTACAAATAATGCAGACCCAGCCATGGGTGACAGCCACCGAGAGGCAAATCCGTGCCTCCCCTTCTGTCTTAGGGTCCTGTGATGCTTTCTCTGATTTTGGAGAATCAGTCTTTGCTTAAAAAGCATTACTGCTTCCTTTTGGTTTCCAAAATAAACGTCACCACCTCCGCAGCTCTGTCCTTGCCTTGCCTCTGCAGCCTGTGGAACTGGTTTACAGGATGGCGGAAGGCAGTGGTGTACGCTCAGGTTTTATTTTTCCCTCACCAGTGCCTCTGAAGGGGCTCCATCACCCCTTCTCCCACCCAGCGTCCCAACTTGGAATAGACCCTGTCATTTGCTGGTCACCTGCAGTCTTGAAAGCCCCGTCCAAACCTAAATCTCAGTCCATCTTTGATTCAAAACTCCCTTCCTTCCTGTTGTCACCAGCTCAGGCTTGGACTGTGGCTTGGGGACCCACTTTGTGGCATTCTGGCCGTATGGCTTCCCGATGAATTCTAGAGCTCACCTGCCACGTCTCATTACAGAGCCTGCTTCTAGCTGTGTCTGCTGGGAGTGAGCCTCAGAGCCCATCCCGTGGGTGGCTGTGTCTCAGCCTTTGGCTTTCGGCTTCAGTGTCCCGCCTTAAAAGGACTGATCCTGATTGCCCTGTCTGAACTGTGCCCTTGCTCCAGCTTCTAGCACGTAATAATTCCTCTGAGCTCTTTTACTGTTTTAATTAGTTCATTAATTTTTTTTGTGTGGTTAGCTGAATTCTCTCTGCTTTTCCATAATAATATTAACTCCAAGAAGGCAGAAACTGCATTTGTCTTGCTTAGAGTTACATATTCACAGCCTAATTCCATGTCTGTCACACGTAGGCATTCAAAAATATTTGTTTAATCATATGAGTTCTTATTTTGAAACAAAATTCCAATATTTTATGAAATGGCCAAATAATAGATTTAAAGATAGGAAATTGCTGACATTGTTTTTTTTTTTTTTTTTTTTTTTGGAGTGGGGGAGAAGAGTCTGAAAAATGGCAATTTCATATGGTTCATCCTAATATTTGAAGCATTCCCATTAAAGTCAACAACAAGATATCAAGATGGTTGCTATCACTAATATATATTACATTTTCCTGGTAATTTAATTCTGGTCAACATAATAAAATGAGAAAAAAAAACAGATATAATATTGGAAATTCCCGTTGCAGAGGATAAAAATTATAAAACTGCGAGTTCTCTCCATAATTAATGTCAACTTTTATTTCCATTCCAACCAAATTCTAATGGAATTTTGGGGGGAACCTATCAAAAACAAGTGCAAAGATCATCTGAGAGAAAAAAAATCAGAATAACCAAGAGTCTTAAAAATAAGAGATATGGGGCTGCCTGGGTGGCTCAGTGGGTTGAGCCTCTGCCTTCAGCTCAGGTCATGATCTCAGGGTCCTGGGATCGAGTCCTGCATCGGGCTCTCTGCTAGGCAGGGAGCCTGCTTCCTCCTCTCTCTCTCTCTCTCTCTCTCTCTCTACTTGTGATCTCTCTCTGTCAAATAAATAAAATCTTAAAAAAAAAAGAGATATGTGCAGGAAATTTCCATGTCTGATAGTAAAACTATCATGCTACGATAATTAAAATAGTAACAGTGGCCCATGTGTAGTAGTAAAAGTGGCCCTAAGTAGGCTGACATATGAATGAAATGGAATGGGAACTCAAGAGGCTAAATCAGCTTTACATAATAGCTTAGTATATATAGCTCAAGTGACACTGATTTCCAGAGAAGAGAGGGGATGTACCTAGCTACCATTTAGGAAAAAACATTAAATTCCCATCTCTTAACACCACTTAACACCAAAATAAATTTCAAATAAATCAACTTAAATATTTCTTATGTTATTAAACCATAAATATTTTAGAGGAAAATACATTATTCAGCCTTAGGGAAGAAAGGGCTTGCTAAGCAAATCAGCTAAATATAGAACTCCAAAGGAAAAGATTGATAAATTTTATAATATATGAATAAGAGTATAAACTTCCATATATCAAAAATATCAGAGTTGAAAAGGAGCTATCGAAGTGGGAAAATGTTTTCAACATGTATGTTAGAAAAAATAGTTGAAATTCTTTTTTTTTTATTATTACGTTCAGTTAGCCAGCATATAGTACATCATATTTTTGATGGAGTGTTCCATGATTCGTTAATTGCATAGAACACCCAGTGCTCATCACAACACGTAAAAGAGTTGAAATTCTTATTCTATAAAGGTTTTCTACAAATTAAAAGAAAAAGTCAAATATTGCAATGGAAACAGGCACAGGACATAAACAGGCAAGTGAAGAACTGAGAAATAGAGAGGATGAGCCTGTAACAAATGTCTGGTTTTACCTGTGAAAGTTACCCCCCTCGACTATTCTAGCTGTGTGAAATAATGCACACGTAAGTCATTTTGAGTGGAGTTCTTCTTTTGTTTTTATTTTTATTGTTGTTGTTTGCAACTCAAAGTTATTTGCAGTCCTTCCTGATCCATAATTTGGTATCAAGAGTAGGCTGTTACTACAAGTAATTGACCTAAAATGTATAAGTGGCTAAGCAGTGGGGAGGTGTCCTGGGCTAAGATGGGTCATTTATTTCAGGTTGGGAAGTTGGCAACTCTTGTTCTTTCTTTCTTTTTTTTTTTTAAAGATTTTATTTATTTGTCAGAAAGAGAGAGAGAAAGCACACATGCAGGCAGAGAGGCAGGCAGAGGTGGAGAGAGAGGCAGAGCAAGAGGCAGGCTCCCCGCTGAGCAAGGAGCCCAATGCGGGACTCGATCCCTGCACCTTGGGATCATGACCTGAGCTGAAGGCAGCGGCTTAACCCACTGAGCCACCCAGGCGTCCCAGCAACTCTTGTTCTATCACCATGAACCTGTTTCTTAACCTCGCACCATTGATACCTTAGGATCTTAAGTGTATGCCTTCAGAGATACAGTACTGGGGGATGATAGGAACAACTCAGGATGTTAACCTGGGTGATCTAATTCTGTCTTCAGCAGCTTCTACTAGAAAGGGACAGGCTTAACTGAAGGTGATCCATCTGAACGCAGAAGAGGAAGAAAATACAGCTTTGCTAAGAGAGGTTCTTCTTGCCTCTGGCCTTTGATATAGTCCCATCATTTGGAGCTTTTGCAGTTAAAAAACCTGACTGTTATGTTCCAAGAGTAATATAATCCCGCTGGGGGGTGGGAGAATTAGCCGGAGACAATTGATAAGATTTGTTCCTCTCTCCGTAGCAGCCTTCTTTTTCTCCCAGCAAATTTACTTTGTTGAAAAAAAAAAATTGGTTTGATTTGGAGTTTTTTCCCTTGGAGTTGAAAACACCCTAAGTGATTTACAAAATAGCAAAATACTGGAAACAAACAAGATGTCTGACAATGGTGGATTGGTTAAAGCGTGGAACCTTTGCACAATGGGATATCATGCAGTTCTCTTGATATTTAAAGTGAAAAGAATAGGTAGTAAAATTGTTACTAGAACAGGGGTGGGGATTGGAGAGGGCTCTTTCTGGCAGAATCAAGGTCATGATCACTGATGTTTAATGAACGCTTGCTAGATACCAGTTATGGGGCTAAGGGCTTTACCTGTATTATTTCATTCCATCTGCCCAACCGCACTCTGAGGAAGACACTGCTCTTACTCCTTTCACAGACGAGGAAATGGAAACTGAAATTTCATAATTTGCTCAAGTAAATGTTAGCACAAACAAGTCAAGCTCAGGTCTGCTTCATTCCAAAGCGTGTACTTAAAACTCGGAGATATTTTTTGCTTTCTCTGTTTTGCTGTGGTATCCAGTCAGTTTCCAAAATCTGTCAACTCTTCTCTGTAAAGTTTATTTTATTTCCATTCTTTCCTCTTATGTCCAATTACAACTGCCCCATTCAGGACCTTTTTATTTTTAGCTTGGACAATTGCAGTAGTCATTCAGCTTCTCTCCTCCCATTTTCCTTTGCTCACACCATGAATTCATTTTATCCATCATTGCCAGATTAATCTTCCAAGCATTTCACTCTGATTATGATTAAAATGTTCCTTTCTCCACCAAATACCTGCTCAGAAAGGCTCTGGGGACTTCTGAATGGTTACTAAACAAATTGTAAACTCATCGGCATTTACAATCTGAACCTGCCTTTTCAACTCTGTCTTCCATTATTATTCTAAATAGGGATCAGCAAATTAAGTCCTGGGCCTGTTTTTGAAAGTAAAGTTTTATTGAAACAGAGTCATTCCCATTCATTCCCATGCTATCTATGGATACTTTGGTGCAGCAGAGCTGAATAGTTGTGATAGAGACTGGTACACAACATTTAAAATAGTTACTGTATGGTCTTTTAGGAGACAAGTTTACCAACTCCTCTAACCAAGTGGATCAACTTTTGGTCCCTCTCTCCAAAATAATTTTTGGAACAAGGTAGAATAAGTTAAAAAATGTTCATTGTTTCCTGAATACCACTTGAACTTTCTTACTTTCTGTGTCTTTTTTAAAAATTAAAAAAAATTTAAATTCCAGTATAACTAACATACAGCGTTACAGTAGTTTCAGGTATACAGTGTGATCCAATGGTTGCATACATTCCTCCGTGCTCATCACGTTGAGCACGCTTACTGCTCCTTGTCTGTTTCACCCATTCACCCACCTGCCTCCCCTCTGGCAACCACCAGTTTGTTCTCAGTATTTAAGATTCTTTTTTATTGTTTGTCTCTTTTTTCCTTTGTTTTGTTTCTTAAATTCCACATGTGAGTGAAAACTGGACAGCAACATGCAGAAGAATGAAACTGGACCACTTTCTTATACCATACACAAAAACAGACTCAAAAGGGATTAAACACCTGAACGTGAGATGTAAAGCCTTGTCTTTAAAAAGAAAAATGCTGCTTCATTCAATGACTGAATGATTTAACAAATTCCATTGCATAGCTATCATCTATGCTTTGGAATACTACTCAGTAATAAAAAGGAACAGATGAACACTTCAGTGACTAAAGCTATGGCTATATGCTCATGTATGAGAGCTTTTTTGATTAATGTGGAGAAATTAATCTTTGAACTCTTCCTCTGAATTACCCTCCCCTGCCCGTACACCTAAAAAATTTTTTTGTACCGTTCACATATGTTTATTTTTTCCTGATCAAGTTTCTGATTCTTGAGGGCTTTCTAGGATATAGAAAGACATGTAGGTCATTTCTGCACCGTATTGCCACAGCAAACCAGTGAGGGTAGGCAGCGGTGGACTTATCATTGCCATTTTTGGATGGAAGAAGCTAAGTTGTTCTGAGGTTCTGTGATCTGCCACTTTTCACGGAGCTGGTCTTTGGGATCCAAATCTAGCTCTGGTCTTCGTTGCCATCCCCGAGAAGAGCAATCAGGCAGCGTGCACAGCTACATTGCTAGTACGGTTATGGCTTTGGGAAGCAGTCAGCGAACTGTGGATCAGTCGTTCTCCGAGGGTGGCTCCTGGACCCGCAGCACCATCATCCCCTGGGAACTGTTAGAAATGCAGATTATCAGCCCCACCCAAGACCTACTGAATTGTCACTTTGGGGTGGGGCCTAGCTACCATGTTTTAACAAGTCCTCCAGGGGATTCTGATACCCACTCAAGCTGGAGAAACACTGGTTTTGGTCATCATGAGATCTACATCTCGCTGCTCTTCTCTCACTCTGACTTCGGTACTGAATGGTGGGAAGGCAGGGACACACCTGACTCCCTTTTATTGTTTTTTCTTCAATTAAAAAAAAATTATTTATTTATTTTAGAGAGAAAAAGAGGGATCGGGGCCGGGGTGGGGGTGGCAGAGAGGGACCCTCAAGCAGACTCCCTGACCCCCCCATAGCTGAGCATGGAGCTGACGCAGGGCTTGATCTCACAATCCTGACAGTGTGACCTGAGCCGGAACCAAGAGTCAGACACTCAACAGAATGAGCCACCTAAGTGCCCCTTAACTCCCTTGCAGTGATGTTCTCTCATGCTGAGAGCAAGGAGAAGGGGAGGAGGTCGGTTCACCAAAATGTTGCAATTGCATGTGCAGTACCTCAAATTACCGAAGCCTGTGGCTTTCAACATAGGATCAAAGACTAGAAATGACTTCTTTTTTTTTTTTTTTTAAGATTTTATTTATTTATTTGATGGTGAGAGAGGGATCACAAGTAGGCAGAGAGGCAGGCAGAGGCGGGGGGAGGCAGGCTCCCTGCTGAGCAGAGAGCCCGATGCGGGGTTTGATCCCAGGACCCTGAGATCAGGACCTGAGCTGAAGGCAGAGGCTTAACCCACTGAGCTACCCAGGTCCCCCTAGAAATGACTTCTTACGTTAACTTGGTTTTTCCCCCAATTAAATAGCCTTTGCCTTTCCACAAGAGAATGAGGGAGTTAGGACCTCAAAAGGGTGGAACGCATAGTATGCTTTTCTCACAGATGAAATGAAAGAATGAATGAATGAATGAATTTATCCTTTTAAACATATCCATATAGTATTTAGTACTGAGCAGGCGCTGGAGTGGTCTTTGTTAATAGAGGACATAAGTAGGTAGATACAGACTTACAATATGAAATGAGATGGGCAGTAATAGAATTAAGCACAAGATGTGAAGTTATACGGAGAAGGGAATAGTGCCCTGTGTTTGTGTGTCTGTACATGTGTGCATGTACGTGCATATGTGTGCATGCCTGTGCATACGTGTGTGTGCATGTGGTCTTGTTTAAGGCAGGATGGGCTCAGGGAGAGATGTTTTTCTGCACTTCACCAAAGAGGACATTTTTGAGCTGGATTTTAAGATCGCTTAGTTCAGCAGGAAGACAGCGAAGATAAGAACATTCTAGGCATGTTGAACAGAACGTGTAAATGTAAGGAGGCATGACATAGCATGAGATTCGTAGGGAAAAGGAGAGGTGTCGTGTCGGTTGAGTCTAGAGCATTTGGGTACAGCTGATGGTGAGGCCAGTGGCTGTGAATGAGCTGCTAAGGAGGCTGCTTCTCACCCACTGACTACTGCTTCCCAAAGTGTATCCATCCGAGAACACTGGGTCCCAGGGATTATTTTAGGTGTTCTTTGGAAAAAGGGCCTCTGTGATCGGGCAAATGTAAAAAGTTTAATAAAATTAAATAGGTGTGAGTGTGAGAGAGAGAGAACTCTGAGAGCCTTTAACATGCATATTGAGAATATCCCGGAGAGAGAGTCAGAGGGCATGGGAGGCTTTCTGATGGGCCTCCTCACTGTCTCCAGTTCCTGAAGAAAGGACTTTGGACGATGCCTCCGTACACCACGGGAGATGGTTATTTTGTCCTGTCCCTCCTAGGAGAAAATCCACGTCCTTAGCTTGACCTCCAAGGCTTTGCAAAATCCAGTCCTGTTTACATTTCTGACCTTGCCTCCTACCATCATGGCCACATTTATTCATTTGCATACTGTCTGTGGTTGCAGAGTAGTTGCTATAGAGCCTAAAATATTTACATTTTGTTCTTAGCAGAAAATAAAAAAAAAAAAACAAACAAACCTTGCTGATCCTAGCATTGTAATATTGCCACAGTATTTTCTGTCTTTCTGCCCCTCTAGATTTAGAGCGCCTAGATGCTGGGGTCTTGATCTTGTTGTTTTTGACGTTCGTCTTTGTGTCACGGGCACAGAGTGTAGGTCTTGCCATAGAGAAGGCAGCCAGTAAATGCTTAGTGAAAGGACAAAGAAACTCTGATAATCATAACGAAAGCCTGGCATTTATCCGGGCTTTGTGGTTTCATGTATACCATCTAATTTAATCTTCATTCCAACTCTCTGAGATGGATGAACATTATCCCTCTTTAACATATGAGGAGGCAGAGGCTCAAAGAAGCTAAGTGATTTTTCCCAAGAACCATAGACAAGTTAGAATTATGGGGTGGTCTGTTTCACCCCATTGCCCTCACTCCCTAGGAGCAGTTTCACTGTGACTTATGTGTCAGTTTCATGGTTCTTTCAGAGCATCTTCCTGGGGCGCCCCTTCTCCCTGTCCCAGCTGCCTTCCTCTCCTTCTCTCTTGCCTCCCTCTCTTTGCTTGCTTCTGCCCCCTGGGCAGTCCGTGGCTCAATCACCAGGGTACATGTTTCCTAGGAAGCCCGAGCACCACCCAGTATGTGGTCACTGGTATTTTGGCATGTTTTTCTCACAGTTGGAGGCAGTCGAAGGTCCAAGAGAAGAGACTGACTTCTCAGCTATACCCCACAAGGATGGACAGTGTCTTACTCCCCTCAGGCCGCTGTAACAGAACACCATAAACTGGGTAGCTTACCAACCACGGAAATGTTATTTCTCATAGTTCTGGAGGCTGGGAGTCAACTCCAAGACACCGGCAGATTCAGGGTCTGGTGAGAGCCTGCTTCCTTATTCGTAGGCGGTTGTCTTCTTGCTGTGTCCTCTCATGGCGAAAGGGGCAAGGATTGTCTCTGTAGGGCACTAATCCTATTCGTGAGGGCTCCACCCTCATGACCTAAGCACCTCCCAAAGGCCTCATCTCCAAGTACCAACACACTGGGTGATGGGATTTAGTATATGAATTCTGGGGGACAGGGCACAAGCCTCAGTCTACGGCAGACGGACTCCCCTGCCAGCAGACAGAGTTTTGTACTGCGGGATGCCGGGTATCTGTTGCTCTGCTCGCAGCGCAGTGCTCAAGGCCTGCAAAGAAATGCTTTCTAGCCTCTCCCCCAAGACTCTCGTGAGCTGGCCTACGGGTACGTTTTGCAGGAAAAATATTATGCTGAGTACCCCCGAGAGAAAATGAAGTCATTGCTTGCCTGAGAGTGATTTATTCGTTCATTAATAACATATTTGCTATCTTTTCCAATGATAAATTAGGTCCTTATGGCAAACGCTTTTGTTCTTACCTGGCTCAAAGGACAGGCCTGTGCATCAGTAACAGGCTGTCAGTTTTCCTGGTGTTCGTGTTTGGTCGACTGACAAACTCCTCAAACTCATCACTAGCTGAATTATGTTTGAGCTCTGTTCTTGAGCTAATTGTCACATGATATGAGGCAAGCCTCTAGAAGGGGTTGCTTTATAACTATCAATTTGGCCTTTGAAGGAGGTACAATATGCAAAAGAAATTACGTGAGAAAAAAAAAAATCTAACACCTTCTCTATCGAAGTTGCTATAAAGGTCCAGATAGAAGTCTTGTAAAATGAAATCTGAGGTCATAAACACGCTTTGCACATCTGGAATCTTGCCTGTGGCACATATTCTACACTTGGAGATGCTGTGTTAAAGCAAGGAAAAGAGCATTTATTGAACACCTACTGCGTGTTAGGTTTTTTCACACCTCACCTCATCACAGCAGCCTGGTGAGTGGAAGCCACTATTATCATTGGTTTGCATAGTTAAATACCTTGCACAAGAGTCAAGATTTGAATTTAATCATTTTCTGAGTGCATCTTGCTGCCACTCCAAGCCCACTATATCAGAGAGTTTACCAGGGGCACCAAATAGTTTCACCTGGGGAAGAGGAGGAATTCTGGTCCCTCAACATCCAGGAGTAAACTGTCTGTTGTGTGTGAGTAGACTGAGGTAGGTCTCTGAGCTGAGGGTAGGAACAGGGTTTTAGGATAACGCTCTGTACACAGCAGGTGCTTTTAAAATGCACGTGGACTGAATGGCTGTTTACAACTCAGTCACTGATTTTGTGTTGTGACCCTCAGTTCTCTTCTGATATCCTTTCTCACTTCTGTGCTGGGAGATGAAGAACCAGGACTTTATTATTACTATTTATTATTATTATTATTATTATTTTTTTTTTAAGTTTTCCCATTTAGCTGAGAGAAGCAGCCTTCCTTCAAATGATTTTCCTAACTAGTATTTTTATTATAAATCAAGAAATGGTTTATTCCTTTCTTGGATGGATTTGCACATTTCTGGCTACATCCATCTGTCAAGTTCCTCACTGGGATACTCTTGAGCTCAATAAATGGAGATACCTTTTCTGTCGCTGAGCACAGATGTTTTGTAGGCCTGGTGTTCATGAATGCCCCTCATCACATCTTTGTGGTTCTCCCGATTCCTGGCCCTGTGGCTGGATGGGGCACGTGGCCACTTCTGGCCCATGGGTTGGGATGGGGAGTGATGTGTTTTACTTCCCTAAAGCATTTAATTGTTGGTACTTTCTCTTCTTTCTAAAGCAGTGACTGCCAGTGTTCTAGAAGATGCTGGCTTCTTGCTGAGCTTGGTTCTCTGAGTAATTTTGTCCAGCCGAGAGCTTTTCTCACATCCTGTGATCAACTTCTACTATGAGCCAGAAGAAAAAAAAATAATTATTTTAAGACACTGAGAGCCTGGGGGCACCTGGGTAGCTCAGTGGGTTGGGCCTCTGCCTTTGGCTCAGGTCATGGTCTCAGGGTCCTGGGATCGAGCCCCGCATTGGGCTCTCTGCTCAGCAGGGAGCCTGCTTCCTCCTCTCTCTCTACCTGCCTCTCTGCCTACTTGAGATCTCTGTCTCTGTCAAATAAATAAATAAAGTCTTAAAAAAAAAAAAGACACCGAGAGCCTGGATATTTTGCTAGCATATTATAACCTAGACTATCTTGACAGAAATAAGAATTGGAGAAATCCATTCCTAGTTTCTATTCTCATCCCTGTAAGTCTGAATAAATCCTACTATATTGTAAGTCCTAAATAAGTCTTTTTCATTCTTATTCACTTGTGTAATTATACTGTCTTTGGCCTGCTAACTTCTAAGGCCCTATTTTGTCCACCTCCCACTTAAAATTTTTTTTTTTTAATTTTTAACAAACGTATCTGCTTCTGTGATCTCAGCTACTCCCTGTCTTTTTAGCGAAAGAGCATGACATAAAAGAATAATGGATCTGAAGACAGAGGCCAGAGTTTCAGTCTTGATTCTCCCACTTCCCAGAGGCCTGGGTACACTGCCTGAGACATGGTCGGTTCTCTCATCTGTCCAGGTGGAGTGATGCTGACTGTCGCTCCTGTTTCACCAGGTTGCCTGTGGGCATCAGATGAGAGAGAAGCTTTTTTGAATGGTAAAACATTATTCACACGGGAGGGAGTGTTTTAGAGGAACCCCGGACCTCCATCCTACAGAGCTTCTTCCCTGAACCTCCTCGTGCCAGGACCCACCTTGTACGGCTGTGTCTACATCCGTGCCCATCCCTTTGCTGGGGCTGCATTTGTATCACCAGCCCTTTGTCCTCGGACCCACCCCACCCCCCCTCTCTGTACTGACCACATCTTTATTTTTCTATCACTTTTGCCTGGTGATTCGCCCGAGATTCTTCCTGAATCTCACCTGTTTGCAACCTGGCGCCCATCTCCAGGCTGTGACCGGCAGATCTTACGCGGCAGCTGCGATGGCCAAAGTGAGCCGTGCATCACCTCCTCTTCAGGTCTCCGTCTTTTGGCGTAACGCACTCACAGCAGTGGAAACAGATTTCCCTAAGCCTCACCTCGCTTGTGTCACTGCACTCTTCAGAATTAAACGCCGGCTCCCAGTTGCCTCACTGAAGTATGCACATGCGTGCACACTCAGTTTTTGTGGTTATTCCAAAAGCAACTCGTGCTTGATGTGCCAAAATAGTAAGATACAGAAAAGTGAATGGAAAACAAAACAAAACAAAACCAGCCCAAAAAACCAGATCACCTATTATCCGATCACTTTAAGATAATCACTGTAAATATTTGCATTTTTCCTGTGCTTCTCTATTTTATAAATATGCTGTCAAACAAAGTGTACTGTTCCATACCTAGCTTTGTCCTTTAGTAATATATTCTGAACGTTTTTTCAGGACATTAAGTAGACTGGTTTAAAGAATCGATGGCTTCATTACAGTCCATTGACTAGATTTACTGTAATTGACTTAATTCCCTATTATAAAGCATTGATTATTTTCTATTATAAGTAACATTATAAGATATATTCCTACACATAGGCTTGGGCACATGTCTATTTTATACTTCTTTGTGGGGGAAGGGAGTAATGAATCTGTACAGGTAGAATTGCTTGGTTGAAGAGGACACGTATTTTCGGATTTCTGAGACATACTGCTCTTGCCTTTCTTAAAGTGTGGACCAATTTGTGTTCTGAGCAGTAAAGAAGAGTGTCAGGATCCAGACACCCTCAGTGAGTTACAGTCCTCGCTAACTTTATGGGAAGCATAACCCATCTTAAACTTTCAATTTGAATGGTTTTGATTAACAGTAAAGTTGAACATTTGTTCATATATTTGTCAATTGTATTTCTTCTTTTGGAAATGGATTCCATATAGTTTCCCCATTTTTATAATGTAGTAATCTTTTTATCATTGAGTTGTAAAATCTCTTTAATGTATTGAAGATATTAATTCCTTACCTATCATATATGTTTTAAGTTTTGCATTGTGTCATTTGGTTTCTTTCCCTCTATAGTATGAAAATTCTTTATTTTCAGATTATTCAGTATGACCATATTTCCCTTTAAGTTTTCTGATTTTGTTGTTATATTTTAGAGGAATATATGTACATAATATATATATATATATATATACATATATATATATATTTCTATTTCTTTTATGATTTAGTTAAAAACATTTACTCTGGAGTCCTACTGTAGTTTATTTTGGACTTTGATGTAAGTAAAAGTGTGACTTAATTTACTTTTACATAGTTAATCCATTAGTTCAACCAAGTATCCCATGGAACATAAATGCTATCTTTGTCATTTAATAAATTCTTGTATAGTTATACTTGGAACCATTTCTGAACTTTTTACTCTGCTTCTTTGATCTTTTTCTTCTGGCACCTGTACAGCAATATTTTATTTATTGTAGGTTTATAGTATATTTTAGAATCTGGTAAAGCAAGTTTAGCCACATTATTCTTCTTTTTCAATATTTTCTTGATGGTGCCCATGTGTTTATTTTTCTAGCTGAATCAGAACTCACTTTCTCGAGTTCCAAGAATACCATTGTAATTTTGATTGAAAAAGTAGTTAAGTTTGCAAATTAATGTGAAGGCTTACCACCTTTACAAAGACTGACTTCCCATTTAGGAATATGGAATTTCTCTTCACATATTTGAATCTTCGTCTATGCCTCATTATAAAATTCTGAAGTTTAATGAATACTCCTTAAGTTTGTTAGTTGGTGTTTTAATTTTTTGGTTCCTTATTTTGATTGAGACTTTTTAAAAATTCTTTTTTTTTTAATTGGTTATTGCTGATTCCTCTGAACTCTGTTTAGTGGTTCTAAAATAAATTCCCTTAATTTTTCTGGGAGGAAAAATCTTAGCATCTGAAAATAATTATATCCTTATTTTCTCCTTCCAACTATTTCTGCCTCTTATTTATTTTTCCTGTCTTATTGCATTGATTAAAACTTCTCAAGCAAGGTTTAAAAATAGGAGTGAGGGTTGGCAGTTCTATCTTATCCTGAATATTTCCCAGGTAAGTAGTTATTGGGCTGGTGCTTCAGACAGGTATCCTTTCTCATGTTAAAAAAGTAAGTTTCAATTCCCAGGTGTTATTGTTGTTGTTGTTTTTTAAACCTTGAATGACTGTTGAATTTGATCAAATGTGTTTTTGGCATCTTTTACAGTGATCATATGGTTTTTCTCCTTTGACCTATAGATGTGATGAATTATGTTAATAGATTTCTTCATATTAAACTATCCTACATTCCTGGAATAAACTGTACTTAGTCATTCTGTATTATTCTTCAAATGCACGGCTGGATTTGATTTGATAATATTTTATTTAGGAGTTTTGCTTCTATGTTTTTGAGCTTGGTCTATAGAGTTTTTGAGAGGAGTGTCTGTGCCAGGTTTTGATTTCAGGGTTTTTCTAGCTTTCAAAAATATAATAGGATGGTCTTCATCTTGAATCAATTAAGTGACATTCCTAACATGGACGTGTAGGCTCTCAAGATGGTGTGATGGAAAGAACACAGGACTGGGGCTTAAAAGACCAAGGTTTAATTCCTGCTTCTGTCTCATTACCTCTGTACGTTTAGGCAAATTATGTCAACTCCCTAAGCTTCAGTTTTCTCATCCTTAAAATGGGGATTACACCCCATGAGAATGGGAACACTTTGCAGGGGAGAGAAACAACATTTATTGAGTATCTGTTCCACGTAAGGTGCTGTGTGGCATGTCACAGATATGATGTCATTGCCGAGAATCCTCACCATAATCCCAGGGACTCCAGTGACAGTGAAGACTCCTGACAGCCTCGCAGCAGTGGGCCATGGAGCCACACCACCGACATTGCCTGGGGGCATGGCAGAGCTAGCAAATCTCCTGCCTCTCCTGTTGAATCAGAAGGCATTTTCACAAGACCTTCAGGGAGATTTACACTCACCTTAGAGTCTGAGCAGTGCTGATGGTTCCCATATCACAACAGTGCAGATTCCTCAGCCTCAGAATAGAAATACAAATGTAGGGGCACCTGGGTGGCTCAGTGGGTTAAAGCCTCTGCCTTCGTCTCAGGTCATGATCCCCGAGTCCTGGGATTGAGTCCCCATTCGGGCTCTCTGCTCGGCAGGGAGCCTGCTTCCTCCTCTCTCTCTCTCTCACTCTCTGCCTGCCTCTCTGCCTACTTGTGATCCCTGTCTGTCAAATAAATAAATAAAATCTTTGAAAAAAAAAAAAAAGGAAATACAAATGTAGCATTTAAAAATCATTCCAAGGAGGTCTCTCTTTTGTTCACGCTTCTGATAATCTGGGTGAGGGGCGGCCCCGCTGAGAGTAGGTGTTAGTCCTTTAGAACAAGTATCATGAATATGCACACTAATGTCCAATCCGAAGTTGACTGTCTTTGGAGCCTGAGTTAAAATGACCCATCAGTGGTGACTTATTTTCTAACAAGTCCAAAATTAAAAAGTAGTTTTAATGCCTGCAGATGTACTCTCCTCTAGGGAGACCCAATCACAGTGCATTGCCATCAGTCAGTCTGAAGGAATTTTTCGGCTGATCCTCTGAGCAACCACAAACCTTTTATTGGGGCAAGGATCACTCTGTCATTTTCATCACAAAGATTACACTAGTCACTCCTCAGGCATGTTTTGGCTTCCATCAAGAGCAAAAGGCAGGATGCACTAAGCTCCATTACACACATGAGTGTATACACACGCATGCACACACATGCTTAGAGAACACCTAATAGCATGGTGAGAACTGAAACCATGGTGACCAGGAGATCAACAAGGATTCCCTCCGTGGGAGTTCTGCAGGGATGTGTAATGCGATCGAGGTAACTGTTTGTAGGCTGTGGCTGGCAGTCGCCATGGAGACTGATGATTGGGTGAGGGAAATCCTGCTCAGTGACGTGGTCAACAGCTGTTTTATTCCTCTGGGTCTTACGTGCAAGCAGTTCTTTCACATCCTATGTGGGAGGGAAGCACAGGTGTGTCTTTTGCCAAGCTAGGGAAGTATACAGGAGAAAGTCCAACATGAAAATACTCCTAATCATGCCATTTTTCCATGATGGAGAAGCTATTTCTCTTGGTTAGAACTTAAATGGACATTAAAAAGAAAAGGAAAAAAAAAAGAAGGATGCTATCATTTTAACCCAAAGTGTTGAAATTTCTGTGAATGCGAAATGATTTCATGGTTTTAAAACTTACTTCCAAGTTCATATGTTGTATTTAGAAGGCTTTCTCTAGCTTCCTAGGGCAGAAGTAATCGCTTCTGTAGCTGCACACACTCGGAGATCTGTGTTTAAGTCTGTTATAATATTTTGCAAATTATATTGTACAAAGGATCATGTTTGTTTAGTCATTTACCTCCCACTCTCCCAACCTAACACTGTGCCTATGCCCTAATCAAGCTAATAGGACTGTTGTGCCTAGAACAGTGCCCAACTTAAAGCATGCTTTTGGCTGTATTAATTAGGTATTGCTGTGAAACAAATTACCACAAACTTAGTGCTTAAAAAACATACATTTATTGTCTCACAATTTACATAGTTCACCTGTCCGGCTCTGGCTTAGCTGGTTCAAAGTTTCGTAAAGCTGCAGTCAAGGTTTTTTTTTTTTTTTTAAAGATTTTATTTATTTATTTATTTGACAGAGAGAGAGAGAGAGAGAGAGAGAGAGAGAGATCACAAGTAGGCAGAGAGGCAGGCAGAGAGGAGGAAGCAGGCTCCCTGCTGAGCAGAGAGCCCGATGCGGGGCTTGATCCCAGGACCCCGAGACCATGACCCGAGCTGAAGGCAGAGGCTTAACCCACTGAGCCACCCAGGCGCCCTGCAGTCAAGGTTTTTGACGGGCTGAATTCTCCTCCGGAGTCCCAACTGTGGAGGAATTTGCTTTCAAGATCAAGTTGTTGACAGAATTAATTTCCTTGTGGCCTGTAGGATCCGAGGCCCTGAGTTCTATGGGCTGCCTACAGTTCCCTACCGTGTGGCCCTTTCCATAGGAAGTTTTTACAGCGCAGCTGCTTTTTTCTTCAGGAGGACAAGAGTGACTCTGGGGGGACAGAGTTTTTGTAATGCTGTGTAATTGTGGGAGTGACATCCCCTTTGCTGTATTCTGTTGGGGAGAAGCAAGTCACAGATCCTGCACACGCTCAGGGAGGGGATTAGGCATGAGTGTGAACACCAGGAGTTGGGGATCACTTAAGGGTCTGCCTGTCATTTATGACCCTTTGTAATTTTGCCCATTGAACTGGCCTTTCAGGTGCACCAGAAACATGCATACTCCGCTTGAGCCTGATAGGATGGGAAAGGAGGCACCTGTCCGTCACAGAACTCTGTTATCCTCTATATTCTATACTCTTGGGAGAATTCAGTTTCATCTTAAATAGGATGTCTGAACTTTCTTCCATGCTGAGTCCATGTCTCTTTAAAAAGCCTTTTTAAAAATTATATTGGCTATTTTTGTATTTAGAAAAAAAAGAGTTGCAAAATGTTCAACTCGGGTTGCAAACAAAACAAGTGTTTCAAAAGAGTTCTAAATGTTTTTACCCGCATCCACACAAAAGTACCACGGCAGCTCTGAGGGTGCCCCTCTCTGACGGGGAGGAGCCTGGCCGGTCCAGCCCCTGGCTGCTCTGAAGTTTGTCCCCGCAGTCACGCCCAAACCTTCCCACAGTGACTCTTGGCACAGGAGGAGCCTGGTGGACATACCGAAGGAGGCCTGTCCTGTACAGTGGGGTGCTCTCCGGTGGGCCGCTCATCCAAGGAGCGCCCCCATGGTGTGGCCAGACTTCCCGGGGCCTGAGTGGCGTCTGAGATGCTTACACTAGGCTTTCTTCTTGCCTTCCTTCCCTGTCTCCCCAACTCAGGGTCGGACCTCTTACGTGGTCAGCCGGCTCTTCCTGCCTCTTCCGACTCCCTTGCTTTTACTCAGAGCCGTTTCTCATGGTGCCTTTTCGGTACATTTAATCCCATCTGGGGAGACGGCCCAGACCAATACAATCACTGTCATTGACCTAAGCCGGCCGCATGATTCAGTGCCCTATCCTTGAATACAGCCCTTTCTCTCTGCCGAATCCAGGAATGGCATGGGGCGACTGGAAAGACCATTAGATCTGGGAGATCCAAGGGAGAATCTTTGTATTCCCTGAATGACCTTGGGCGATTCACACACTCTCTCGGCCTTGCTGATCTCATCTGTAGAAGGGGGATAACGCTGCTAATAGTACATTAGTGACAGGATGAAATGAAATTGTGCCTAAAAACGTCATGCCTGGAAACAGAGTTGCTGCTTAGAAACTACTGTGTTGGTATTTTGCAAGACATAGTAAAACAGTGACACTCTTCACAAACCGAGAGAAGGAATTACTAGGAGATGCATCTTTTCATGAGTTTCATTAGAGATCACCGGGTCATCTCTTAGAGGTACAAGGAACAGGAAGATGGGATGCTTTCCAGGGCATCTTTGTGGATGAAAACATTATAAAAAGCCAACTAAATCAACATCTTGTGACGCATGCCCTCGGAAGGCTGGGCAGGGAGGGGGACAGTTATGACTTATATAGTCAAGGTAGTGGGAAGGAGGGATGAGCCTGGGAAAGTCTAAGGGGATGGGGCTTGCTGGCCACTGTCCCCAACTTCTGCCTAGCAGCAGGAGTTGCAATAAGAGTGATGACTGTGCTTCTCAGTGGGGCTGGAGAGAAGCCATTTCTGGGGCCTCCACTCTCTTCTTCAGTTTAACCTCTCCTGTACCTTCCACATGGTATTTGTGGCTTGACCTAGTGAGATTTCTGTGGTTTCCTTGACCTCCCTCACCCATTCCCCTTCCCAATTCTTAACTTACCTAAACTGCTTTTACTGGGAAACAGAATGCTTCCTTCCACCCTATGGGATAACCAGCTAGAAGTGGAGATGCCTTTGGGGGAAGCACATAGCCAGGCCCACGCATGTGTTGCAGAGCTTAGGTTTTGGACTCACCCAAGTCTGGCTTCTATTTCTGTGCTCATCTTCCCGTGGGACTTTGGGCCTTCTCTGAGTGATTCCCCTCATCTGAAAAATGGGGTAATGGTCTCTTTCTCTTATATTGTGAGGACTGATGACCTCTTTTTGGGGCTGGCACACGGGATGGGCTCAGTAAATTGGATCCTTCCTTTCCTTGTGTACAACATTGCTTAAAACACCCATTCCAGTGATCCGAATAGCAATTTTCGGTCCGATAGCATATATAAAAAACAGAGGAGGGGGGCGCCTGGGTGGCTCAGTGGGTTAAAGCCTCTGCCTTCCACTGGGGTCATGATCCCAGGGTCCTGGGATCGAGCCCCGCATCGGGCTCTCTGCTTAGCGGGGAGCCTGCTTCCTCCTCTCTCTCTCTCTCTCTGCCTGCCTCTCTCTGCCTACTTGTGATCTCTGTCTGTCAAATAAATAAATAAAAATCTTTAATAAAAAAAAAAAACAACAACCAAAAAACGGAGAAGGGTTTTGTGTGTTTGCCCAGGCTGTGGCCATTGAGCGACGAAAGTGAGACGCGCGGATGGATCCTGTGTCTGACAGCGAAGACTAAATGGCCTTGGGCCCAGCTTTAGAAGTTGGTCTAAAGAGAAACACACCTCTTAAAAAAAACACATAGGAAGCAGAAAGCTTTCATATGTATAAATGTTAGGACCATTCTGCTGGTGTAGGCCAAAAAGCTGTTTTAAGTGGTCGTGAGAAAAAAAAAAAAAATGAAGGGGGAAGGGTACGCAGAAAACGTCTAGCTAGAACCATCCCACTTTCTTCCATTTCTTACTTTTCCTGGGAAGGGAAGCAAAGTTCTAATCATGCGGGATCGCCCAGCTCAAGTGAGGGTGGCGGTTGGAAGAAGAGCGAGGGCAGGCACCTTTGCAGTATGACCAGAGGAAGAGCGAAGTGGAAAGTTACCAGATACAGAATCTAAAAACCTAGGCTCCCATCTGCAATCTGTTCCTTACCCCCTGTGTGACTTGAGCAAGTCACTTTATCTCTCTGACCTTGTTTCATTATCTGTAAAATGGGTATAACAAGATAAAACATAACATAAGGCTGTTACGAGTGGGATAATGAATGCATATGAAAGTTCTTGTAAATTACTGTGTCAGTATTAGCTATTTATTGGAATACTGTGTCCTGTTACAGACCACCTGAGTTAGAACCTACCTATGGTTATTATTGAAAGACATCTTTAGATCGCAAAGTCATGAGGATCCAGAATAACTGGGTGCCATACAGTGGGTGATGAGGCGGAGGAGGAAGAGGAAGGCGGAGGAAAAGGATGAGTATGACAACATTTGCATAACTCAAAGTGGCAGTTGCTATATGGGAAGAGTTGAAGAAAGCAGTTGGACTAGAAGTGGTTGCTAAGAGACCTGCTTCCAACATGCAAGGTAGCATGGCCTAACACTGTGTTTACATGCATATGCATTTGTTCATTTGGGGCAGGCAGGAGAAATATTAGTGAAGGTAATGGAGAGAGAGGTGGGCCAAGGGAGAGCTGAGTCTAAATGTTTATATAACTTGTTAAAATGCAACTGTGTGTCAACATCCTAGTGCAGACTCTGGCAAATGCTACTGTAGATGTCTGTGCTGCTACTTCTATTATTTGTTGAACATTTAGCTACTAAGTCTGATCATAAATTTAATATAGGCACATCAACAATGTGATTATGACTCACGCACAATTAACTACTTTCTAAATAAACCATGGTAAAACAAAAATAGAATAAAGAGAAATCTTGGCTCCCCTGTTTAATTTGAGTCTCACACCTACTGTTCTGTTTCTTTCCATATTCTACCAGGAAACAGAGGTTCAGACAGGTTAGTAAAGTTGTCTAAGGCCACCCAGCTCACAGGTTTGAGTCGGGATTCCATGCCTGCCTGATCTGATGCCCCCTGAGACAGTTCATAAAGCAGTGCTTTGTAAGCAGCAAAGTCCCAAAGAGACGGACATCATCACTTCTGTTGCATTCAGACAAGGGAGGTAACTAAAGCCCAGAGGAGTGCAATGGTTGGCGTGAGCCCACACAGCATTAGAAACCATAGAGGGGCCTAGAAGCTGGATCTCCCCATTCCCAGAACATGGCCCGTTTCCCTCTGGCTGCTGCCCTAAGCGTGCTCTCTGGTCCTGCCCCTCGCCCCCTGCCCCCTTTTCGTTTTAAAAAATTAATAAAAGGCAGCCAAGCAATGGCTAATGGGCTCATGAGAGGGTAGGAAGCATACTTGTGAGGCAATCACAAGATCGCTTTCAGCGAAACACATGATCCTGGTAACAAAAGGAAGACAGAAATACATTTCTTTGAATGCTCTTCAACCTAATCAGCCCTGATGCCGCTAAACTGTTCCTGACATTCTCTGGTCCCCCCTCCTTTAAAGCCCCAAATAAAGCATAATGAAATAAGCTATAAGCATTTGGGGGTTATTCAACTCTCTGAAGTGCTTGAGGATGCAATTTGTAGGCAAGATGTTAAGGAATTAAAAAACAAAACAAAACAAAACAAAAACCTGGCCAGTGCCAAGCCGCATTGTACCAATTTCTCCATGGCCCTGTTGCATGTTAGGTATGCATATGGTCCACACATTTCTCCAAAACATACCCCCAGGTGTCAGAGCCTGTTCTTTAGAACGTATCAACTAAATGTGGAGAGACGGGTGTGCTGAGGAAATAAAAAATGAGACCACAGCTGCTCCTTAGAACACTGCTGTGCTTCAGAGGCGTGGTGTTGGCTGCAGTGTTCTCGTCCAGAGTACTGCAAATGCGGTATCTGGAAGGCGAGCTCCCGGCGGGCAGGGTGGAGGGCACAGCCTCCTCGTCCCCCGGCTCAGCACAGGCCGCAGCACAAAGTAAGGGCTCAGGGAATTTGAGGCGAATAAATGGATAAGAGAGTGAGGCTGGCAGTGCAGTTGGTACAAGGGCAGAAGAGCTGATTAAAATAAGCCGTGATCCCAGCCCCACTGCCCTCTTAAGCAGTTCCTGTCTAAAAAGAACTGGTTGCATGCGTGGTGGAAAAGAGACGAGGAATGCCCTTGGCAGATGTGGGTACGTGACCCGCAGGATTGCCTTGGGGCCCGCCCCTTCCTTCCTTCCTTCCTTCCTTCCTTCCTTCCTTCCTTCCTTCCTTTCTTCCTTCCTTCCTTCCTTCCTTTTAAAGATTTTACTTATTTATTTGACAGAGAGCTCAAAAGTAGGCAGAGAGGTAGGCAGAGGGAGAGGGGGAAGCAGGCTCCCTGCTGAGCAGAGAGCCCGATGTGGGGCTCGATCCCAGGACCCTGAGAACCATGACCTGAGCCTAAGGCAGAGGCTTAACCCACTGAGCCACCCACACGCCCTGGGCCCCTTTCTTTTTAATGAGATTGTTGTAGGGCATGCAGGGCAACATTTGGCACACAATAGGTGTGTGTACGCAACAGGCATGCGTTTCATTCGTGCAGAGTTTCTGCAGTCACCTACAATGTGCAGGAGGTAATGTCGCAGGCTAGTGGTGGAAAAGTCACTAGCTTCCAGGACCTCAAAATTGAGTGGATACAAGGAACGTTATTAACCATTATTGAGTTCTCCAGATAACCCCTTTGAAACGAATTATTTTTCTTCATGGAGCAATAAGGAAGTCTAACTTCGGAGAAGCTCCACGGCCAGCCCCCCCCCAGCCCCCTGACCCCCTGAGCCTTCTGTGTTGGCACCTCATGAGGAACAGAGGTCCCTGGTGGGCAGCTCACAGACCAGTTCTGCCTCCACACATGTGTGCTTTGGGCTGCCTCTTGTTTGTCGAGAAAGATCATGTGGAATAGGAATGGTGCCTTTAGACAGCGCATGTGCTTCCCCGCTCACCGCAGTCTCTCTGTTCTCAAGGCCTAACCCGTGCGCCGCGGAGCGTGTCCTCCTGGCTCACGTTCCCCATTTGCACACGCGGTGCTCCTTCCAGGGCACCAACAGATACGCTGCCTGCCTCTGGCCGGGCCCACACTCACATGACACAGCTCTCCGGGTCGTTTCTGACCCAGCGCCCACGGCCACCACGCTCCCTGGTGCAGTTTGTTCAACCCTGTGGGCTGTCAGCTTGGGATTGAATAGACCCAAATTCCTTGTGGCAGGCACAGATTCTGGTATAGTTCTGGACGTTTCCTGGGGTCAGGGACGATGGTGGTGGTGGTGAAGGTAGTGGGGTCGTTGTAGAGCACATACCTGGCACACACTGGACGCTTGGTCAGTGTGTCCCACAAAGAAGAAAAATAATCCAAAGCTAGTCTCTTCTAAGAGCTCCAATTTAAAAAAGAGGGCTTTCTTCTTCTTCTTCTTCTTTTCTCAAAGTGAGGAGCATTCCTAGGGCTCGATTCAGTTCACTTTGGGTAGTTCTGTCATGGAAAGGGTGGGTAACTGGTATTATATCCTCTAAATGTTTCCATGCTGAGGTCATCCCTTCCACTTAATGTGTGGGAGCTTTGGGGTCTCCATCAATCACTGGGAAGTGAGCTGGAGAAAACATCAATCTCCCTCCAGAAACTCGCTACGTTGGCCTTGGAGGTCTGTGCTGGGCCTGACTTGGACTGCTTCGGGTAGGGGCAGGAGTGGAATCGGGTCCAGAAGGGTCCTTGGAGGAGGCAGGGCTTCCCTGGGATCATTAAGGAGGAAGGTGCACTGACTGTGCTGTGACTGAGAGCACAGCCTGTCTACCCCGTTCCTGCGAAGGTGACCTAATACGGAGCTGAGTTCCAGAGCTTGTCCAGAGCTCACTGACCCAGAAGATGCCCAGTGGGCCAAAGTCAATCAGTTGAGGTGGAATTGCCTGATGTGTAAGAAAGAGTGAGGGTTTGAAGTCAGACTGCCTGCGTTAGAATCCGGTTCCACCACTTCTAAGCTCTGTGACTTTCGGCATGTTAATGTCTTTGTGCCTCAGTTTCCCTACCTATAAAATGGGGATAATAATAACACTTACTGCGTAGGGTATTTCTGAGGATTTAATTAGCTATTACACAGTGACTTAGAACAGTGCACATGATAAGCACTCCTGTGTGTAGCTATTTTCCATCTTTTGAGTTCTACCCCCACCTTGCCCAAGCCTGCCTCTGAATTAGATCTGATCTGCAGAGAGCAACTGACTCTCACGGGCCCATCTTTGATGTGAGTCCTTTAGCTGTTAGCAGCTGATGCAAGGAGAGCACTTGTATTCTTTCACAAAGGACAGCTGGAGATGGCTTCATTACCCAGCTAGTGCCCTCCCACAGAGGCACCTACCTCTGTCTGTGGAGATGTTTGTTTTCTGTTGACAGAAATGAGTGATGTTACTCTGTTTTCTTTCTGCCTGATTTGTCAGGAAATCTAGAATGTTACCCACTGCCTATCTTGAGTGCTTCAAACACCTGTTTCTTCCATTTCCTTCAAGTGGAATATTTATCCTCTGCTAGTACTTCTGAGTTTTTATTTTTATTTTTAAAGATTTTATTTATTTATTTGAGAGGGAAAAAGCATGAGAGGGGAGAAGGTCAGAGAGAGAAGCAGACTCCCCACGGAGCTGGGATCCTGATGTGGGACTCAGTCCCAGAACTCCAGGATCATGACCTGAGCCGAAGGCAGTGGCTTAACCAACTGAGCTACCAGGCGTCCGTACTTCTGAGTTTTTAAATGGATCCACTAAAAACAGCCAAGTATAGTGACTGAGGGGAATTTGGAGATTTTGTCTTTAGAATCCAGAAGACTGAATTCCCTTCCAAATTTTGTATTTTAACTTGAAAATCTATACATGTCTTTAACATCAGCTGATTATATATCTATGTTTGTTTTAATATTCAGTCAGTGTTTTGAATCATCAGTCTTTAAGTAGGACTCATGTTCTGGGAGGGTGCTCCTCTGAATGTATGACTCCTGATAGCTGTTAGTGCTGCTTATCAAGTATTTATGGTCCTTCCTTCAAGGCTTGTAGTAGGACTGCGTGTCTCTGTCTGCCTGAAGTCTGGCGTGACTGGCTGTGTAACTAGCCTGACCGGGGTTTGACCAGTGTACAGGTCTGACCCGTGTGCAGTTGGCCACGTCGCTTTGCTGTGGAGAGTAGGCACGTGGGGTCCGAGGAAGCCTCCGTCAGCTAGGCTGGGTGAATAGGAAATAAATGCTGTGGTTACTAGCCAGTGAGTGTTGGTCACTGTTGTATGACGTAGCCTGTCCCCGCTGACATTCTTCTCCTCCCTTTCATTGCCCACCAAGTTTCTGAAGGGGATCCTGTCTTCCACTTTGAAAGTGTGGCCTTGAGCATCTTTTTTTTTTTTTTTAATTTTATTTATTTATGTGACACATCACAAGTAGGCAGAGAGGCAGGCAGAGGGAAGGGGGAAGCAGGCTCCCTGCTGAGCAGAGAGCCCGATGCGGGGCTTGATCCCAGGACCCCGAGACCATGACCCGAGCTGAAGGCAGAGGCTTTAACCCACTGAGCCACCCAGGCACCCCTGGCCTTGAGCATCTTGTTGAGAATCACACATTTCGGAAGATGAGGAACACAGATGAGAAATGAAAAATGTCAAATACTGGCTCCCCCCACCCCCACTTTCCCAGAAAGATGATTATTCTTAATTTTATTTTTTAATTTTTTTAATCTTTAAAATACAGCAGACAGTATGGGATTTGTGAGTCATGCTCAGATTTAGAGTCTCACTATACAGACCGAAATCAGCCTGTCACTTGGGAATTTTTGGAGTGTATCACGCTTTTCCCAGTTATTTACTTACTGAATGACCAGGACTCCATACTGTCCTGAAGGTGTGAATGATGAGTTTACCTGGGGTCGTAAACCTCCGACTGCCGGCTTTTGGTTGCAGTATTGTGCCTGGAATATAATGGGTGCTTGGCAAATGGTAGGGTGTGTGAGTGTCCCTTCATTTACACAGTGGTGCAAACCCACAGTCTCTTCACCTGCTTGTGTCTCGCTTGAGCGTTGATTTCGTTTTGTCATTTTGTTTGATAGCTTGTGTTGCTGTGTTCGTCCCCCTGACTAAAATATCAACCCCCTTGTGCAGGAACTCGATCATCTCATCTCTGCATCTTCCAACGGGAGTGAGCTCGGTTTCTACACCCAGCAGGTGTTCAACAAATGTTTGCTGAGTTGAATTGAATTGGGTGGTAAATTAGCGTGGTTTGGAAGCCAAGGATACCGCAGAGTGTCCTGACACTAACACTGGTTTCTCCCTTCTACTGACTCTAATTCTCAGCCAGAGCTCACTTCTGTTTCTCTGGCAGAACCTTCTCACCCTGGTCAGTGCTGTCCCTGAGGCACTGCTGTGAACTACAGCAGCAGCCTGACTTTTCCTGTCCCCCTTTCCCCAGGGAGAAGGTTCCCAGTAAAGTGAAAATGGCCTCAGCTCCCCATTTACAGGGTGTTACAGGATTCCTGCTGCCCCAACTGGTAGGATCAGAGCAGCTGTCAGGGAATTTGCATATGTCTAAAACATCCAGCTGCTTGGCTGGAGTAGTGAGAGGCTGTCCAGGTCTCTCTCTGTGTTGCCACATGGCTAGCTGGGACTTCTTTCTGGTGAGGCAGTCTGAGGGGGATGGGACTTCCTACATGGCATCTGGTTTCCCTTAGAGCAGGGTTTCTCAGCCTTGGCACTAGGAACATTTTGGGGCATTCTATTGTGGGGGGTTGTCTGCATTGTAGGATGTTTAGGAACATTCCCGCCCCCTGTCCGTTAGATGCTTGTAGCAACCCCTCTTTCCCCTGCCGACGTGTGACAACCAAAAAATGTCTCCAGACATTGCCAGCTGTCATCTGGGAAGCAAAATCACCTTGGGCTGAGAACCACTGCTCTAGTATTGCAAGAAACTCAGGTGGAAGTTGCCAGGCTTCTTATGGCCCAGCCTCGGAAGTGAGGCCGATGTACTGTCTCCGCATTCTGCCCCTCCAGTGAGAGCCCCAAGGCCAGCCCAGATTCACGCGGAAAGGACTATACACAGGCACGACATAGGGAGATTTGGTTCTCCCTGTGTCAGCAGGGGGTGGCGGGGGAGTCACCTTTGGAAACCAGAGGTTTGTTGATAGGTACTCACGGAAACAGTGTTCCAAGAGTCCTTTTATGCTTATCGTCAGCTCCTTTCAGTGACTCTGCTCTATGTTCACTTTGTCCCCATTTCTGTGAGGGACACTGGATAAAAGGAAGCCTAACTCATGGCTTCTGTTTTTTGAGAGTCTTGGAGCCTCTTTGGGGTGACAGATTCAAAAGCAGAGATTTTCGGTGTGATGGAGTGTATGATGAGATAGTGAGCACGAGGTGTGAAAGGAACATGGGGAAGCGGTGCTCGTTCTGATAGAGGAGCTCACACAGGGCTTCCCAGAGGATCTGGCCCCTGAGCTGAGACTTGAACGCTGAGGAATCAGTCCAGCAAGGTGCCTGGGTGGCTCAGTGGATTAAGCCGCTGCCCTTGGCTCAGGTCATGATCTCAGAGTCCTGGGATCAAGCCCCACATCGGACTCTCTGCTTAGCAGGGAGCCTACTTCCCCCTCTCTCTCTCTGTCAAATAAATAAATAAAATTTAAAAAAAGAAAAATTTAAGCATCAGTCCAGCAGGGCACCTGGGTGGCTCAGTGGGTTAGGCCACTGCCTTCGGCTCAGGTCATGATCTCGGGGTCCTGGGATCAAGTCCCACATCGGACTCTGCTCAGCGGAGAGCCTGCTTCCTCCTCTCTCTCTCTCTGCCTGCCTCTCTGCCTGCTTGTGATCTTTCTCTGTCAAATAAATTAAAAAAAAAATTAAAAAAAAAAAGAAAGAAAAAAAAAAAGAATCAGTCCAGCAGAGGCGATATAGGAAGGATGTTCCCGGGTGAGAGCTCAGTGTAAGGAATAGCGGGGCACTGGCGTGCAGTGTCTACAGGCCGAGGGTGCTAAGTGTGGGGCTGGGGGAGGGGCAGCTGATGCTGGTTGAGAGGGCAGAGGAAGCATACAGTGGCCCCGTGAAGCCAGCTGAACAGCACAGACTTGATGCATATCAATTTCCTGGTTATTGATTTACCGGTCCCTAGTCACTAGGAAAGGACCCATCATTATCACGATCTGGTAAAGCAGACAGCAGTGAGGTTTTCCTTTCAGAGTACCTGCAGCCTGAAGTTCCGAGGGAGGCAAAACTGAGCACCGTGAACCTGGCAAGTCGTACTGCTCTCCCAGGAGGGGTGGGGACCCAGAAGGGGTGACAGGTGTCTGGGGTGGGGGGTGCATGCTAAGCACCAGACCCTTTGGCAGGGGCTTTAGAGACCTCCTGTCTGTCAGTCCCCACAGTAGCTGTGTCAGTGTGTTATTCTCCTTCATAGATGACGTCACTGAGAGTCACAGGCTTTAAGTGACTTGATTGATGTCTCAGTGAGCTGGAGAGCTAGGATTGTACCCGGTGGCTACACACACACACACACACACACACACACACACACACACACACACGTTGTCTAAAAACAAAAAAAGAAAAAGAAAACAGAGCAAACTTATCTTTTTTTTTTTTTAATGACTGAAGCATTTGCGAATGCTGATTTGTCATTTATAATCCTTTTGGTGCTTGGGGGTGTCCGTGTATTCCTCTGGATCTTGCCCTCTACCTCTGCTGCCTGCTCTGATTCAGAGCAGCAGAGGCCAGTGGGCAGGGACACTTCTGATACACTTGAAGGGTTAGGGGGAGGACGGGACCCTCAGTGTGAAGGGGGCCTCTGGGTGAGAGAGATCAGGCAGACTTGGCTAGACTTGGGTTGACATCCCTAAGCATTTACTTGCTGGGCTATGCCACACGTACCAAATGAATGTCTTTGCTATTAAGGAAAAAAAAAACGGGGCGTTTGGGTGGCTCAGTCAGTTGAGTGTCTGCCTTCGGCTCAGGTCATGATATCAGGGTCCTGGGATCGAGCTCCATGTCAGGCTCCCTGCTCAGTAGGGAGTCTGCTTCTCCCTCTCCCTCTGCCCACCCTCGTCCTGCTCGTTCTTTCTCTCTCTCTCTCTCTCTCTAATAAATGAATGGAATCTTAAAAAAAGAACAAAAAGAGAAAAAAAAGAAAAAGAAAAAACTTCCGATTTACTGCAGTCCAAGACACATGTTTTTAATTGAGAAAGTATGTCCACATGGATATACCCATGGCAAGCCCACACTAATATACCCTCTGTTCCCAGGAGGAAGTTCCAGCTTCTTTGCATGGCATACTGAGCACTTCCCAGTTTGAGCCCAGCTTCCTTTTCCAGCCTGTCTTTTGCTGTGAGCAATGCCACACCCGTGCTGTGAGCCTTGTCCTTCCCGCAAAGGCCAGCACAGTGAGCCTTGTCATCATGGTGCCCGCTCTCCCTGCTGGGCCTCCTCTCTCTTTTTTTTTGTCTAGTGACTCCTACTTATTCTTTGAGGTCTTGATTATTGACTTGGCACACGTCTCTGAGCACCCTCTGATCAGCGAAACCCTGTGTTATGCCTAGGGGGCACAGCGGTGAGTAGGACACCATCCTTGATCTCAAAGAGACTGCAAGTATTACTTTCTCTGTGAAAATATCCTTAATCCCTTTGGTAATTCCCAGAGCATGCTCTTAGGGTCTCTGTCACATCACCGATTACAATAAGCTGCAGTTACCCGGATGCCTAACTTCCTCATCATTCTGTGAGGGCAGAGACCACACCTGATTTCTTCACTGTTGCTCATGTTCGCAATACCTAGTTCATGTCTAGATCACAGTCAGTACATATTTCTAAATGAGTGAATAAATGAATGAACGAGAGAATGCGTAAGTAAATGCAGCTTCCTGGTGTTTAAGCATATCGCTCTTCACCAGTATGTAGGTCAGGACGCTGGGTCAGGAGAAGGATGTTCTTACGACGTGGACGTTTTCGGACGGTTTCTATATGTGTACCTACCCTCTGGAATCTCTTAGTGGGAGAACAGGTTTTTGACACACAGCCAGTAAACCCGACAGAGTCAAGTTGCTTTCTTTAAGAAGATTAATGAACAAGGACTTAAGGGATGGGTGGACTGGTTACTAACAAGTAAGAACCAGCCGTAAGCTCAACCGTATTTGGGGAACAAACCAAACCAGGATCTTTAAGGTTGAGCTTGGCTTGGTTCAATTAATCCTTCTCCTTGTCTTTCTGCCTTTGCTGCTCCCACACCCACCACAGCTTCTCACTCATCTCTGTTGAATCATGAGTCACGAGCCAGTGAGCACCTCCATACTCTGTTCTCTGCTGGATCTGGCGTGTTCCTCACTCTGCTGTCCTATGAGGACAGCGGCCTGGGGGTGGAGGCAGAGACCCAGATAAAGAAGCCATCTTGAGTCTTTCGGAGGGAAGGAAGGTCTGAGCGGGCCTCGTGATTCATGGTGAAAGGAAGATGTGGAGGAGAAGGGAGACATGGATAGTATGGGAATCAGAGGGGAAGAAAGGGAGGCGGGCGATGTTAGGGTCTGGGTGGAAAACATGAGCCAGCAGAGTCAGATACGGAGCGGAGGTTTCTGGCAGGTGGATGGGGGTTGGCAGGCCGAGTGGGTCACAGATGGCTACTTCTACCTCTTCTCCATGGCTGAACTCCTAGAATCCGAGTGGAATGACCCTTCTTGTGAAACCTTCTCTGACTTCTCCGGTGCTCTCTGAATTGCTGGCCTGAGAGTTCCCTCCTCTGCTGTGTCATTTCACACACTCGTCCCTTCTTTCCCCATCGCCTTCTCTTCTAGACCGTGAGCGCTCTGAGGGCTGCAGTCTGACATGCCCTGACACTGAGTATCTTTTCCTAACCCAAAATGGAGTCATGTGGTCTGGCACAGTGGGCACCCTGTGGTCTGAGCCAAGGCCCAGAGCATCTGAAAGAGGGACCATCTTGGAAAATCCAGGATACGTGGTAAAAACATGCTTAAGGAGCCCCGTGCACCAAGTCAGTGGAATGTAATAGTATTCATTTTATTGCCTTTCCCCCGAAATTCCTGGGTTTCTGCCTTTCCTAATATGAAGATGCATTTTGCTGAAATGATTCATTTTGTAAAATTCCTGTAGGCTGAACAAGACGAGGCTTGCATTTAGTTCGAATGGAAATGTGCAATCTGGAAATCGGGTGTTTCCGTGTCAGTTTAGCTTACAGATTTTGCTAGTTTCAGACTGCTTCTATCCAGGATCACAGGTAGAAAAGGAGTGCCAACAGACCCAGTGTGCAATTATTGAACCCCTACTGTATACCGGACCCTTTCACTTATGTTATCCCATTTAGAACCATGCTAGGAGACAGGTAGGTATCAGTCACATCCATTAAGCAGATGAGCAAATTGCATGGCTCTTTGAAGGGCAGAAGTGAGCTATGCCAGAATCATTCAGAGGCTAACCACGCACATCCCAATCCAGACAGTCCGTAAACTGAAAGAGCCCTTATTTGTTGGGAATGTAAGGATGGCAGCTGCTTTTGCTGCCTTTGTAGATGGCCTAGAATCCCTCTTCTGGGACACTGGAGGGCAGTGTGGTATAGTGGTTTGAGCTTGGGATTTGGCATGGGAGGATTTGGGTGTGGGTTTGAAAGCTCTGTGGCCTTGAGCAACTTAAGCAACCTCTCTGAGCCTCAATTTCCTTGTCCCCAGATGGGGGTCATCACTGTAATCCATACCTCACCAGACTGTTGTAAGGATCAGATGAAAAACTGATGTGGGAAATGCTTTGTAAACTGTGATGAGCTGAGTGCATGATTCTTTTTTCTTTTTCTTTTTTTCTTTTTGCATGAGGAACACGTGAGTTGAGGGTTTATTTGGAAGAGTAATTTCACTTTTCCAAAAAAGACAAAACGATTAGTCTTCTTTAGAATGGAGATAATTACTACTTAAAAGACAAGTATATGTTTCCCCTTTGCCCAGAAACTGAAGCAGGTGTGCAGGGTTCTAATGTGATTGTAAGTGCATAATGGGGGGCAGGGGGTGGAGGGGATCCTTTTGGACTAGAAAATCACTGTCCTCAAGGTCTCTTAATGATTACCCTCCTTGACTCTGGAGTTTCTTCTCAGGGTTCAAATATACCCTAGAGGAGCCCATTGCTCAAATAAGCCTGGATTCCCTGAGAAGGGGGGTGAGGGGGAGGGAGCCCAGGTATAAGTGGGGGCCCATTTATCAGTTTCATTTAGTCTTCTAACAGGGAAGCAGGTCATTCAGGATCCAGGACTGGTTTAGGGAGGGAAGGGTTGGCAAGACTGGATGTTCTGGGAGACCAGGTGAGCACAAGGGCTCTGGCGACTCCAGCCTTGGGGCCCGCGCTTTGCTGGAAGGAGAACGGCAGAAATCAAAAGTGATCCCTGGTTGGAGGGTGAGTATGGGAGTTCTTTACATTAATTGACTGACTTAAGTAAATCCAGCCTCATCTAAATCAAAGAGATCTAGGAGATCACCTTATAACTATTAAAATTAAAAAAGACCTGTTCAGGTACTACCTAAAACCACCCGTTGTCCATGCACTGACTTTGTTAGAAACCTGTGTTTCAGATGACCGTCCCCACCCCCCGCCTCCCACACTATCTGAAGACAGTCTGCTCTGTAACGTCTTCAAAGAGTAGTCATCTTGCATCTGTTTGCATATCTCTAGTAACAAGGAGCTCACTCTCTTGGGGCAGCAATAACAGAAAGTTCTTCTGTAGCTTGTACCCCAAATTTCTTACCTGTAATTCTACCCATTGTCTTTAATTCTTGTGTTGCATAGGCTGTGTCTATTTTCACTTCTCTGAAGCCCGCTCTCAGATATGCCACACTCCAGCCATAGTTCTATCCAGGGACACAATTTCCATCCAGTTCCATCCAGATGATGTGGTTTCAAGTGTTCTTGACATATTTTATAACTGTTCTTTGACAGGACTCTAATTTTGGAGTTATTTTTAAAAATACAACTTCCAGGGGTGCCTGAGTGCTCAGTCACTTTAGTGTCTGACTCTTGATTTCAGCTCAGGCCATGATCTCACTGTCGTGAGATTGAGCCCCTCATCGAGCTCCACCCTGAGCTTGGAGCCTGCTTAAGATTCTCTCTCCCCCTCTGCCCCTCCCCCCAAATAATAAAAATAAAATAAAAATCTAACCCCAGCATGGTCCTCTGTGTGTAGTCTGGACAAGAAAGGTTGAATGCGACTGCCCCCCTCCCTCATTCTGGATATGCTCCTACTGTTAACGTAGCTTAAATGATGCCGTCTTTTATTTATTTATTTATTTGACAGACAGAGATCACAAGTAGGCAGAGAGAGAGAAGGAAGCAGGCTCCCTGCTGAGCAGAGAGCCCAATGTGGGGCTTGATCCCAGGACCCTGGAATCATGACCTGAGCCGAAGGCAGAGGCTTTAACCCATTGAGCCACCTAGGTGCCCAAATGATGCCGTCTTAATGATGTATCTGTCCAAAGTCAGTAGGTCCTGTGCAGAATGACTCGTTTTTACAACAGTGCAGATGCCTTGTCATCAGTAGCCATACTCTCATCTACCCATCCCGAGGCCAGTAGGAGGCATTTGTGGGCTAACGGACTGCAATCCCGAGCAGCGTTCTTTAAACCTTTTTGATTATTCAAGTGTCTCAGTAACAACCTATTGAGCAGGCATCTCTAACACATGCTTTTTTATTTACTTATAAATTATATAATGTATAATTTAGCACATGCAAAAAAATCAGAAATTTTAAAGTATGAGATAAATCAATCAGAAATAAAAATGCTAATATATCCCCCCCACCTTATTGGATTGTCTTGTATACTACCTGGGGACGTTTACCCCCAGAATTCAGACTATGCAGTGTCCTTCTGCTAAACAAAGCAAATCTCTGTATAAAAGAACTGAACTCCGAGTTACGGTCACCCAGCACCATGCTTAAATTTACTGTTTTCCAGATTTCCCAGAGAATGACAGTGACGTGCCTGGGTACGCACTCAGAAGAATCAGAGCAGAGCAAAAGGGGGTCATCTCTACCCACCAGCTCCATCCACCACCCTTGTTTTGCTTTCTCCACACATATACCCCAACTTCCCCTTTTCCCGTGGCTTCATCTGTCTTTTCCTTTGCATCCTTTGTGCATTTTATCTTCAAAGACCAGAGATGTCTTTGGAAGGCACAGAGGTGTGGCAACATACTGAGGAGGTGACTGTGATTTTGAGTGCCCGAGAAGTAAGGAGAAACCTATGAAATAAGATTCCTTCCTATGTCAGAACCTCAAGTGGCAAACTGGAAGTGATCTGGCCTTGGCCAGAGTTCACGAGCACGAGCAGAGTGCGGGCGGGTGTGATGTCACTCTGTGGGGAGAGGCTGGAGTCACCGGCTGCCTTTAACCAGGAGAAGCGGGTGTGCGGCGAGCGTGGTTATCTTCGGATGCTCAAAGAGAGTTAAGCATGGAGCACAGGGTGTGGTGCATAAACAATGAATCTTGGAGCACTGAAAAAAAAAAAAAAAGCGAAGCAGATGGAGTACTCGGGTTAATCGGGGAGGTCTCATGGGCTTAATATGAGGAAAATAGTCCCAGTTCTCTAAAGATTGGCTGGCCTGTGAGAGCCAGGCTTTTCCATTGCTGGAGGGTTTTAAGTACACGCTAGGCAAACCACTGATAGAAGGCTCTAGAGGCCCACTGGGCCCGAAGTCTGCTGAGTCCCTTGAATCCCAGCATTCGGAGCTGCAGGACAGGATGGGATGTTGCCTGGGAGGACTCCAGTTCCAGCTGGTCCCCCGTGACTCCCTCCTGGGGTCCTGCATGGAGTTCTGACATCTCCAGTTCTTTCTGCAGGCATGGGGCTGCCTCCTTCGGTGAGGCCAGGGACTAACAGGGTCAGTTAATCTAGAGCCCATTTGGTGTGGCAGAGAGCCCTGGCAGTGTACCCCCGCCCTGGTGCAGGCAGGTTTAGCTGGGTGTGCACGAGCTCTGAAGGGAAACATTACCCACGTTACCTTTGGCCCTCAGTGGGCTCCTCTCTTCTGGACGTTTCCCTTATGAGTTTCTTCCTTGACTCATTAAGAAAAGTGTGATTCCCTTTCCTGAATTTTGGAAGAAGACATTGGGCATAGTCCTCAGAGGCCAGGGTCCCTTCCTGTTGGCAGCCTTGTATCCAGTGGAGCCTGGGTCAGCACAGTCTGCTAATTTGGCCTCAGGAGTGGCCTGGGGATCCATTTGTCCCCTCTGCATTTTCTCTCTCACCAGGCCAGTGACAGGAGCATCTTGCCGTTGGCTCTCCCCGCCTCTGGACTCCCTCCGTAGAGTGAACATCCCGAAAAGTGGTGTGACTGCATCGTGTTCTCCGCACACAAGCTAACAACTGTCCCTCAGCCCTTTGTGAGGTCCTGTGGCCCCTCCCCGGCCCCCTCTTCATGCAGGAGCCCCTTTGTACTGTAGCGCTCCCTTCCCCCCCGTAACCCTGCTGTGGGCACTCTGGAGTTTTGCTTCTGTGGTCTGGGTTTTCAGAAGGCCCCTATCCACCTTTTCTGCTTGGGAAATGCCTCACTTAAGACCTTCTCAAAAATCACATTCTCCGTGACATCTTCCTTGACCCTCCCAGACAGAGGGAGTGAGTTTTCCCCGGCTGCTTGGCATCCTCTGAGCCAGACCATGCTCCGTTGCAGTGGCCCGGTGTGAGGTCTGCCTCTGTGGCTCACAGGTGTTCCCCCTCCCCGGCTGCAGGGCCAGAGCTGCACTGATGGTGGCACTGCGTGTGTGCTCAGGACATTCTAGTCACCTGAATGAACCATCACTTCACCAGCCTCTAATTCACTGGCCTCCTGACTGCCCTGTGAAGCAGCAGGATCTGAGGCTTGTCCATTAGAAGTCAGCTGGAACGGCCTCCCATTTTCTTCAGAGCTGTTGCTCTGGAGCAGAGACCGCGCTGTGTTGCCTTGCTAAGAGCTACTGTAACGGTCTCACAGACTGAGTGGCTTCAGCCACAAAATGTGTCATCTCACGGTGCCAGAGACTGGAAGTCTGAGAGCAAGGCGTCGGCAAGGTTGGTTTTCTCCGGAGCCTGTGAGAGAGAATCTGTTCCGCGCTCTTCTCCTGGCCGCTGGTGGCCTGCTGGCAACCTTTGGAAGTCTTTGGCCTGAAGAAGCCAGTCTCTGGCTTGATTTTTACTTGGTGTTCTTCTTGTGTTTGCGTCCAGATTTTCTTTTTTCAGTAGGACACTCGTCCTATTAGATGAGGGCCCACCTAATGACTTCATTTTAACTTGATTACCTCTGTAAAGACTCAAGTGAGGTCACACTGAGGAACTGGGGGCTAGGACTTCAGTATATGCCTTTTTGGAGGGATACAATTCAACTCATGACACATACCGTGTCATTGGGCACATGACTTTGCCTCTCTGAGCGTCCCTTTCCATGCCTGTAGAATGGGAGGCGGGACTAACTCGATCCACCCTAAGGCCCCATTTCTATATGTTCTCTTTCACTTTGGCAAGCCCAGCGGGAATTTTCGTTTCATTCGTTCATTTAACATATATTTTGTGAGTGCCTGCTGTGTGCCGGGCACCACTGGTGCTCTCCCTGTAGGTAGAGTCTCTCCAGCGGCTTGTGCCCTTCCCGCTGAATGAGCCAGAGCGACGTGCCCCTGCTGTATCTGCGGTCGGCATCTTCAGTGGCACCGTGGGATGTGACTGGGAACCTGCCTCATCAGCTTTGTGACTGTTGGTTTCACAATCTGAAGAATAGACCTGTGGTTGGTTGCCAAGTTCAAATCTGAGGCATAATCTGGTTATGAAATCTGTTCGGAAACACCATGAGTGAGCTCCTTTGCTCAGTCATTCTCCAATCCCGTGTTCCTGGCTTCGGGAGGCTCAGGGACCCTCTGTTCCCAAAGAAAGTAGTAGCACACGCCTGTGGGCCCGCTTGTCCAGAACCGATTCCGAATGTGCACAGCATAGCCAGGCGTCCACCCAGCAGGGACCTGGGACCAGGCAGCCCCAGGGGCGGCAGGTGAGCTAGTTTCCGTGGCTCATTCCCTGGGGCCTCCCCTGTCCCTTACCAGAATCGTATTCATTGTTTAAAAAGCTTCTGTGGGGCCAGTGCTCATCTGGTGCCCTAGGCTCCGTGGTGAGCAGCTGAAGTGCTTTTTCTCAATCTTGCCTACAGCCTTGTGAAGGAGGAACTATAACTATGACCATTTTATAATGAGAAATGGGGTGGTTACCTCTTAAATCAGCATGCCTGAGGTCTCACAGTTCGGAAGGGGCAGAGCAGGGTCTCAAATTCAGTTCTGTTTGACCCTAAAATGGGGGCTTTACCTTTCTATTGTCCTTCCATCTCTTAATACAGGTTCTGATCATATCACTGTCTTGCTGAAGACAGTCTGTAGCTCTGTACCATGTATGGCGAGAGTATCTAACCCCAGGTATGAGCACACTGTGATGCTGAGTGTAAAATTTTGCGTTTGTGTGAGTGTATTTTCTGGGGAGAGGATTCAGAGCTTGGCCAGATTCTCAAAGGGTCCCTGACTTCAAAGGCTAACGTACACATGCCTTAGAGAGCAGTTAAGACTCAACATTGTCAGCCTTTGTTACTGGGATTGTTTCCCGCCACTTCCTCCCTGTTCAGTGCTGTTGTTCGGAACTTCTGACAATTTTCTGGAAGGTTCTTTGCACTCTCTCTACCCTCCTGCACTTCTGTGGTTTCCTCTGCTGGTCCTATCTGCTTTCTTCTTCTTCACTGGGGAAACTCTAGGTCATCTTCAAGGTGTAGTTCAAATGCCACTTAGATGAAGCTTTCCTCAACCATCTCGGGCAAAGTCGTTTTCTCCCCTGCTCTGTGCTCATGTGGGCTTTACTCCTGTGATGCACGTAGGACTCATGGCATCTTCTGGGGGGCTGTGGAGACAGCCATCAGCCACCAGAGAGCCCACAGTCCTCCGCATTCTTCTCTCCTGCCCGAGAGGGGACCTGACCTTGGATGAGCACGCAGCAACCACCTGCTGAACAGAGTTTAAAAGATGTTGAGTCACTTAACTTTCTCCGAGTGCAAGAATCTAGGGAACGCATTTCCAGACTCCTTTCTTGGAGGGTAATACCAATTGCCCCCTTGTAGGCTACATGTGTTCTGCCACTTCTTGCTTTCTGGAAATGTTTGATTTGGGGTATGAAATTTGTGAAGCAGTAGACCCTGGACAGAGTAGAATGAAAGCCAGACCAGCCTGGGAGCAGCCTCTGTACAGCGACTAGTAGTTTCCAGAGTCTCGCTGCTCAGATTTAATAGTGAAGATGAGGGACTTGCTCCACTTATCCCTCTGTTTCCTACCATCCGTCTGTCCATCTGTCCATCTATCCATCTATCCATCCATCCACTGAATGAAACGTCTTCCATATTAAGATTTTCTTTCCCTTTTTTCCCTTTCATTCTTGCCCTTCCTGTTGCTTCTCTTTCCTTTTCATATTCTGGAACCAAACTGTTTAGGTTTAAATGTTCATTTCATTCACAAGCTCTAAACCTGACTCTCCTCATGTATAAAATGGGGGATAAAAATGCCCGCCCCAGACGGTGTTGCAAGGAGTTAATGAAATGAGTTAATATACGCGAAACTCTTAAAACAGTGTTCAGTCAACCTCAGGAACTCTTGTTTTTACTTTTCTTTTGCCGTCTATCTCCCCCCCTCCTCTTTGGGTCTCATTTATTCCCCTTTTCTCAATCTCAGCCTTTTTTTTTCTTTTCTTCTCCCTCTGTGTCCTGGTTCTGGGAAGTCACAGGCCTCTGTCTGCCCCTCCCTGACCCACTGTGTGGGAGGATGGTGCCAGGCAGGTAGAAGGGTCTCAGGTACCTGCTCTGGGCCCATGAGGCCTCTAGGCTCCCCCGGGAGACCCACATCCCCCAGGCCTGTAGGAGCTGCCTGGGCCTTGATGTCCTCTCCAGCCTGACCCCGGGGATTCTTTTCCCCAGAACCCCCCCTGAGCATCCTTGCTGTGAACTCAGGCCCAGGACTCCTGCACCAGGACATAGTGGGGGTTTGGCTAGGGACCCTCTCACCCCTTCCCTTCCTCATCTTCCAGTCTTTCCTTCGACATACAGTGAGGAAGATCCAAAACTTTATGCTCATGCTTTGCCTTAGTAGCTTCTGTACACTGAGGGCAAGAGTCAGCCTCGCTTGGGCCCTCTCTCATCACGCCTGAGCCTTGAACATGATTTGTATCAGCTTCTGGCCTACTCTTCTAAGCCAGAGGAGGATTCTGTTGGCGCACGAGATGGAGAGCAGAGAGCCCCCTTCGTCTAACTGCTGCTCACCGGAGGCCTCGGCCATGCAGGCTGTCAGCTCTTCCCACCTCTCCTTCTTCTGTCCTGTCGCCCCTGAGTGTCTTTACTTTCATTAGGTATGAAAGCTCCCACTTGGATATATCATGTTCTTCTTCTAAGAAAGTGCTTGGTTTCAGGTTCTTCTTCTAAGAAAGTGGATGGATCAAACCTAAACATACATCTACATGTCCGAAGGGGATTTTATTCCTTAAGAGCTGAAAAATGATATTAGAACTCTTTTTTTTAACCTTGCTTTTGGATAATGCAATTTTAGCATGAAGAGTATGTTTGAATGTTTCATTCTTCTTCTTCCTAAGTAAATACACAGACTGGCTTAAGTCCATCAAGTATCCAAATGAGGCAAAAATCTGCCACTGTGAGCTTGCCTAAGGATTTCCAGTTGAATGAAATCTCTGAGATCTGAGCTGCTTATTGTTACTGTTAACTGGTTGATGTTCCTGTTTTCCAGGAAGGCTGGATAGGGGACAGTACTTGCCTGTGTCCTGTCTCTGCCCCAGGCTTATTTCTACTTTTGCCCTTGGGGCAGCTGCCCATCACTCCAGCCCTTCTTTCTCAGTCTGTCTTACAGTCTCCCAGCACAGAGGGAGGTGGTTCCAGAGAGATCTGACTTCCTCGAAGGAAGCTCTGGTCCACAACCCTCTAGGTGGGGGCCTGTCTTGTAAATAGAGTTAGGGTCCTGCTGACAGAATTTTGGTGGGCATACAAGTTACTGGTGGCTTTCCTAGCTTGCAGGGTAGGCTGCAGTCTTGGGGGCTTCCAGAATACCAGGAGCACTGAGCAACCTCCCAGGCTAATTGGGCTTTATTCCTTTCCTCATTCATTCAGCAAATATTGAGTGATTTCCAGGTACCATGCTGAGCCCTGGGGGAAAGCAGGCTGAATGGCACATTGGCCTGTCCTCAAGGAGCTCAGACTCAGGTAGCAGGAACAGAAATGTAAATAAGCAGTGAATGCAGAGTCCTAGGGCACTGTAGGCAAGGGGGGTGTGTAGGGCTGCAAAAAGGCAGAGTAGGGATCGCCTAATCTCATTCATTGTTTTTGTCATTTTTTTTTTTTCAATCCAGCATTTTTTTTTTTTTTTTTTTGCCGTTTTTTTTCATCCAGCTCTGATGCCTACTAAGTATTCATTCTGGGTTAGCCTGCTCATGTTTATGATGTGAAATGACTATACTCGACTATCTGTCAGGAATAAGGGTTGGTTTTTCACTTCCTCATGGGTTTCTCATCAAAAGTAGCCACCAACTCCCAGCTGTTCCCCAGGGGAGAATTTAAATTCTGCAAGTGCAAAAACCATGTCAGTTTTATCCAGTACTGCACACCCAGCATGTGGTTGCAAGGTTATTAAAGAATAGATACTCAGTACGTATCTGTTGGATGAATTAATAAAAGGGCAGGTGAAGGGACGGTGGTTTGTGGAATGGGTACTCAAGCTTTAACAGAAGAATCGTGTGAAGAGCTGGTTGAGATATGGCTTCCTATCCCCAGAGACTCTGATTCGGGCGCTCCGGGGTGGAGCCTGAGAATGTGTGTCTGTCACGGGCTCCCCAGGGCGGCTGCTGCTGCTGTCAGGGACACACTTGGGGGAGCACTCGCCTGGGGCATCTTCTTCCCTGTCAGAGACCCATGATAAGAAATGGCTTCAGGGGAGTGCCTGGGTGGGTTAAAGCCTCTGCCTTCCACTCAGGTCGTGATCCCAGGGTCCTGGGATCAAGCCCCACGTCAGGTTCTCTGCTCAGCGGGGAGCCTGCTTCCCTTCCTCTCTCTCTGCCTGCCTCTCTGCCTACTTGTGATCTCTGTCTGTCAAATAAATAAAAAATAAAATTTTTAAAAAGAAATGGCTTCGGAGCCTGTTCTCATAGGACTGCCATGGGGTTTGGCCCTCCCACCTTCCCAGCAGGGGCCCGGGGCTGTCCCTTGGGGCAGGTCCGAGTGAACAGGCTTCCGTATAGGCGGACAACACGGCCACAATGCAGGTGTGGAGTCCAACGAGTGGAAATGTCAACGTGTGCCTTCAGCAGTCAGCTCATTAAGTGAAATACAGGGCTATTAAAATATCTCTGCTTGTGAAACCCTTTTGTCTATCACAAGGATTATGGTCCCTTCTTATGCAATCAGCTTCTTCAAGGAAAAGGACCTGCTCTCGTGCAATTTGGGTTCTTACTCATCATCGCTGCCTGTTCATGCTGAGTAAGTTTTAATTGTCTTGAGCAAAGAGCCCAGTGCAGGTGACTGGGCTGCGCTAGGTTCTCTCACGGAGCTGCTCAACTCCCACGGGCTCCCGGTGGTGGTGGGGGTGCAGGGGGGCTTTCGGCTGACCCCCCCCCCAAGCTCCCCCCTGAGGGAGGAGGTCCCACTCAGCCTCCGTGAGACTGTGCTTGCTTCCCTTGTCCCTGCCTGGACGTGCCGCAGACTTCACCCTTCGGAGGCACATCTGCGGTCCCTCGGGAAAGCCATCTGTCATCTGGTGAAATCAGCAAGTGGCCCAAGTTTTGGAGGCTTTCAGGATCCCTTTGGGTGTCCCCTCCCCCACGACCTGGGCTGAGTCAGGTGCCTCACCCCTGCACACAAGCAGCCCCTGGGCTTCTCTGCCCTTCTACCGTGGCCTACCGTAAGCATTACTGAAATGGCCGGGCCCCCGTCTGCCTCCTTTGCCGGACTTGGAATTTCTTGAGCACAGGAGTCATCTCTGGTTTCCGCTTCAGCTGCGGAGCCCAGAACATGACTGGCTCTGTGACAGCAGCCCGCTTGACAGCCACTGAACTCGTGATGAGGATGCCGTGTGGGCGTCCTCTTGGGGCAGCTGCCTGGCCGTGTGGTCTCTCAGTCACTTCCCTGAGCCTCGCTCTCCTTTTCTGAAAACTGAGGATGATAACTAACATGTAGCTGAATGTTGGCTTTCTCTGGGCTAGGCCCAGTCGTAAGTGCCTCACGTGTGACGTCTCACTTCATCTTCAGAACCACCACGTGTGGGACTGAACATTAACTCTGTGTTTGGTTAAGAGCCCTGGGAACAGAGAAGCTGTGGCCTTTTCTCGGGCTACCTGATAAATGGGGCGAGAGTGTCAGGTTTTGGATTCTAGCCGCCTGATGCCACAGCCTACAGAGTTACGTACCGTAGTAGTGGTTTTTAACTTGGGGTGACCCTGCCTCTCGGGGAACACGTGGCAATGTCAGGAGAGAATCTGGATCGTCACATGTGGTGAGAGGAAGTGCCACTGGCATCCAGCGCGTGGAGAGCGGGGCTGCTGGTGAGCGTCTTACAATGCAGGTCCCCCACGACAGAGGACTCTGTGTCCAGTGTCTCGATCGAGAAGTCTTGCCCCGTCCCACCCGGCCTAGTGAAGACAAGTATGCTGAGAGCCAGGCCCAGAGCGGGTCCATGACAAATGGCACTTTATTCTCAAGGCTTGCCAGATGCAGCCCTGGGAAGAGGGATCAAGCAATTTCCAGTTTCCTGCAGCAGCTCAGGTTTTCTCCATAATGGTTCCCGGCTGCCTGGCATCTCGGTCTCAGGAGTTCCTGTCTTTGTGAGACGTGCTGACAGTTATCAAGAGCCAGAGCAAAACTCTCCTTGGTGGACGTCCAACTTCCCTGAGAGCTGGCAAGTTGAGACATTCCGTATGGAACGCGCACCTTCCCGAGAAGACTCCTGGCCTCCGACCTCACGGCACTCACGACTCTGGGGGGAGCTGGGTTTTGTGCGGTGTTTCTCCTTTCGTGGGAGCTGGCATTTCTTACGTTTTGTGTGGAGGGTATAGTTCTGGCCCCTGAAAGTGAATGAGCTGAGGCGGAACGTGGCAGAGGACCTGTCAGCAGAGCAGTGAAAACCCCTGGCACACTGGGCACTTTGGATGATCGGCTGTGAGATCCTGGCTTTACCACTGACCTGCCAGGTGACCTCGGGCAGGGGCTGGAACTGACCTCTTTCACTGTCAGGGTCATGGCCTCCTTCCTGCCTTACAGGGCTCCAGGGAAGGACCTTTTGGGTCTTTTGTGTATAAAAGAGAAAAAGAGGGGCGCCTGGGTGGTTCAGTGGGTTAAAGCCTCTGCATTTGGCTCAGGTCATGATCCCAGGGTCCTGAGATCGAGCCCCACATCAGGCTCTCTGCTCAAAATGGGGGGCCTGCTTCCTTTCCTCCCTCTCTGCCTGCCTCTCTGCCTACTTGTGATCTCTGTCTGTCAAGTAAATAAATAAAATCTTTAAAAAAGAGAGAGAGAGAGAGAGAGAAAGAGGAAGGTAGTGGCCCAGCAGGAGGGTACTGCTCTGCATGAGGGAGGGTGCAAGGGTTTATTTAGCAATTGGGATTTTGTTTCTCCGTAAACTCACGTTCTTTCAACCTTCAGCAATATAGAGTGCAGTTCAATCAGAATAGTGTTTTCAGGGGCACCTGGGTGGCTCAGTGGTTTAAAGCCTCTGCCTTCAGCTCAGGTCATGATCTCAGCGTCCTGGGATCGAGCCCCGCATTGGGCTCTCTGCTCAGCAGGGAGCCTGCTTCCTCCTCTCTCTCTCTCTCTCTGCTTGCCTCTCTGCCTACTTGTGATCTCTGTCTGTCAAATGAATAAATAAAATCTTTAAAAAAAAAAAAAAAAGAATAGTGTTTTCAGGCATAAAAGGGCTGTTGAATCTTTGTTGAAAGCTTGCCCACAGCCTTGCCTGGCTGATTGTCTTGATACCCAGTGCAATGTTTTCTAGCCATGAATTCCAGGAAGTTTTGCTTAAAATGTTGGCCAACAATAGGCGGCCTAAATGGACCCTGGAGAACCCATGGCAGACAAGGAGCTACTCTGTCTGTCCTGGCATCAGAGCAGAGTTGGCTTCTCTGAGGCCTAAAGAAAAAATTCATTTCAGTTAGGATGTTACCTGGGGTTGATGAGCAGAGGAGAATTTGTTCGCCTTTTTAAGGCTGGTGTCATGCATTCACACTTATCTAAACTCATCAAGTTACAGAGAATAAACATGCATAACATTTTGTATGTCAGTCATACCTCAATAAAGTGGTTAAAAAGAAAACCCAACCTGACAGACATACGGCTCCGGATGGAGGACTCGGTTGTCGTGGGTGAGGGAGTCGTAAGAGGACTTTGCGCTGCTCAGGCTTCACACAATATGAGGATACTTGGACAGCTCTGAAGAACGGGCCGTTATCACGTCTCCTCAGCGCGGACGTTGTTCAGAGCTTTACTTTCATGACTGGAATTAGTCGCTTGGCCAGGGCGTGCTGCTGGTACTGCAAGGGGTAATTGTTGCTTCCACGCTGCAAGTCTGGAAACTCCTTTGGTAAAACGCAAGAAGGCAGCAGAGCCGATGGTAAAGCCCTTCCGTGGGTCTCTCTCATGCCCCAAGTTTATCACTTCAGCTGATCTCAGAAAGCCGCCTGTGATGAGGTGGAAGCAGTCATACCAGAGAAGGGAAAGGAGCAGCTTCTAACTAAAATACTGACAGAGGACAGAGAGTACCTTGCCCATGTGCAGGGGTTCATTCAGTGTGGACCCGCACTCTACTGCTCAGTGGTGGAGGCTGCCCTCACGTTCTAGTTGCTGAGTTGACGGGCAAAGTGTCAAGTTGTAAGGCTGTAGATGTTCAGAAGTGGGATGAAGACCAGGGCCAGCTGATAGAATTCATATCACATTCCATCAGATAAACATGACTGTTCATTGGATATCGAAGCCTGAGAATTCGAATGTATTTAGCAGGTTCCACATTGGATGCCTCAGGGCATTGTGGGATTTGCAACAGGCCTTATCAGTGTTCTGAAATAAGATGACAAAAATAGTAGCAATTGTAGCACTCATTGTGTACCAGAATCATAGGAGGTCTGCTATTTACAATCCTTTTAACAGTCTGAGAATTTGATATTATTTGCCCTTTATTCGTGGGAGAAAAATGAGACCTAGGATGATTAACTGAGTGTAGATGATTAATTTTTGGTAAATCTAGAATTAGAACCTAGATCTGTAGTCCTTCAAAAAACACACATGCTTTCTGTTTTTACCTTCAGATGAAACCCCTATAGTTAAGGAAAGGCTAAGCTCTAACACAGTAACCCAAATACACAGTGGATTAAATAAAAATGTACTATTTATCTATACTGTTAATATACTACAAACCTTACATAATTATGCATTATTTATATATATAGATTGTTAATATATGATATTAATTTTATAAATATTAATATATTATACTTTTTAAAAAAAAGATTTTATTTATTTATTTGTCAGAGAGATAGAGTACAAGCAGGCAGAATGGCAGGCAGAGGCAGAGGGAGAAGCAGGCTCCCCATGGGGTAAGGAGCCCAATGAGGGACTCGATCCCAGGACGCCGGGATCATGACCTGAGCCAAAGGCAGCTGCCCAACCAACTGAGCCACCCAGGCATCCCAATATATTATACTGTTAATATATTGTATATGAATATACTTTATTGTGTGTTATGTATATTAATATATAATACACTAATAATATATATTAATATACTATTAAATAAAATAGAAGTTTATTTCTCTTTCATGTCACAGCTCTATTGTAGATGGAGGGCCTAGGATGGCTGGGCAGCTCCATGAGGTCATTCATGGACCTAGGTTCCTTTTTTAGTGCTGCTGCACTATCTCCTAGCATGCTTTCTTTATCTTCATAGTTGATTTTTTGCCAACAACATGTCCATGTTTTAACCTTTGGGAAGGGAGAAAGAATGATAAGAAGGCAAGGAATTTACCGTGAAGAAAGTGACCAGAAGTTGTGCACATGACTTCCTAACCCTACACACTATCAGGAAAACACAGTCACATGGGTGCACCTTGCTGCACGGGGGTTGGGGGAATGCATTTCTGGATGTATTCTACTAAAACTCAGCGTAGAAGTACGTGTAGGCATGTGTGTGTGTATTCTTATACTAAATAGAGGAAGGAAAGAATGGATTTGGGGGGACATTTAACAGTTGTTGATATACACTCCTACATAAAATTAAAAATATAACTTTCTCTGTTTAGAAAAAGTGAAGTGCTTGAAAATTTAATCTGATGAAGCACTTTGAACCAATCACGCCTACCCACTGAGTTGGCTCGAATGCTGATTGTGAGATGAGACTCTGGGGCAGTGGCCCGGGCAGAGTGAGTAAGGCATTAAGCGTTGCACCTTGCTGACCTTGCCTGGGAGAAGGTCTCATGGAATCCTGACCTTGGCTCAGGTGGTCCCCCAGCACTCTCAGCAAATACTTGAATCACGACCTAGTTGTCAGGAGCAACCAACTTGAGCACTCTGTCTTTGGAATTCTTGGAAAATTTCTCACTCTGTGGACTGTAGAGTTGGGATGGAGGGATCACTTCGGGAAGATGGTGCTGAGGGTTGTCAGAATGTTCTGCTCACATCATTCCCTCCACTTCTTCGGCGAAGACAAAAGGAATGAGCCAATTCCAGTGTCATTTTCTAATACCTGAATTTAGAAATGGCCACTCTTTAATCATGGAGTAATCTGAAATCTCTTGGCATTCTGTTCTAGGGACAAACATGCCTGAGGTTGGGGCACCACATTTTTCATTTATATCCACTCCTTTTATACTTTTTTCTTTAACTGTACAGCATTAAAAAAAAGGCCTTTGGTTCCAAGAAATCTGAATTTGTTTCATGCCATTTTTTCTTTTCATCCATTGTTCCCTCTCCTTGGGGTCTCTTAACTCATACCGCCCCTACCCTAGGTTTCCACACACCTCCCTGCAATATTTAACCAACTTACTTGTTAAATCTCATTGCAACCTCTCTTCCTCTGGGGTGCCTTTCCGCAATTCCCAGTCCAGATCAGGGGCTTCTGGTCTGCGATCCTGAGAACCTTTGTACTTCTTTCTCTCTTGTTGTATAGTGCAGTTGTCAAAAACCAAGTTGGAGTCAGGGCTCTGCCCCTTGTTAGCTGTACAGCCTTGGCAGGTTTCTTCCTCTGGTCAAGCCTCAGTTGATCAATGACTTTGAGAGTAAGCTACCTGTCTTACAGGACCGCTGTGAGACTAGATGAGATATTGCATTTGAGTTGCTTAGCCCAGTGTCTGGCACATTGGAAGTTCTCAGTAAACATCTGGCTGCCTGGCATCTGAAACCCACCCTTGTATTAGGAGGATTCTCTTAGGATGAGTCCTGGAAAGACTATACATCTGCATCCACCTCTAAAGCTGAACGACCCGCTGCTGCTTTCCCCTCTCCATTGGCTTTGGTTCGCCGGACACCCTAGCCTCAGAGTTAGTGTTGCATCTCCCCCATTATGTGGGGATTTATCCTGTTGAATTTGGCAGCAGCGAGCCTAGCCTGTTTTCCGGAGTACCTGTGGAAACGGGACTAGCCACTGTGTCCTCGCTGGATCTCCTCTGTGGTGGCATTTTGGCTGTGGTCCCGTTGTGTGGCCGCTCTTAGTTTCTGCCCATTTTTAGCATCTGGATTACCAAACTTCCCAGAAATTCTGGGAGCAATTCTTTGCTCCCCTCACCCCAATAAATTCTCTTTCTACTCAAATAAACCAGAGTTGGTGTTGGCTGCTTACAATCAGAAGCTTGATCAGCAGAATTAAATTTTATTGTTGTTTGGGGCACCTGGGTGGCTTAGTCATTAAGCATCTGCCTTTGGCTCGGGTCATGATCCCAGGGTCCTAGGATCGAGCCCCGTGTCTCCCTGCTCAGCAGGATGCCTGCTTCTCCCTGTCCCTCTCCCCCTGCTTGTGTTCCCTCTCTCACTGTTTCTCTCTCTCTGTCAAATAAATTAATAAAATCTTCAAAAAATTTTTCATTGTTGTTGAAGTGGTTACTTCCTGCATCGCAGTACAGTGGGATCACTGATGGACTTGCCTGCCCCCTGCACTGTGAACCCAGCCATCAAACAGCCCCCAGCCCAGCACTGGGCTCTCAACAGACTTGTTGAATGAATGTCTGATGTTGAATGATGGACGGGATACGAATGAATGAATGAGGAGAGAAATGAAATACTTGCTCCGTGCTTATGATTCTTACAACACCTAACTTGGACTTGAGATGCCCTCAGTAACAGGGACATAGCGGAGTTCAGATAAGGCACTGTTGTTTCTGCTCTGTATTTTAATATTAGAAGACCTAAATGACCTGCTTTTACATAATGAAAAAAGTTGACGAATAGTTGCTGAGGCTCCCAGATTGACGCATGTCTTATCTTATCTGGGTTGCAGCAGGGCTCCCGAGGAGTACACATAACCAGGTATATGATGTCTTGCCCTGTGACATGTGTGGGTGCACATTCTTTTACTTAATCCTCACAAAAATGTTGATTGATGGGTATTAGTATTCTCATTTTACAGATGAGGAAACAGAGTCTCAGGGAGGATAAGTAGCTTATAGAAGGTGACTCACCCAGGAAATAGCAGAGATATGTCTCAAACTACGTACTAATCTCCAAATAGTATGCTCTTGCTGTTCTGATTCTCCACCCAGGGAGTAGTAAACTGTCAAAAAGGGTTACTTATCGAGAGTGCTTTTTATAAAACGAGGAAGTTGAGTTATTCTTTTTGAAGGCACGAATCACGTTGTCTCGGGCCCTGCGCTGGCAGTATACCAGGAAGATCTGCATATGTCACAGCCCAGGAGCTAGGTTAGATGTTTGGGGATTTATTCTGATCATTAGAAAACCACAGGATTGTGGTACATATTTTGATTTACAATGTAGCTAACCAATCCCGACTAAACTTTGGTGGTAATAAACTAAGAAGCCTTGACGGAGAGTCCGTATGGTTCTTGTCGGACACTTCCTCAAATTGTTCTTAAGTGGTCTTTCTCTCCCTCTCATATGGGCTTAAAGGGCTCCTAGTTCTATTTCTGCCACTAGCAGTCCCTACCTCCTCTGTGCCCCATGTAGGAGACACCCAGATCCTGGATTCCGTGGGGCCTGACAGGAATGGACAGTTATCCACAGCGGAGCTATGGAATGTTCAGACAGGAGCGTCTTCAGAGACATCCCCGTTTTACTCCACAGCCTTGGGCCGGTGGGCCAGCTGAAAGGCAGTGTAAATAGCTCGGGATTTTTCAAAGAGGATTGTTGGATGAAATCGCACTCCTCCAGTGTACCTAGCTCCTCCGTATTGATACCTGTATACTGATGACAGGAAGCTTTTATCTCAGCCCTTGGATCGTTTGTCTTTGGCAGAAGAACAGGATAGATGACAGCATTATGCAGACTCCATTCGATGTTTTGTTGAGGAGCATATTAGCTTTTTAATGGGGTAAATGACAGTTTTGTTTGTTCACTTAGTCATTGTTCAAGTGTCGTGTGAATGTTTTTCATAGCATCTGTCAGCATGCGAGAATATTGTGTTGATGTATTGTTTGCCTGTTTATAATCCGTCTCCTACCTCTAGAATACGACCTGTGAAGAAAGCAGAGCCCTTCTCTTTTCTGTTTAACCCAGTGACTGCAGGACCTGGGGGCAATCTCTGGTATCTGGTAGGGACTCCATAAATGTCACCTGCATGAATGAGCGAAGGAAATAAAATGGATTACTGGATGGGACTAGGATCTTGAAACCCAAACTTGATTTTCTGGTGGAAATATGGTGAAAGAAGTCCTAAAAATGGACCGAGACAATTGCAGAAAGATGATCAGTTGGTAAAACAAATTCTAAATCTTTTATCTTCTTCATCCGATCATGTTTCCTTCTCTGTAAGTTGAGAATAATGGTAGTTACCTGGCAGGTTTGGGGGAAGATCAAAGTTAATTCACTGCATGTGGGTGGCATGTAGGTAGATGTGTAATAAATACGGATCCACAGTTACCCGGGGAGGCAAAGGAAGGTGTGAGGATTATTAATCCATAGAAACACGCCATTTTCATGGGAAATCTGCTTTCACACTTCAGGTTGTATTCTAGTTTCTGTGTGCGTGTTTCTTCATAATTCACAGAGCTCTTTCTCCATACTTTATTTCACCTAATTATCAGTTACCACGGTCTTGCCTAGCGGTTAAAGTTAGTTCTGTTTTACCGATGAGAGTCAGGTGCAGGGCCCGATTGAAGTTTGGAGCTTTCCAAACTTTCCTTTCAGGGGCAGTCCCTGAGCTTCCTGAGGCACTGTCTCCTCTGGCCATGGGCACCTCCTCTTGCCTACCTGGCCAGGCTTGCCTCTCCAGCCCGCTTTTAATTAATCAATTTAAAATTTTTTTATTTGATGATAGTTGACACACCACGTTACATCAGTGTTGGATGTGCAATGTAGTGATTCAGCATCTCTCTACATTATGCTCTGCTCACAAGTGTAACCACTATCTGTCACCACGCAACGCTGTTACAATAGCATTGACTGTATTTCCTATGCTGTATCTTTCATCCCTATGACTTATCATTTCATAACTGGAAGTCTCCCCTTCACCCATTTTTCCCTCTGGCAACCACCATTTTTTTGGTCTATTATTTTTAGGTCTGTTTCTGCTTTTTTACTTATTTGTTTTGCTTTTAAGATCTGCGTATGAATGAAATCATGATATTTGTCTTTTTCAGTCTGACTTGCTTCACTTAGTGTAATATCTTCTAGATCCATCTGTGCTGTCACAAATGGCAAGATCTCATCCTTTTTTGTGGCTGCATAATATTCCTGTGTGTGTGTGCCCACGCGTGTACATACGTGCATGTGTACACATGCACATGTGTTTACCACATCTTCATCCATTCATGTGTGGATGGACACTTAGATTGCTTCCATATCTTGGCTGTTGTAAATTATGCTCTCTAGCCCAGGTCGTATCGTTTCAGTAGAATTTAGACCAGGAGCCCCTTCAGGGCAGGAACCATCTCTGTTGTTCTATTTTGCAGAATCCTGGATGCAATCCCATTGCTTATGTGATTATTAGTAACAGGGTTATGCAAAGATATTGCACACCTGGTTTATGTTCAGTTTAAGCAAATACACTGGCATTCCCCCCCCCCCCCCACTCCATTCTCTGGCCTCCTTTCCTCATAGTCTGAACACCCTCTGTGTCATCCAGTGGATTTTGTGGGAAAAGAAAGCAGGTAGAAGTGAGCTTAAAGGTAGGATGGGAATGTGCTCCACCCCCCATCTCCTGCCTCTCCCCTGGCTTTTGTATATCCTCTCTGTATCTGTTACAGACCACCAGACCTAACACCTTGCGTGTGACATGCAGAATCATCAACCCCCCCCCAGTACTGTCAATTATAGACTGAAAATGCAAATAGCAAGGACTAGAGAAACTGTAGGTTGAAAGGGATCAAAGGGGGCTAAAGAGTTGGAACTCCCCCTTTTTTTCAGTCTAACCAGTGTTTACTGAACCCCACGATACAGGAAATAATTGTACTTCTATTCCCTCTCCTAGTTTACTGGACCGATGGTCGTTTCTACCATTTCTGGATACTTCTGACGAGTGGCAGTTCACCCAGGAAGAGAGCTTGGGATGGTGGCTCAGAGTATGGGTTTTAAATACATGGGCTGTGTGACATCAGATGAATGGTTAGCCACAGCAAAAGTTACAAAGGAAGGAAGTCTGTTCATCTGAACCGCATGATCTGAGATGATAGATTGCTCTGAGAAAAAAAAATAATAATCTCATGTCTTACAGATTATTTCCACAAATGATTAAAGAGTAAATGCTATGTAATGTACATGGATGCTTAAGTAAATCTTATTGGATGACAGGAGAGCATTTAGAAATCAAACCAAACCAAACATAAGTTCCTGGCAGAATTAGGAAGATGGTGCAGGTGTGTTTCAAAAAGTGGAATATTTTGTCCAGACACTTAATAGCGACTAAGGAAAATTGTAAGATTATCATGCATTAATCAAAGGAGGGAATTCACATAATATAAGGAATCATTATAAAGAGTTCTTGCTGTGAAGGTAACACCTGGGGCTACCACAGCTAATGAGGTCGCTTCGGGTACAAATACTGCGATCAGCATTTTTTATAAGCACAGAAGGTGCTCAACCAGCTCCCCCACAATCTGTGAGGGAAATTTCTGTTAACAGAGTGTTAGTTCTCAGAGAGGGTCCAGGTTCTCTGAAGCTGTCAGAAACCGACTTCAAATGCAACAGCTTTGAGAGAACATCTAGTTCAAACCCGTTATACAGATGAACAAACTGAGGTGTGGAGTGTGTGGGTTTTAAAGCCAGAAAGACTTGGGTGCAAACCCTCGGTCTCTAAGTCGATGATTCTGTCTCTCACTGTCTCTAGTTAAATGACCTCAGACAAACTGCATAATTTCTAGAAACCTGTTTCCTCATTTCTGCTGCCAGCATAAAGCAAAACCTTTGCCTTTAGTTCCACTGTAGGTTAAACTGAAGCCTCTTAAATCCCTCCGATGGTTCTGCATGTACTAGACCCCAGTAGTGGATAGATATTCTTACCTCATAGGGCCAACCAGTCCACCAAAAAATAAGTTTCATTGTCAGGCTAATTTTTTTGTGCTGTAAAATGCGTCTGTCTTTTGATCTAGTAACGTGTCAAATGCGGACAATGATGCTTTGTCTGAAAAACAAAAGAGGTGTAAGAATTACGAAGTTTGTGGGGCTATTATTTGTAATAAGTATATTTTGGAAATCACTTAGAATGCCTTATAACAGAGTGAGTTACGTAAATTACTGTCTGTTCGGAAGGATACAGGATGCATCATTGCAGTAACAGTGAAGATGATGCTAGATTTAACATGCTGAATCCAAAATTGCATTTATGTTATGATTACAAAAGTGTAAATATGCTTACGCATATGGGCAGGAATTGGTGGGCAAAAGAGAAAAATGAAGAGGAACTTTGGGTGACTGAGGAAATTCTGGGTATATATATATTTTTCATTTTCATTTTTCTTACCACTCCTCTAGGGTTATTTATAAAATAGTCACACAAAATGTGTTGTGTCTTTTTTAAAAGATTTTATTTATTTATTTGTCAGAGAGAGAGTGAGAGGGCACAGGCAGGCAGGGGCAGAGAGAGAAGCAGGCTCCCTGCCGAGCAAGGAGCCTGATGCGGGACTCGATCCCAGGAGCTTGGGATCATGACCTGAGCCGAAGGCAGCGGCTTAACCGACTGAGCCACCCAGGCGTCCCACACAAAATGTTTTTATTTAAAAAAGAAAATTAGTCTCTTCTCTTCAGTAAGGCAGTGTCCTCTGACTGAAGATTGACCCTTCACTACCTGAAGAGCCACGTTATATTTTATGCTCTGGAGGACATTGTCTAAATCAGTGGAGCCTTAATCACAAGATCACTTTGGTTGCTTAGAAAATGATTTGAAAGTTGGCATGGTTGGAAAGATTTAGAGCAGAAACTCTCCAATGTCCCATGTTTTCTTTGCTTCTGACTATGGACATAAACAAAGAAGAGCAGGGGTGAATTAGCAGAGTCCAGTTTTGCAGGAGGTACGCTGGTGGCCACAAAGGCTTCCCTCCTGTCTGGGCGGGTTAGCACAAGGCCAGGGACTAGGGTTGCGACAAGGCTTGAGACTGCATCCCTCCAGGACTGACCGAAAGAACTGGGTTGATGGACTGTGACATGGTTGCCACCTTCGTATTCCGGAAGGTAGGTCAAGCGGAAGAGAGAATAACTTGTTCTGCTCAGCCTCAGGACAATGACGAGAAGATATCAAGTGACAGAGTTCAGCCCAATATGAGGAAGAATCTTTTTAACAGTCACAGATGTCCCAGAGCAGAAGGGTTCAGCTCAGGAGGTGGTGAGCTCACCGTTCTTGGAGGTACTGCTCACCTTGGAGAGGCTGAAGGCTCCAGTGGGGACATGGTAGTGGCTGAGGCTGAGGTAACAGGGAGGAGATAGTCTTTGAGGCGCCTTACACCCCTGAGATTCCCTGAGTCTTCCTGGAGCTTCATTCCTAGTTGGTGACAGCAGATCTCAGGGATCCACCCTCCCCTCAGTTCTTGTCACCCACCCTGAGGCATTCAAGGGAATTATTCCCTGTCACCTTGTCTCAGTATCACCATGACCACAATAGGGGCGATAATGACCTATTGTTAACTATCTCAATGTGCTGTAGGGATTAATGAAGATTAGTAAAGAAGAATTTTCAAGAGATTAAATTTCCCTAAGGACAGATAATTTGGCTGCAGTGTAGGTGAATCATTTTAGGAGAAATAGCTACAGATGACAGAATGTTCTGACTCAGTATAAATAACAATTATTTTACAAATTGATTCATTCATGAAATATCTATTGAGATGATATCAACAGTAAGAATTTCCTCTCACATATGTGGCCTATGTATATAGCAGTGTATAATGCACAAAAAGTTATGAAACAACATTGTTTTTCCCCCCCAAAATCTTTTTTTTTTTTTAAGATTTTATTTATTTATTTGACAGATCACAAGCAGGCAGAGAGGCAGGCAGAGGGTGGGGAGAAGCAGGCTCCCTGCTGAGCAGAGAGCCCAACTCGGGACTTGATCCCAGGACCCTGAGATCATGACCTGAGCCAAAAGCAGAGGCTTAACCCACTGAGCCACCCAGGCATCCCTCCCCCCAAAATCTTAATCAGAATTATTCCAGATCTCTTATTCTTATACCGCCCTTCCCCCTGCCTTACCTCCAACTTACAGTCCAGTTAGTGTTTTATTTTAGGCTCTATTTTCAGAGAGATTCTTGGATATGTTCAGCAATCGGAAAGGGACACTAAAGACGATAATATTGTTTTACTAAACCAACAGTGACTGTAATGATTTTGCACTTTTCCAGATTGTGCTAGTTGATGCACATATCTTACGAGAAAGAGGGCATGAGACAGAGAATACTGACAAAGACAGGAGGAGGTTGTCACTCTAGTGGCTGCAGTTTTTTCTTTCTTTCTTTCTTTATTTTTTTTTTTAAGATTTTATTTATTTATTTGACAGATCACAAGTAGGCAAAGAGGGAGGCTGAGCAGAGAGCCTGACGCGGGGCTCGATCCCAGGACTCTGAGATCATGACCTGAGCCGAAGGCAGAGGCCCCAACCCACTGAGCCACCCAGGAGCCCCGGGTTCATTGTTCTTTACACATACGAATGTGTGTGTAAATCTGTACATGTGGACACATCAGGTGTAGCTGGAAGGGCATTCATTGACTGATGCTTAAGGCATATTACTCAGGGCTGACATTGGCTGTTCACTCAAGTAATGAGGGTATACTTGGGGGTATGCCTACTGATTGATAGTGTGTGATCCCCTCCATGTTTCATAGAACAACCTCCTACTCCTTCCAAGCTATAGACCTATATGTTTACCAACCTGATGTCCACACTAAGTACCTGTGATGTCTTTGACCAAAGGCACATGTGATGTCTTTGACCAAATCTGTTACATCAGGAGTAGGTCAGCTTTTTTTTTTTTTTTTTTAATTTTTATTTATTTATTTGAGACAGAGAGAGAGTGAGAGCGAGCACAAGCGGGGAGGAGGATCAGAGGGAGAGGGAGAAGCAGACTCTTCGCAGAGCAGGGAGCTTGCCGTGGGGCTCAATCCCATAACCCTGAGATCATGACCTGAGCTGAAGGCAGACGCTTAACCGACGGAGCCACACAGGCACTCTGAGAAGGTCAGCTTTAAACACTGTTGACAATGTTATATTTTTACCACCTTGTGGAGAAAACTAGAACAAACTAAGAGTTTTACTTTTCACTGAATTTTCCTTGAACTTTTACTCCATGGAGAAAGAGTTGCTTATGGGAGAAAATCTATGTCCCCAGTAGACTAATGCTCTTATAGAATCTAAATGTTAATACCACCATTGAAGTCAGCAGAGATGGCGGGGGGGTCTCCTGAGGGAGGAGATGAGCTCTCATGGGCTAGGTAATAGATCCCGCTGCCCCATGTTTATAAACTTGCATGATGATAATGTGACATGGCACCTGGGTGAATAGGCATGTGCTTTCTACCTCCCCTGACAGAGGGAATAACAATATCCTGATTTCATCCTGGTTTTTATTGTTTCAACGTAAGAATGCCTCAACAAGACAAACTGATGTTATCATCTAATGCCTGCTAGCAAGAGATCACTGAATATCAACTAGTCCCCAACCTCTGACATTTAACTGGCTTAGATATATGAATTCTCTACAGTTGTTATTGTATTGTTTACCTTCACTCACTTACAGTTTGCAACTAGTTTATCTTGGAGGGTAATGAGCAAGGAAATGACATTTCTTAGTACCTGGTATTATACAGAGGCTCTCTTGATTCTTTTATGATCCTAGTTGGCATTTGGAAACAACTTTAAAACTTTTCCTGGATAAAATGAGCATAGTCATGTATATGATGTAGAACTTTAGGGTAGCGATCCTTCATTGTCTGTGCACTGGACAGAAAGTGTGAACACATTTTATTATTTTCTACCTGTATTTTCCTCTGGCAAGTAGCACCTTGGCCTTTAATCCAGGGATGCTTCTGTTTATGCAGATTTGAATTCCCTTGCACAGATTTGTATGGTTTTCCTTATCCACTCTCCCATTCTTCCTGGAAGTAATATTATTCTCCTTGAGTTTTAGGTAGATTTGAAGCTGCCCAAGAAAATTCCATCCCCAGTCTTCCTTGTACCTAGGTTTGTCCAGATCACTAAATTTCGGTCAGCGGGATGCAAACAGAATTGGTATGTGCAGCTTTTAGATCACATTTTTCTAAGGGAGCTGTTTGCCTTTCACTCTCTTCATTTCTTTCCTTTGGCTTTCAAACAGTGACAGCCAGAGTGGCTGGCTTGGACTCAGAGGAAGCTGCTTGTTGAAGATGGTAGGGGCATGCTCCCAGCCAGGGTCCTGGTGTGACCTTGTGGAGCCTAGCTGCCCACCTACCTTGGATGATCCTCCCATATCTAGACCAAATAAACTCTGGTTTTATCTAAGTCATTATATACCGGGCCTCTTCGTTATAGCAGCTGAACCTACATTCTAACTAATATATACTCCCACAGGTCACCTGACCGATAAATCATATGGAACTCTTCATACTTCCTCAGTTGACTGTGTTCTGGATGCTTGTCACTTTCAATTTGCTATTAGTATTTATAGACGTTTTCCCATGAGAAGTGAAATTCACAGACCCGGCATAGGAAGGGTGTGCAGTTAAATGATTCCTCCAGAATCTCCAGATGTCCTTTTTGGATTAAGACAGACCATCGGAGAATTGCACACCTGGCCTGTCTTGATTTGGCTTCTTGGAGAATTGCTCCGTGGATCTGAGCCTTGGCTTTGTGACATCAGCCCACACTGTGGAATGCTAGCAAACAAGCCCATGAACCCCACTGCTGTATGTCCAGGAGGATGTGTTTGAGGATGTGGTTTGCTACCCCTTGTGAGGACCCATGGGAGAAGTTTCTTTCAGTCCTTGTACTGGAAATAGTTGTATTTCTCCCGAGCAACTGGCTTGTTTTGTTTTTGTGGACGCTCTAAATTGTGTAACTGTCTGTGTCTTTCAAAGCCACCTCCAATCCTTTGGGAACAAGACAGGGTATAAAATAAAGCTAGTCAGAGTCAAGACCAACCTCACAATTTAACTCTTTATATTGCTTTTGGTAAAGTCACTTTACTTGGCTTTACTTTCTCTGCTTGTAAGTTAGAGATAATGAGTTCTTCCTGTGAATAAAGTGTAAATTAATGTTTATAAAGCACTTAGAGTTCCTGCAACATAAATAATTATGGAAACTAACAGTAATATTTAATTTTTTAATAAATCGCTGCAATTTTTTGAAGATTTTATTATTTTTTTTAAATTTTTTTAAACATTTTTATTTATTTATTTGAGAGAGAGAGACAGTGAGAGAGAGCATGATCGAGGAGAAGGTCAGAGGGAGAAGCAGACTCCCCGTGGAGCTGGGAGCCTGATGCGGGACTCGATCCTGGGACTCCAGGATCATGACCTGAGCTGAAGGCAGTCGCTTAACCAACTGAGCCACCCAGGCGCCTGAAGATTTTATTTTTTTAAGTCATCTCTATACCCAACATGGGGCTCAAACCCACAATCCTTAGATCAAGAGTCGTATGCTCCACTGACTGAGCCAGCCAGGTGCCCCAACACTCTGTTATTTTGTAATTCCCTGCCTTTTTATGTGCTTTCTGAACTTTACTTGTTTATTCATTTATTCAACAAATTTGAGGACATACTAGTGCACCAGATACCCTGGAAGGATACAGTTTAGTAAGCCTGGATCCTTGCTCTCAAGTAGCATGAGGAGTTGAGGATGTGATTTCACTAAATTCAAGATTTAAATAAGAAACAAAGAGATGAATAAATAAATACCCTTACTTACGAAATTCTGAGATTGCAACAAAGAAAAGGAAGAGAGAACAGTGGGAGAGAATAATGGCGATCCTAGGGGTGGAGGCAGAAGTTGCCCATCAGAAGGCAGCATTCAAGCAATGATTTGGAGAATAAAAAGGAACAACTCTGCTAGCACTGAGGAAATGAGTGTGAACACAGGACGGATTTGATATGGTAATGGATCTGAACACCCACGGTGCTAGGACAGTTAGTAAGCAAGGGCAAAAGGGGGGAATTTGGAGAGGTCAGGACCATGCCACATGGTGGTTGAGCTGAGCTGTTGAAGAGTGAGTGAGAGTTCTGCTGGAGAAAGGGAAGGAAGGGTGAACTAGACCGTGGACTGTGTGGCCGAATGTGCAGAGGTGTAGGACCGCATGGGATAGACACTGCTGTATTGAAGCTTTCAGTGAAAGAGAGCATGAGGGGAGGTGAAGCTGGAGGAAAGGCTAAGAACTGTGTCATGGAGAACCTTGAATGCCTAATGCTTTCTTCCCCCATTACATGGCTGGTAGGTAGCAGGGAGCTGGGTTCCATCTTCTAATGATTTTAGGACAATTATTTGGGAAAATATTTGCTGGCCATCTCTTAAATGAAATCTTATTCCCTGCTCCATACTTTCTTTGAAATTGGGCCCTTAGAGTAGAGATGGCCACAAATGACTCTTTTGAAACCTGAGATAAAGCAGTTGAGAGAAGGTTAAGCATCCTCATGCCTGCCAGTACGTTGTCAACTCCTATCCCCCTTGCTCCTTTCCCTGGCTTTTGCCTTCTCTAGACTTCTGCAGGGAGAATTACTGCTGGGTGCCCATCCCACTTTCTAATGCATGTACCTGTGCTAAGTAAAATGACCCACAGACATGAGGTATTTATTATTAGTGCTAATAACACTAGATTTATTTATTTTTTAAGATCTTATTTATTTGGGAGAGAGGGTGAGTGAGAGAATGAGAGAGAGAGAGTGAGAGAGAGCCTGTGCACAAGCAGGGGAGGGGCAGAGGGAGAGGGAAAAGCAGACCCCCGGCTGAGCAGGGAGCCCCATATAGGGCTTGATCCAGGGACACTGGGATCATGACCTGAGCAAAAGGCAGATGCTTAACCAACTGAGCCACCTCCAGATGCCTCTAGGAGCACTAGATTTAGATTCAGGCGTTGGTCCTGGGTCTCGTACGTAGTAGGTAAGTGACCTTGGGCAGATTACCTCTTGGAGCTGTTTCTCGCATGTGTAAAGGAGAAAGTACCTACCTTCTTGAGTTGTTGTGAGGGTTAGATGACAACTAGAATATGTGTGAAGTCCTTATACAGAGTCTGCTTGATAAATTGTAGGTGCTCTTCAGAGGAGGAAAATAATCAAAAGGGAAAGCAAATTCAAAGTCCTTTTCTGAACACAGAGCATGGAAGACTAGGATATAGGGAATCTACTGAAAAAGAAAAAATGAGGTAATTGATCTTGGCCAAGTCACTTAGCCCATTTCCTCATCCAGCAGGGTCTACCGATTTCCCTTTTGTGTAACTTATTAGGTATTTATAAGGAATAATTGTGATTATAGGCAGAAAATTTCTTTGAAAAACTTTTTTTTTTTTTTTTTGCTTTGTTTACAATGTTAGTCTGGCTCCTCTAAGAAAGAGATGCCAAGGATTTTATTAGGGTAAATACATGTGAGAGAAAATGCGGAGGGAGCTAGAGAAGCCCACAGAGCCTGCAGACCACGACCGAGGTCTGACCTGGAGGAAGGAAAGAGGTAGGGTCATTGGGTGGAAGCTCTGCCATTCAAGGAAGGTTTGGCAAGGGGGACAACCCTGAATCAAGTCAGTCAATAGAGCAATTCTGCATGTGTGTCTTTCCGGAAGGGGGTAGCCAGTCCCTCCTGCATGAGCTCAGCCATTGGCTGGGAAGGGCTCGGTGGGTGTGGCCTCAGCACAGAGCGGTGCTGGACGTCAATGTGGCCACTGAGGGCGCTGGTCAGATCTGCCCCTTGCAGCTGGTACCTTGAGGAAGAATCTGTTGTCTAAATAGGAGAATAAACTGCTTGCAACTTCAACTGTTTATTCTGATAACTCTTACTATGCTTAATATGTAAGAGAGCTCCTTTCAACAAGCCTGATGCAGCCGGGCTTCCACCCAGTGAAGGGCAGAACTAGCCTGTGGTGCTCTGTCCAACAATGGCTAAAGGGACTCGTGAGCACGGGCACTGATTTGATCTTGTGGATCTTTGGAAGAGCTAATGGGGATGGGGTTACTGTTCTCTTTTAGAGCTGGTACCTTTTCTTTCTTGATTACAAAATAGAATTTATTTATTTTTATTTTTTTTTTAATTTTATTTTTTATAAATATATATTTTTATCCCCAGGGGTACAGGTCTGTGAATCACCAGGTTTACACACTTCACAGCACTCACTATAGCACATACCCTCCCCAATGTCCATATTCCCACCCCACTTCTCCCAACCCCCTTCCCCCCATCAACCCTCAGTTTGTTTTGTGAGATTAAGAGTCATTTATGGTTTGTCTCCCTCCCAATCCCATCTTGTTTCATTTACTCTTCTCCTACCCCCTTAACCCCCCATGTTGCATCTCCTCTCCCTCATATCAGGGAGATCATATAATAGTTGTCTTTCTCTGACTGACTTATTTCGCTAAGCATGATACCCTCTAGTTCCATCCACGTCGTCGCAAATGGCAAGATTTCATTTCTTTTGATGGCTGCATAGTATTCCATTGTGTATATATACCACATCTTCTTTATCCATTCGTCTGTTGATGGACATCTAGGTTCTTTCCATAGTTTGGCTATTGTAGACATTGCTGCTATAAACATTCAGGTGCACATGCCCCTTCGGATCACTACGTTTGTATCTTTAGGGTAAATACCCAGCAGTGCAATTGCTGGGTCATAGGGTAGTTCTATTTTCAACATTTTGAGGAACCTCCATGCTGTTTTCCAGAGTGGTTGCACCAGCTTGCATTCCCACCAACAGTGTAGGAGGGTTCCCCTTTCTCCGCATCCTCGCCAGCATCTGTCATTTCCTGACTTGTTAATTTTAGCCATTCTGACTGGTGTGAGGTGATATCTCATTGTGGTTTTGATTTGTATTTCCCTGATGCCGAGTGATGTGGAGCACTTTTTTCATGTGTCTGTTGGCCATCTGGATGTCTTCTTTGCAGAAATGTCTGTTCATGTCCTCTGCCCATTTCTTGATTGGATTATTTGTTCTTTGAGTGTTGAGTTTGCTAAATTCTTTATAGATTTTGGACACTAGCCCTTTATCTGATATGTCATTTGCAAATATCTTCTCCCATTCTGTCAGTTGTCTTTTGGTTTTGTTAACTGTTTCCTTTGCTGTGCAAAAGCTTTTGATCTTGATAAAATCCCAATAGTTCATTTTTGCCCTTGCTTCCCTCGCCTTTGGCGATGTTCCTAGGAAGATGTTGCTGCAGTTGAGGTCGAAGAGGTTGCTGCCTGTGTTCTCCTCAAGGATTTTGATGGATTCCTTTCTCACATTGAGATCCTTCATCCATTTTGAGTCTATTTTCGTGTGTGGTGTAAGGAAATGATCCAATTTCATTTTTCTGCATGTGGCTGTCCAATATTCCCAACACCATTTATTGAAGAGGCTGTCTTTTTCCATTGGACATTATTTCCTGCTTTGTCGAAGACTAGTTGACCATAGAGTTGAGGGTCTATTTCTGGGCTCTCTATTCTGTTCCATTGATCTATGTGTCTGTTTTTGTGCCAGTACCATGCTGTCTTGATGATGATAGCTTTGTAATAGAGCTTGAAGTCCGGAATTGTGATGCCACCAACTTTGGCTTTCTTTTTCAATATTGCTTTGGCTATTCGAGGTCTTTTCTGGTTCCATATAAATTTTAGGATTATTTGCTCCATTTCTTTGAAAAAAAATGGATGGTACTTTGATAGGAATTGCATTAAATGTGTAGATTGCTTTAGGTAGCATAGACATTTTCACAATATTTATTCTTCCAATCCAGGAGCATGGAACATTTTTCCATTTCTTTGTGTCTTCCTCAATTTCTTTCATGAGTACTTTATAGTTTTCTGTGTATAGATTCTTAGTCTCTTTGGTTAGATTTATTCCTAGGTATCTTATAGTTTTGGGTGCAATTGTAAATGGGATGGACTCCTTAATTTCTCTTTCTTCTGTCTTGTTGTTGGTGTAGAGAAATGCAACTGATTTCTGGGCATTGATTTTATATCCTGACACTTTACTGAATTCCTGTGCAAGTTCTAGCAGTTTTGGAGTGGAGTCTTTTGGGTTTTCCACATATAGTATCATATCATCTGCGAAGAGTGATAGTTTGACTACTTCTTTGCCAATTTGGATGCCTTTAATTTCCTTTTGTTGTCTGATTGCTGAGGCTAGGACTTCTAGTACTATGTTGAATAGCAGTGGTGATAACGGACATCCCTGCCGTGTTCCTGACCTTAGCGGAAAAGCTTTCAGTTTTTCTCCATTGAGAATGATATTTGTGGTGGGTTTTTCATAGATGGCTTTGATAATATTGAGGTATGTGCCCTCTATCCCTACACTTTGAAGAGTTTTGATCAGGAAGGGATGCTGTACTTTGTCAAATGCTTTTTCAGCATCTATGGAGAGTATCATATGGTTCTTGTTCTTTCTTTTATTAATGTGTTGTATCACATTGATTGATTTGCGGATGTTGAACCAACCTTGCAGCCCTGGAATAAATCCCACTTGGTCGTGGTGAATAATCCTTTTAATGTACTGTTGAATCCTATTGGCTAGTATTTTGGTGAGAATTTTTGCATCTGTGTTCATCAAGGATATTGGTCTGTAGTTCTCTTTTTTGATGGGATCCTTGTCTGGTTTTAGGATCAAGGTGATGCTGGCCTCATAAAATGAGTTTGGAAGTTTTCCTTCCATTTCTATTTTTTGGAACAGTTTCAGGAGAATAGGAATTAGTTCTTCTTTAAATGTTTGGTAGAATTCCCCCGGGAAGCCGTCTGGCCCTGGGCTTTTGTTTGTTTGGAGATTTTTGATGACTGTTTCAATCTCCTTACTGGTTATGGGTCTGTTCAGGCTTTCTATTTCTTCCTGGTTCAGTTGTGGTAGTTTATATGTCTCTAGGAATGCATCCATTTCTTCCAGATTGTCAAATTTGTTGGCATAGAGTTGCTCATAGTATGTTCTTATAATTGTCTGTATTTCTTTGGTGTTAGTTGTGATCTCTCCTCTTTCATTCATTATTTTATTTATTTGGGTCCTTTCTCTTTTCTTTTTGATAAGTCTGGCCAGGGGGTTATCGATCTTATTAATTCTTTCAAAGAACCAGCTCCTAGTTTCATTGATTTGTTCTATTGTTTTTTTGGTTTCTATTTCATTGATTTCTGCTCTGATCTTTATGATTTCTCTTCTTCTGCTGGGTTTAGGCTTTCTTTCTTGTTCTTTCTCCAGCTCTTTTAGGTGTAGGATTAGGTTGTGTACCTGAGACCTTTCTTGTTTCTTGAGAAAGGCTTGTACCGCTATATATTTTCCTCTCAGGACTGCCTTTGTTGTGTCCCACAGATTTTGAACCGTTGTGTTTTCATTATCATTTGTTTGCATGTATTTTTTCAATTCTTCTTTAATTTCCTGATTGACCCATTCATTCTTTAGAAGGATGCTGTTTAGTCTCCATGTATTTGGGTTCTTTCCAAATTTCCTCTTGTGATTGAGTTCTAGCTTCAGAGCATTGTGGTCTGAAAATATGCAGGGAATGATTCCAATCTTTTGATAACAGTTAAGACCTGATTTAGGACCAAGAATGTGATCTATTCTGGAGAATGTTCCATGTGCACTAGAGAAGAATGTGTATTCTGTTGCTTTGGGATGAAATGTTCTGAATATATCTGTGATGTCCATCTGGTCCAGTGTGTCATTTAAGGCCTTGATTTCCTTGTTGATCTTTTGCTTGGATGATCTGTCCATTTCAGTGAGGGGAGTGTTAAAGTCTCCTACTATTATTGTATTATTGTCGATGTGTTTCTTTGATTTTGTTATTAATTGGTTTATATAGTTGGCTGCTCCCATGTTAGGGGCATAGATATTTAAAATTGTTAGATCTTCTTGTTGGACAGTTCCTTTGAGTATGATATAGTGTCCTTCCTCATCTCTTATTATAGTCTTTGGCTTAAAATCTAATTGATCTGATATAAGGATTGCCACTCCTGCTTTCTTCTGATGTCCATTAGCATGGTAAATTCTTTTCCACCCCCTCACTTTAAATCTGGAGGTGTCTTCAGGTTTAAGATGAGTTTCTTGTAGGCAACATATAGATGGGTTTTGTTTTTTTATCCATTCTGATACCCTGTGTCTTTTGATTGGGGCATTTAGCCCATTAACATTCAGGGTAAGTATTGAGAGATATGAATTTAGTGCCATTGTATTGCCTGTAAGGTGACTGTTATTGTATATTGCCTCTGTTTCTTTCTGATCTACTACCATTAGGGTCTCTCTTTGCTTAGAGGACCCCTTTCAATATTTCCTGTAGAGCTGGTTTGGTATTTGCAAATTCTTTCAGTTTTTGTTTGTCCTGGAAGCTTTTAATCTCTCCTTCTATTTTCAATGATAGCCTAGCTGGATATAGTATTCTTGGCTGCATGTTTTTCTCGTTTAGTACTCTGAATATATCATGCCAGCTCTTTCTGGCCTGCCAGGTCTCTGTGGATAAGTCTGCTGCCAATCTAATATTTTTACCATTGTACGTTACAGACTTCTTTTCCCGGGCTGCTTTCAGGATCTTCTCTTTGTCACTAAGACTTGTAAATTTTACTATTAGGTGACGGGGTGTGGACCTATTCTGATTGATTTTGACGGGGGTTCTCTGAACCTCCTGGATTTTGATGCTTGTTCCCTTTGCCATATTGGGGAAATTCTCTCCAATAATTCTCTCCAATATACCTTCTGCTCCCCTCTCTGTTTCCTCTTCTTCTGGAATCCCAATTATTCTAATGTTGTTTCGTCTTATGGTGTCACTTATATCTCGAATTCTCCCCTCGTGGTCCAGTAGCTGTTTGTCCCTCTTTTGCTCAGCTTCTTTATTCTCTGTCATTTGGTCTTCTATATCGCTAATTCTTTCTTCTGCCTCATTTATCCTAGCAGTGAGAGCCTCCATTTTTGATTGCACCTCATTAATAGCTTTTTTGATTTCAACTTGGTTAGATTTTAGTTCTTTTATTTCTCCAGAAAGGGCTTTTGTATCTCCCAAGAGGGTTTCTCTAATATCTTCCATGCCTTTTTTGAGCCCGGTAGAACCTTGAGAATCGTCATTCTGAACTCTAGATCTGACATATTACCAATGTCTGTATTGATTAGGTCCCTAGCCTTTGGTACTGCCTCTTGTTCTTTTTTTGTGGTGAATTTTTCCGCCTTGTTATTTTGTCCAGATAAGAGTATATGAAGGAGCAAGTAAAATACTAAAAGGGTGGCAACAACCCCAGGAAAACATGCTTTAGCCAAATCAGAAGAGATCCCAAATCGTGAGGGGGGAGAAAGGGGATAAAAAGAGGTTCAGAAAGAAAAAAAAGAAAAAAGAAAAAACAAAAAAAGAAAACCAATAAAGAAAAAATATAAAAAGGGAAAAAAAATATATATATATTGGATTAACTAGTTAAAAAATGTTAAAAAAGAAAAGGGTAAAAGTTAAAAAAATTTAGAAGAAGAAAAAAAAATTGAAAAAGAAAAAAAAATTAAATTAACTGCAAGGCTAAAGAATCATGTGGAGAAAGCCATGAGTTCCGTGCTTTGTTTTCTCCTCCTCTGGAATTCCGTTGCTCTCCTTGGTATTGAAACTGCACTCCTTGGTAGGTGAACTTGGTCCTGGCTGGGTTTCTTGTTGATCTTCTGGGGGAGGGGCCTGTTGTAGTGATTCTCAAGTGTCTTTGCCCCAGGAGGAGTTGCACTGCCCTTACCAGGGGCCGGGCTGAGTAATCCGATCGGGTTTGCTTTCGGGAGCTTTTGTTCCCTGAGCACTTTCTGTAGAGTTCTGGAGGGCGGGAATGAAGATGGCGGCCTCCCGGTCTCCGGCCCGGAGGAGCCGAGAGCCCGGGGCCCCACTCCTCAGTGCGCCCTCAGAGAACAGCGCCCAATTACTCCCATCACCCTGGCCTCCGGCCGTGCTCCGAGCTGACCGAGCCTGCGACCGGTTGAAGGTAACCCCGAGTTTAGAGCTCACTCCTCAGCTCTGTCTCTGTAGCCGGCCTCCCCGTTCTAATACCTACAAGCTCTGCGACACTCAGACACCCCCGATCCTTCTGTGACCCTGCGGGACCTGAGGCCACACTGACCCCGCGTGGGCTTTACCCCAGTTAAGCTTCTGGAGCGATGTCCCTCAGCGGAACAGACTTTTAAAAGTCCTGATTTTGTGCTCCGATGCTCCTCCGCTTGCCGGGAGCTCTTCCCGTCGCTTTGCATTCACTTCTCCGCCAGTCCTACCTTTTGGAAAGTGGTTGATTTTCTGTTTCTAGAGTTGCTGTTCTTCTTCTCTTCGATCTCCCGTTGGGTTTGTAGGTGTTTGCAATCTTTAGATAAGCTATCTAGCTGATCTCCCGCTACCTGAAGTAGTCTCAGCCTGCTACTTCTCTGCCATCTTTGGTCAATATCCAAAATAGAATTTATTGATAGTGACCTCTGTATCCATTGACTTTTTTTTTTTCATCAAGATTTCATTTATTTATTTAAGAGGGAGAGGGGGAGAGAGAGCCGGAGAGGGAGAAGCATGCTCCCCACGGAGCAGGGAGTCCGATGCAGGGTTCAGTCCCAGGACCCCAGGCTCATAACCTGAGCAGAAGACAGATGCTTAATCACTGAGCCACTCAGGCCCACCCCCCCCATCCATTGACTTTTTAACAGAGAAAGGAAAAGCACTCTCTTTAAACAATTACTTATGCTTGTAAAACACTTCACATTTTACACAGTTCATATATATGTTTTCTCACATGATTGTTACAAAAGCCTTGAGGAGCAAGAATTCCCATCTTAGAGGGATCAAAATACGGATCAAAAGGTTAAGCAACATGTCTGAAGTGCAAGGCTCGCAAGAGGCTAAGTGGGCACTTGAACCCGTACCATAGTATTTCTAGCCTTTGTCACTGCAGGGCAGAGTTCACACGCATCTCTAATGTGATGAAAAAGAAATATTCAGAATCTTTCTTATTATTGCTCCCCATTTGGATGTCCTCATTTTGTAAATAATGGAAAAAATCTGGAGAGGCTCCACAGAAAAGCATTGGACATTTTTAAGCGGGTCCTGGGAGGAGCACTGAGGGGAGTTGGACTCATTCATTTTGGAAAAGAGAAAGCTGAGGGTTGATTTCATTACTTGCTTTACAGCCGCAAGGGCTTATTACGAGGTAGAGATGGACAAATTGCTCTCCATCTCCAGAAACATCAGGATGTCAGGAAATAGGGCGTAATGTGGAGGCAGAAGAACTTTCTGAGTTGTCTGGGTGATTAAACAAATAAACCACCAAGACCATGAGGAAAGTCCTGAAGAGCTTTACAGATAAGAAGAGTACAACTGTCTGGCCAGTTTCCTACCTGCTTTCATGGAGAAGGGGAAGGAACTCATGGCCTCCTGCCCTCTGTTACTGTGTGGGAGCTGTCGTTCTGTGGCCTCAGAACAGAGACTTCTGCATCTGCTGGGTAGCATCATAATGTGATGACTTGAATCGTGTGAGGACCCTAACATAGCTCAGCCTTATGTTGGTGTTACAAAAAGCTCACTGTCATTTAATTTCTTCATTCATGCAACAGATGTTCACTGAGTGCCTACTACTTCCCAGGCGCTCCTTTAGGTGCTAAGCATCTATATCATGGTAAGTTGACAAAGCCCCTGCCTCTACTGCTCTTATGTCTGTGAGCGGAGGCCACTTAATTCACAAAGAAATAAATAACAAATTCAGATAGCAATAAGTACTATGGAAACAATGAAACAGTGTGATGTGGCGGAGAGAGCCTCAGTCTACTTTAGGCTCATTGGTCTGGGAAAGTGTCTCTAAAGTAGGGGGCGGGGGGGCATTTGATCCGAGGCCTCAGAAATGAGCAGGACTCAGCCCTGCAAGGTTTAAAGGAAGAGGATTCCAGGCAGAGGTAACACCAGAGTAAGGTAACATTTGGGCTGAGCCTTGAAGATGGAGATACAGTGGAGGGAGCATAGGAGGGAAAGGGAAAGGCAAGAGTGAAGATTTATTGACCAGCGATTGGGAAGCACTGTCTGTGAATGGTGCAGTTTGGCTGGAGGTAGTGATGATGTAGAGCCAGCATTCTCAAGCTCGAGTGGGCTTCAGAATCACCAGGAGAGCTTGTTAAAACCCAGCTGCTGGCCCCACACCCAGAGGTTCTGATGCAGTTGGTTTGCTGTGAGTCCAGAACACTTGCATTTCTAGTAAGTTCCCAGGTGGTACTGATGCTGCTGGTTCAGGGACATGCTTTGAGAAAACTGGAAGGATAAACAGTTTACATCTAATTAGCTTATCAACATTCATCAGAAAACCTAACATTTGCTGTGTCATCACTCTACATAAGGTACTGCATGGGCTTTCTTATGGAATCTGTCTAACGGCTCCACGAAATAGCAATCATGATTATCCCATTTTACAGTCGTGGGAGGAAGCATGGAGAAATGAAATAATGTTCTAAAGCTTATAAAGTTTCTTCACAAAGGAAGAAAATGGCAGAGCTGAAGGGTGAATCATGACCTTGGGATGCTAGAGTTCTTCACCACCATACTGTAATTCAACTACAAAACCCTGAGAGGTGGAGAGGCAGCAGCTAACAGGGAAATTTAATCAATGGGGAATGAAGGGATCATATAAGGAAAATGCAGTTGTTTCCCTCTTGCTTTTTCCTAAGAGAACCCTGATTTTATTCAGACAGCACTTTCCCAGTTCAGGAGGTAAAACTTAATTACTCTGCCTCTAAGTTTGTCAGCACACAGCATTTCCCTGGCAACCGTTTTTTGGTTCTGGGTAGAATGTGTGTCCTAAATTGTCCACATCAGATAAATGGAAGCCTTATATTTCAAGGCTGGGAAGGCAGCCCTCTCCTTCCCTTTCCTTGGGCATGAACATAGATATATGCATGGTTGCAATGGCGGCCATTTTCTTTTCTTTTTTTTTTTTTTTAACCACACCAACAGGCAATCTCTGCACAAAGCTGATACATTGAGGCTGTGGAGTGAGGAGAGGGAAGGAAGCTCTTGATGGCGCAGTCTTGTCCTTGAATCAAGGAACCCAGAAGTCTGCATGACTTCTAGACTTTGTTATGTGAAATAGCCATTTTCCACATTGCTTGAGGCCATTTGAGTCAGGGTAACAGGCAGCTGAAAACTTCATAACTGGTTGAATGGGCACTACAATACAAAGGGGAAATTTTTAAAAAAGATTTTATTTATTTATTTGAGAGAGAGAGAATGAGAGAGAGAGAGAGAGAGAGAGAGAGAGAGAGAAAGAGCATGAGAAGGGGGAGGGTCAGAGGGAGAAGCAGACTCCCTGCCGAGAAGGAAGCCCAATGCGGGACTCGATCCCAGGACTCCAGGATCATGACCTGAGCCGAAGGCAGTTGCTTAACCACCTGAGCCACCCAGGTGCCCCAAAGGAGAAAATGTTTGAGATTTATAAACTTTTTTTTTTTAAGACTTTTATTTATTCATTTAACAGAGATCACAAGTAGGCAGAGAGGCAGGCAGAGAGAGGGGGGGAAGCAGGCTCTCCACTGAGCAGAGAACCTGATGCAGGGCTCGATACCAGGATCCTGGGATCATGACCTGAGCCGAAGGCAGAGACTTTAACCCACTGAGCCACCCAGGCGCCCCTAGATTTGTAAACTTTTAACGTAAAAACGAGAAGTGTATGTTCTAAGTTCGTAGGATGCTGGGGGACATAATGGTATCCGTTTTTATCTGGGATGCTGTCTGGAAAGGGGGAGGTGAAAGGGGAGGGGGATGACATTGTGGGGACCTCTCTGTAATGGCCATTGTCCCTCGCAGCTTCAAGAATGCCTACAATAAATTCAGATGGCTTTAACACATCCCTATTCTTTCCCTCTCTAAGCCCTTTATTCTGGTCTCTGGTTTCCTCCTCAAAATGAGCGTGTAACTCATACTTCAGGATTCTGGGTGATTCTGGCTGAAAACATTTAGGCCAAAGCAGTTTGATGAAGAAGACTAGAGTACGATGATGTGACTGAAATGATGACTTTAGTAAGAAATGAAAACTTTACAATCACTATTTTTTTTTTAAATAAGTCTAAGATTGGTGTATAATGAGGGTGTTTTTGTACTTCCCATGCTTCCCTGTTTGTGACAAAGAGGAAATGAAATAACATGTATGTTTGATAACAGGTGATTCATTGGAAAAATTAAGTAACCAGTAATAGAGGATTGGTTGGAAGAACCTAAATGGCAAAAGTAAGAGATTGGCTGAAATAAATCAAAGGTCCTTTACACTGTCCACAAAAATAAAGTCATTGCCAAACACAAATCCTTCCTGGAGAAGAATGCCAACAAGCACTCATGTGTTATTTAGAAAACCACTAACATCTACACACATGTACATAGAAGCATATAAACATTTTCCCAAGTAACATGTACATGTTGGTATTTTTTTCCACAAGAGGTTTATCCTATTTTTGGTGCAAAGTAAAAGGTGTTTGTAATTCAGACGATAGTTTTTTAGGTTCCATCACATTTGTCATTAAAGGGACTCTACAGTTTCTTAAAATCATGGAAGGAAAGGTGTAATACTTAAAAATGAAATAGAAATGGGGTGCCTGGGTGGCTCTGTCAGGTAAGTGTCAGACTCTTGATTTCAGCCCAGGTCATGATCTCTGGGTCATTAGATCGAGCCCCATGTCAGGCTCTGTGCTCAGGGTGGAGTCTGTCTGCTTGGGATTCACTCTCTCTCGCCCACTCTACTCGCTCTCTCTAAAGTAAATAAATAAAAATCTTTAAAAAATGAAATATAAATAAATAGTGCAGGAAACTATTTTTGAAACTGTGGAGCATTTCAAAAACAGATAAATATATTTAAAGACACCTAATATATTGGCCAAACTGCTGTATTGTGCATCAAATTGACAATACTTGGAGGATCAGTGATTGGGGATATTTACTTCTGAACACCATCGTTCAATGTTTTTGCATTGATCCTCTTTTTAAATCATCTCGTAGCTGGGGATAGTTGTTAGGGTGAACCAGAAGTGACATGGTCTTCAACCAGACGGTGCCAGAGAGACTACCATCCTTGTTTACATGGCACTGTCCAGTATTAAAACTAGAAGTCCCACAGCAAAGCAGATACCTTTTCGGTCCTGGGCAACCTCCTTCCGTCCCAGGCAAACCAGGACAGGTGGCTGTTCTGTTAGTTCTTTTTCCTTCAAAAGCTGGGGAATAATATAACCCTCTTACCTAGAAGACTTGAAGGCATTTTGAAGAGCTGTCTGTGGTCTAAAAGGTAAAACATATTTGCTGTGTCTTTAGCATTTGCGAGGGTCAGTGCAGCAGTGGACAGGAAAAAGAAATCATCAGGACTACAGACTAATTTAAGTGGTGAACTTTGACTCAAAATAGAGCAGCAGAGATTCAGCCTTCTGAGATAGCTCTACTTCCCAGTCACCCCTTCTGTAGTCATTTTGAGCCCCTTTGCCCACTTGGGGAGTTAGAGATTTCCTGAGTCATCCTAGAGCCAAGGAATTCAGAAACCAACCAGAGGTGGATGAGGACAATTTGACTGAGAAGGATACAGTTTAAGACTCCTAAGGAGTGGGCCCAGGGAAGGAGAGCTGATGATGGTATCAATAGAATGGGTCGCATTTCCACTCCTCTGCATAAGAGACTTTATATTAACAATTAAGAACACACCATTACGGTTCAAATAGAGCCAGAACACAAGCAAAGGTAGAACAATAAAAAATATTTTCCAGGGGCACCTGGGTGGCTCAGTGGGTTAAGCCTCTGCCTTCGGTTCAGGTCATGGTCCCAGGGTCCTGGGATCGAGCCCCGCATCGGGCTCTCTGCTCAGCAGGGAACCTACTTCCCACCCCCACCCCCATCCCGCCCTGCCTGCCTCTCTGCCTCCTTGCGAGCTCTCTCTCTGTCAAATAAATAAATAAAATCTTAAAAAAAAATTATATATATATATATTTTTTTTTTTTTTCCAAGTAAAAACCTGAAAGGAAAACCAAAACCAAGAAGCACGAAACCCACCCTTACAGTCTAAAAGAAGTGGTTATTCTCTGCCAGGGAAGGGGAGCACTCAGGAGAGGCACCTAGGGTACCTGAAAGGATGAGAATGAGAGGATGATCAGGGGAGACAACCGCACGGAGTGGAGGCGGTTATATTTGGTCTTGGTGAGGAGGTTTGTGACTTGCTTAGGTTGGAAAAGTTGGTTGAGTGTTAGCTGTCAGCTGGAAGACAGCAGACTTATGTGTGATTTACTTTGTTGAACAGTTGATGCTTTGTTGTATTCAAGGAGGAAGTTGGTTTCAAGCAAAAAGTGACCTAGTCATTATTTGCCCAAATTAACACCAAAATATGTTCTAAAGATACTCTAACACCAAAATATGTTCTAAAGATACCTCGACAAGTTGATCTGATCTCAGTTCTCTCAGTCTGCTTGTCTGTCTGTCTGTCAATCAAACATGTAGTTTATTTATTTAGTTTTATTGTGTTTGGGATTTTATTTTAAAAGTGAACACAGGGCTGCTGCTTCCTTTTTTTTTTTTTTTAAGGATTTTATTTATTTATTTACTTGAGAGAGAGAGAGTGAGAGAGAGCCAGAGAGAGAATATGAGCGGAGGGGGAGGGGCAGAGGCAGACGCAGACTCCCCACTGAGCGGAGAGCCCGCCGCGGGACTTGATCCGGGGACCCCAGGATCATGACGGGAACTGAAGGCAGACGCTTCACCGGCTGAGCCACCCAGGCGCCCCAGGGCTTCTGCTTCTCAGGACAGTAGGTAAAAGGACTAGACACATCTTCCCTAAAGTAACCCTCCCAAACCAGACAAAGTGTATGAAACAACAGTTTCAAGACACTGGACATTAGGCAGTGAATTACCCCTGAGAGATGAGAAGCAAATGAGCTGAGGTCCAAGAATGTCCCGGTTTGCTGCCTGGACACATCTGCAGGCCACGGTTCAGGGAACAGTGGATATGGAGGAGCCCAGAAAATGCTGCGGCGGAATTACTGAGTTGTTGAAAAAAGAGAAGGAGAGAGGGAGATGGGAGAGGGAGGGAAAGAGACCGAGTGGCATCCAGCCGCAGACAGGAGACAGACTTCTTACTTCTCTGTCGGCTCTAGTGCAAGGAGGCAGACTCTCGGGAAGCATACCAGCGTGGGAGGGGGGATGTGGGGGGTGCAGATGAAAAGACCCAGGACTCCATAGAGGAGCAAAGCCAGGGCTAACCAAGGGCTTCCTACATTTTCTAACAGGGAGGGATTGATAGTTAGTGCTAGAACCGCGGTATGGCCTGACTGGTAAAGTATTTGCAACTTGTTTCCTGGTTTTTATGCTTAAGGACATAATGAACTGTGCACAGTTTATTTAAAAGGATGAGGATGAGGTTCTTTTCTCTTGAATGCCCACTCGTTTTTAAAAATCCTGAATAAAAACCTCTTTCATCAACTTACAAGGATGGGTCCTGAACTGAACATGACGCAGGATCCTTTGCCATCCCTCATCCCTGGTGCCCTCCTGCCTTTCCAGGAAAGGGACCTAAGGAGGACTTCTTCTAGTTTAACTCAACTGTGGCTTGAACTTCACATTTCTACTACTAAGAATTAAGGAAGCAAAAGTGAGTTTATGAAAGGGAAAATGTTAAAAGAAAAAAAGATGAAATTTATGGATGGATATGTGAGTGTGGGTGTTCTTTCCTAAAATAAGGTAGGATTTTCTGGAAGATTTTACATCAGAGGTTTCCTAACCCCTTAGATTAATTTTATATTTATATATGTAATAACAACTATGGTATATGTAATGTTATAATTAGGTTAACCTTTTAATCTTTCTATTCTTTCCAAAGTAAAGAACTCAAATCATTTAAATAAAGACTTAATGTGAGTTGAACTCCTACTATGCACAGATCATAGAGACGGGAAAAGGCGAGTGCCTCCCCTGAGGGCTCTTATGGTCTGGGTCTGTGGGGTTGGGGTTGAGGTGGCAGAGTGGTGGGTGGACACCAACAGACAGGTACACACGTACCAGACAGAATGTGGTAACTGGAGTCAGAATTAGTCTTTAGAGATTCCATGAATAAGACCGTTTTCTGACTTTCAGAAAGCCAAAAGCCTTATATGGATTTGTGCTCAAGTGAGAAGTCAGACCCACAAACCATGTGGGGATCTGCAGGCATGTGAGCTGCCCAGCGTGTGGAATGTCTTCTGCAGTTTTCATTTAAAAACAAAGTCAAGCATCAAGATGTGGGACAGACATTTTCTGGAATGTCACTTATTACACCTCACCGTAAATAGCTGGGAACATCATAACATTATTTTGGTGTCTTGTGCGTGATGTTAGTGATTAGGCCTGAGTAAAAAAGTCACGTTCCTGGGGTTGGTATGTCAGGGCAACACCCCAAATTCCCATCAAGTTTAGTCCTGTGGCAGTAGAAGTTTGCTTTCGAGTTTGGATTGAGTCACGGTCATTGTGACTCTGCCATCCCAAGAATTGCGGCATTTTCTCGAGAGGCCCCAGAATCAGAAGCAAGTGTGAACTGGTTCTTTGTGAGATTTTCCATCTAGAAACAGTGGCTGAGGTGGGTAAATAACGAGGGGAGGCCATTTGAACTGGAGATGACTCCAGAGGGAATGGCAGACACCTTGCTGATCTGTGTTCTGGACGTGAAAAGCAGCTCTTGAATAGGGGTCAGAAAAGGGTTAATGGGTACGCTTTGTTGGAGAGAAATATTTAAAAAGCCATAAAAGTCAAAAGATGGCCTTGCAGAAAGCATCTGCTTTGTGATTAAGGTATCAAGCTACTAATTATTCATGGGAAGGTTGTCTGTCCAGATGTATGGGTAGAGGCAGCGCTGTGAGTCATGGGGCATTCCGTCGTTCCAACCAGAAAAACCAGAATGGGCTTTAGGAACAGGATCCCTTAGAATTTGTAGAGACCCTATAAAATATCAGAAACACCCAAGAGTTTATTTTCTTATGTAAATGAAGTCTGGGAATAGGTTGCCCAGGGCTGGTATGGCAGCCCCAAAAGTCATCAGAAGCTTGGACCCTTCTGGCTTACAGGGTCTGCATCCCAAGTCTTATATTGGCAGTCCAAGATGGTGGCTGGAGCTCTCCCTCTCTCTTCCAAAAGTGGGAAGGAAGGAGGACAGAAGAAGGACCTTTTCTCTTCCTTTTAAGGAGACTTGCCGGAAGTACCACACAGTTCTGAAATGTTATGGGTCAGCCTTAGTCGCAAGGCCATACTTACCTTCAAGGGAGGCTGGGAAACAGATTCCTTTAACTGGGTATGTGGTCTCTCTGAGTAAGTTCAGGAATTCAGGGTTTTGTTACTAAGGAGATGGGAGGAGAACAGATTTTGGGAAGTGACTGGCGTCTTTCCCAAGGAAGTTGGAGAGTGATTTTGAGAATGGATGGAGGCAGCCTGCACAGCACACATGTCACCCGTGGTAGAAACGAGTGACCACGCACTTGGTTCTTCATCCCCTTCATTCGCTCATCATTTAGTAGGCCCCTGTATGTGCCAGTCCTGGGGATCAAGGGAAGACTCTAGACTCCACGCAGATTCTCTTGAAAGGTAAAAGCATGCCCTTTAATTAGAACAAGGCTTTGTGAGGCATTTGGGAAAGAGACTCTCTGTAGGCTTACACTCTGCCTCCGCGTTGATTCTTAGTGCCCGTTATGCCTGCAGAAGGGTTTCAAGTTGTCCTTTTGAAATGGTCACATTTTTCTGTTCATGCTAATGAACCAAATTATTCATGAGGTCATGACTTGTAGATGAAGAATGATTTTTCTCAGAAAACTTGGAGAACAGCTGAATGCCAGGAAGTTTGCTACTGTGATGAGTCAACTTTGATGCCACCCCCATACTTACCCTGATTCCCCAACCCAGAACTTGTATCCATCCAATTTCAGCTGTCTTTTATGGACCACCTAAAGCCATTCTTCTTGGGGTGCCTGGGTGGCTCAGTGGGTTAAAGCCTCTGCCTTCGGCTCAGGTCATGATCTCAGGGTCTTGGGATTGAGCCCCACATCGGGCTCTCTGCTCAGCAGGGAGCCTGCTTCCCCCCCTCTCTCTCTGCCTGCCTCTCTGCCTACTTGTGATCTCTGTCTGTCACATAAATAAATAACATCTTTAAAAAAAAGATTCTTCTCTCCTCTCCTCTGCTCACCATATTTCTGTTCTTTCCTGAGGCTTCATTTTTACCAGCCTGAGAAGCCCTTATGCTTCTTCAACCATTCCCCAAATGACATGATTTGGAGAAAGGAGTGAGGAGGAGAATAACATTTTTGTGGGGGCTTATTATGTGCTGGATACAATACTAGGGCTTTTGTATACATTATCTTATTTCTACCTTTGCAGCAACCCTGCGAGGAGGCTGATATTCTTTACAATTTGCAAGTAAGGACCCAGGTTCACGGTGGTTACCTTCACCAGTCACCTCTCCGAGTTCCTACTCTTCGCCCAAGCACAGGCAGAATTTGGTCCAGATCTTTGGGGCGACCAGACTGTATTTTTCCACCAACCTTGTTGGTCCATCTTCTTGGTCTCTCTGTTCTGAGGAAACTTGGTTTCCTCAGCTACATAACAAGACTCATTTCCTACCTACCTCAGGAAGAGACTTCAGCTAAGACTGATAATACAGTCTGGAAATTGACCCTCCTCTCCCCCAGATTTGGGGTCAGTACAGAGCAGGTGGGCTGCTTTTGCCAATTCCCTGGATAGGTGAGCAGGCAGACAAGGAGCCAGAGTCCCCCCAGACAGTGAGAGGACCATAGAGGGCTTCAACCCATGTATAAGAATGCCAGTGGGAACTTCTGGAAGGGCAGCTTAGTCAGGTACTATTACCAACAGCTTATGGAGACTCGGAGGCTGGGGAAACTCCTTCCTCCCATGGGGATGATGATGGTGAGCCTCCTGCGTCATGCAGCCGTCTCATGTACCTATTTTTATTGTGTTCTTTATCGACACTAATGGAACTTAGGCCCTTTGCCTTTTGTTGGTCATCACTGTGCTTGTCAAAATGCTCTCTATTCCAGCCAAGTGGTTTATAAAAATTAATAGCAATTAACAGGGAGCTGTGTAGGAAATGTCTTCATTAAAATAATGAAGCTAGTTGGAAATGTTATTGATTTGTGTAGATTTAATCTTCAAAAACCAGTGTACCATAGGCAGAACCATCTAGCATTTCTCTGTGATTTTTATAGAGAAGGAAACTGAGGCATAGAACAGGACCATGTAGCTAGCTTTTGGATCCTTTGGGGGAAATTTACTGAGGAGCCCCAAATTTGGACATGTCACTGTAGGCACAGTGTGGGTTTTAGACATAATTCAGTGGTCAGTAAAGCATTGTCTATAAGAGCAACCACCATCTATAAAACTCTGGGTGGATTACTTCACTTCTTTATGCCTCTGTTTCCCCATCTTAAAATGGGGATGGTAAAGGCACCCAGCCTTAAAGGTTTGTTATGAAGACCAGAGAGATTGCTGTTATGAAACACCAGGACAGTAATTAGCACGTTAAGTAGCATATGAATGTTGGTTTAAAAGTGAAAATAAACTTTTTCTAGAAGAGAAAATGATGCATGGGTTTGTGAGATTGGAATGTCCTTATTCCTTACCCTATTTTTGTCATCAGTAATAACATTTTATAGGGCCTGGGTATTTGATGGGTTATCAAATAATTACAAAAGTTATAGGAATTGGCTTGCACAGAATTAGCTCCTTTTTTTTTTTTTAAAGATTTTTTATTTATTTATTTGACAGATAGAGATCACAGGTAGGCAGAGAGGCAGGCAAAGAGAGAAAGAGAAGGAAGCAGGCTCCCCACCGCTGGGCAGACAGCCCGATGCGGGGGCCAGGACCCTGGGATCGTGACCTGAGCCAAAGGCAGAGGTTTAATCCACTGAGCCACCCAGGCACCCCGAATTAGCTCCTTTTAAAGGTAAACATGCTGAGGGGCAGAGAGGCAAATTAATTTGTTTCATTTCACACATCTAGCCAATGACTACTTTCCTACTAGTACGGTTAATTATTATCATTTTCATAACACTTGCCATATTCCAAGCAACATGCTAAGCTTTTTTTTTTTATGTTAACTCTAAGCCTTTTAGCAATCCTGTAAGGTATTAAACCCATTTTACAGATGGCAAAAGTGAGGTTTAGAGGGGTTAATTAATTTGCCTCAGTACCCATGACTAAGTAATGTAGTTATCAGAATTTGGAAACAGGTCTGCTTGAGACCAAAACCTTTGTTGTTCCAATACACTAATTCTTGTTACTATCTTCTGGAAGAGAAGATGGCTTGTTGCTTCTTTGACTATAAGGGCTCTGGTGACAAGAATTTTGTCTTTCCATCTTTATATTCCTCAAGCACAGTGCCTGACACCGAGCCCAGTGTGTGATGTGATGAATGCAAGCTGATCTAAATGGAGCTAGTCCCGTGTTGGCCACCTCTCCTCCTTCTAGGTAGGTAAGAAGATGAGTGGCTGGAAACCTGGACCTTGGTTCAGCGGCAGCTTGGTGCCAGGTCTCGACTGAATGTAGTCTCTAAAGTCATTTAGTTTCTTCTCAATCACTGGATATCATCAGATATTATTTCCTTTGCATTTTTTGGGCTCTTCATCGGGAAACTGCTCAATGTTATGATTTCACTCGTCCATAGCAGAACAAGGGCTCAGTAATGCAACAATAATCGAATTGTTAAAGAAAACAGGCTTTGATGAAATGGAAACCCCTGTTCTCTGCCAGTTGGGAACATTCAGAACCGGGCCTGTGGGGAGTAGGATGGATGGATTCGGTTGTGCCATCAGTAATTGAGAAGAATTATAGGGAGAAGTAAGATGGACAATGTTTGGAGGGGAATGAGACTTTACAGTAACCAATCCTTGGGCACTCAAGAGGCATGGAAGTGCCATGGTTTAGGTGGATTGTACCCAAAGGAAGGGTTGAGCTCACTCACTTTACTCCTTAATTGTACAGTTGAGGATGCTGAGGCTTGGATATGGCAGTGGCTAATATAAAATCATAAATTGATAGGAAGTCCTAGACTGGGACTCAGACTCTTTCATTCTCCTTGTAGGGTTCTTTTCATAAAGATTTGTGATTGATTGTGGGGGGTGATGAGAACACCCTGAGGATAGCCTCCATGCTTCTGGCTATAATGCTGAGGGAAGGAGAAAAAGAAGGAGCATATTGTATTTGACAAGTTTACTCATGCAGCTAGTGAGGTATTAGTTTTTATTGCCAAGCTGTGTTTCAATGGTGATATTTCCATGGAGTTTTTAGGGTAGCCATATTGTAATGCTTTGAAGATGAATGGGAATTGAGCTAGTAGAGATAATTCGTGTAGGTTAGCCTGTCAATATATTTGGTGAAGGGAAAAACCAAGAAGTAAGGTGGGAATTGGAAGGAGAAATTAACTGTTTGTTTGTTTTTAAGGATCTTTAGGACTGTAGGCTGAGGGGAAGAAGACAGAGTGGAAGTAATTGGGAATAGGTATTGGGTGGCTGATGGGCACAGTCTTGGAAGAAGATGAGGGGGAAGAAATCTGGTCCACAAGGCAATGGGCTAGCTTTGGAGGTAAGGAGAAAGATCTGTGAATGAAGGAAATAAGAATGTATGAGTACTCTTAAATTTAGAGGAGGAGGGGCATATGGTACTAGTGTTGAAATCCTTTCATATTCTCTGTGAAGTAGGAAATATTCATTGATAAATTGTGTTGGACTTTAATAAGTTTTGCATCACTCATGGAGGACTCAAGATCAGACAGTGCTTTCACATAAGAACATACAGATAAGGAATAGTATATGAGTTAGACAAATCAGCACTTGTCTTTTGGAAGTGAAGCATGAACAGAAGGGATAATGCTTGGCCTTTCTAATTGTTTTGTCTCATTTGGGAACAGAAGTGGGTAGTTGTCTTTAGCCGGGATACTTATGGATGTGTACACATAACTGATGCTTTTGTATGCTTGTTAAACCTCCCAGGAAACTGCCTCCTGCCAGATCGTTACCATTCCTTGATCAATCTCGGGCTTCTAATCTGTCTAGACCCCTGTGGTGTATTCTGGCTCTCTTCCCACCCTCTACTGAAATGTAGCCACCTCTGAGATGTAGCGTGAAACTGCTTATGACAGAGCCAGGAAAATATCTCCTTCTGGAAAGGACGAGGCTGATGAAACTGGTGTTTCCAGGCTGGACTCTCTGTCTCCCCTAGGACTGAGAAGAGTGTGGACTTCCAGTTGTTCCTCTTCTGATCCCTCTTCCCACTGTCCCATGATTTCAGCCACATGTTCCAAGGTGTCTAGTCAGACTTAAAGTCTCATCTGTGAAGCCTGTAAAGCCTGGGTGTTGCAGTAGAAAGAGTTTCAGTTTGGAGATGGATGCGTCTGAGTAGAAGTCCTGGCTGCATCATGAATGACCTGACCTTGACTTGTGTGTCGGCACACTTCTCAATAAAAGGAGTTGATGGTGTCTACCTTGGTTACCACAAAGTTTCTTTGAGTAGATTGCTTAGGTTGGTGAATATAAAAAGTGTTACGTAAGATAGAGTGCTTTTCTTGAGCAGTGGGGAAGGGAGCGGTTCTTTATTGACTGCCATTGGGGTGCCAGATGTCACCCTGGGGGCTTCACTTCTGTGGTCACCTTTCGTCTTGTGGAAAACTCTGAGTTAGCATTAGTACCCCAACTTGATAGGTGTTGAAACATATCCAAGGGTGGGCTGCTCGTTTGTTTTTTTTGCTTGGGATGCTCCTGGATCATACCTGTTGTCCCAGAAGAATCATTAATAAACTCTTCTTACCCCACTCTCAAAAATTTGGAATGCAGATTATATGGTCATCCTGTGTGAGGGTGAGGGCCTTGGTTGGGTAAAGATCCTGCCTTTCGTCCTTTGCAGGTGTAGGTGGGAGGATTTCCTTGACACAACTTTTTATGTTCCAGCTATGCCCCTGCAACCAGACTGTACTCTTTTGCCTCAAAAGCAGGAGAGAGACTCCCTGCAAATCTGCAGAGCCCTGCCTAGGATACTCTTAGTAAGGCCACTTCATCTAAGAATAAAGGTCAAGAAATGAAGCTATAGTAGGAGAGATCCATTGGTTGGACATTTGTTGGGTTGACTGATTGGTTGATACATGTATTTCATTCATCTTCTCATTTACTGATTGCTTACTGTTTGCAAGGCCCAATGGCAGATATGAGGGTGGGAATATAAGAAGTTGAACACCACACAAATCCTGTCATCAAGAAGCTTGTTGGTGGGGAGGTGGTGGGAGGGTAGGGGGTGGAGGTTAGGTGGGTAGGGGAACCTGACTGGCTGAGTCCATAGAGCATGCAATTCTCAATCTCAGGGTTGAGAGTTTAAGCCCTAGGTTGGGCATAGAGTTTACTTAACAAATAAAAAATATAAAATAAATAAAAAGGAGCAAAGATATTTATATGTTAACGAACTGAAATTTAAATGAATATGGGGAGGAGGGGAAAAAAGAAGTTTGAGCTCCTGTGGGCAGATGCAATGCATTGAGATTCCAGGCTGCAAGTGCAGAGTTTAAGGGACTCATGGGGATGCATCCCTGGGATTCTGGAGAGAAAGACTGCTTCCTGCCTACAATAATTTGGATGAGTTTCTTAAAGGAGGCAGCCTTAGGACTAACATTGGTAGGATGGGAGCCCATACACAACAGGGGAAAGGGCTGTCAGACGGGTCACCAATTGTAAGACAGGACGTCTTAAAATCACATGCTAGGAGCAGTTCAATTTTATTAAAATAAAGACTGTACACAAGGGAGTGGGGGAAAGTAAGGTGACAATACTTGGTTAGGTTTACATCATGGTTGGATGCGTACTGATACTGAACGACAACAACAACAAAACCCTTACATTTTACTCTGTTTATAACAGATACACATGTAAGATACATTACTTAATTTATTTATCTCTTTCTGTTTGAAGCAGGAGAATGAAATGATCAAATCTGATAGTTTAGGCATCTCCCTCAGGTCAAGGGAGACCGAAGGCATGGAGAGTATTGTTGAGTGTGTTGTCTCAGTAAGAAAATCTGTCTATAAAAAGATAAGAGTAAAATGAATCCCAATTTAATATTTTGCAGGGTATTGCAATTTTTGTTTATATACCCATGGACCACGAAATACGGGGCCCGGCACTATTAAGTATAATGGTGTGACCCAGGAAATATTACGGAACTGTAAATAGGGATCTTTCTCAATTTGGACTCTGAGTAGGAGGCAAAGGGGATTAAGGTCCCACATATCATCCACAGTTTGGAGAGCACAGATGAGGGCAGAGAGATGGCAGCTGCTCTAAGGAACAGGAACATAGAATTCTCAGGTCAGAGAGACACAGAGCGGGCTCTAGCTTCCCCCAGCCATTCTGATTAACAAGCTGAGCAGTGGTTCTCCAAACTTGGCTTGACATCAACAGTAAAAACCTGATAAAAAAGTCAAAATGGTAACAGGGCGGTTGGTGTCTCAAGAACCAAGTAGCAAGAATAAAACCTAATAGCAGTTCTGTCTATCTGTTCGTTGAAACAAGAGCAGAGGCAACTCAAGACCATATTTAACCTAAGACCCCAATGATAAAGCTCTAGGAACAATACGTTCTTTCTGAAAATTGCTAGAATTCCAGCCATTGGGGATTGTGCACATACAGTAAGAGCTTTGTGTTTCATAGAAATAGCCAGACTCCTTTGGTAACCTCTGAATGGAAGAGTTCGGTATATTTTAGCAATGTATTAAATTTTTAAACTCAATTTTAGGAAGCTTTCATAGCTTAAAAAGTAACCAGTGAGTAGTCCTTAGATATACGTGGATATGAAAATCTGTGGAATAATTCAATATTTGCCAAGTAGAAACAGTTCATTTACTGCTCATTAGGGGCCACTTTGGAGAGAGACCTGCTGCCAGCAGGTTTGTGTTTTTTTTATTTTTTAACAGCAATTTAGAGGGAACTGCTGCCATCATAGAAATCAATCGTAAAGACTCAATAATTTGATCAAGAGTATTTAGCAGTAAGACTTAGAAACGAGAGTCTTAGAGATTAAAAGTCTCCTCCAACCCAGGTCAAATCATGTGAGAGACACAATCAATGTCAGCCAAGGAGCTGATGCAGAAGAGCGTCTAGACCTGTAGAGCACAGCAGTGTAGACACTGTGATGTCCCTGCAGCCAGTCTGGGTGGGGGTCTCTCCAGCCCTATGCAAGGGCTTTGGGGACCTATGATATGTCCGATTTTAATACAGCAACCAGTGTGGCTCATTTCAGAGCCTAGCCTTGGCCATACTCAGCAAATCTCTTATGATCTTCGTAAAAATAGAACCTCCCAAAACAAAACAAAACAAAACAATTCTGCCCTTGTAAGACAGTAGACATCCTCTTATCAGATATGACTGAGACCGGCAGTCGGTTGGTGTTTTTGAAAAGTCAGCCAAAGCAGGGATAAAATGATACCTATATAACATAAACATTTTATTTTAACGTAGACGTACACGTACATGCCTTTTCCAGTCTTTTGATGTTAGGCCAAAGTTCTTTTTTGGGGGGGGATGGTTCACTGACTAGTCATTCGTCTTTCATAAACCACAGCCATGATGTCCAGTCTACTATTGCACTTCTGCTTTCTTTAACGGGGAATAAAAACTTAAAAACATTTGTGAAGCAAATTGGGCACAAAATCATTCTAGACTTTTGTGATTTTTACCCCGATTATTGTCATCTCACCAACACCTATTTCCAAAGCTATGTACTTAGTGACTCATCCTTATTGAGTCTTTTCAAAGTATTCAAATTATTTTTTGTAAAAACAACTATGTATTCATATTTTATTAGATCCCCAAAATAATTAAATTATGTCATTTTACTGGTAAGAACAATTGGCATAAACACACTTGGATGTCAATCCAAATGACTCTCGGTAAGGCAACACCAGACTGCTGGGGTGTTCAGGGGAGTAACCTGCTGTCTGTTCTGTGTGCTTTGAGTGTCCGTCCATATACTTTGGAGAAAGATTGGATGGTGTGATTAGCTTAGCAAGGAGGTTATATGGAGGCACAGGTATACAGGTCCCTGTACTTGTTATGCTCGTCTGCCTAAAACCTTAAAGATCCTAGTGCCTGGAGTGGACAACGCGGATGTATCCCTTCCCACTTTACTGAAGTCTGGGAATAAGTATTATTCCTGTCTGGGTGAGTAGCATGTTATAAACATTGTAATTTTTAACTGCTAAATGGAAAGTTTCTTGAGGTCTTAATATTCTTTTAATACCTATAGGTCTTGGCTGAGGGCTCTGTAAATTGTAGGTACTTGGCATGTGTTGGTTTGATGATGGAGTGGCTTTCAAATACCTCCCACTTAAAAGCAAATTTTTGAAACTTTTTTTTTCTGGGGGCGCCTGCGTGGCTCAGTCGTTAAGCGTCTGCCTTTGGCTCAGGTCATGATCCCAGGGTCCTAGGATCGAGCCCTGGGTAGGGCTCCCTGCTGCCACTCCCCCTGCTTGTGTTCCCTCTCTCACTGTATCTCTCTCTCTGTCAAATAAATAAATAAAATCTTTGAAAAAAAAAAACACCAACTTTTTTTCTTGTCTTCAAGAATTGGAGCAATGATCTCATTATCCCCATGTTATGGGCGAAATAACAGAGGCTGAAGTGTTGAGGGGTTTAGCCATGATCACTGGTCAGGGTTAGTTAGGGAGGAGGTGGGAGTGCCTTCAGTTTGACTTGCCGCACCAGTCACGTTACAGCAGTGCCTGTCAGGAGCAGAAGTGTCACCTGGCCTACCCGGGGTTTGAGCCTGATTCTGATTCCGTGGGTCACAAGCTCTGTGACTCTGGGCAGATAGCATGCTCTACAGTGTTTCTGAGCTTCACCTGACCTATATGTGGACAAGGTAGAGGAAGACATCCCTTGCAGGGTGTTAGGAGGACTCCATGGGATCCTGTAGACTAAGTATTCAGCATAAAGCTTTGATACAGAGTTGACGCTTGATAAGGGGTGGGTTCCCCCCCATAATTAATAAATAACAGTGTTTTAGTGCTGTTCTAAAAGGAAAGGACTTTATACTAACAGTGACCATCAAGTCTTTCTGACTTTGGTGCTTCAGTGGATCCTAGACCATTGTCCTCTTCCCTTACGTTCCCAGGTCCTTCTGGACTTGCGCTAATTTTGACTGAATGGTGCATCCATTTCCTTCATTTCTACACATTGCCAGGAGCTGGAACACTTGTTTATGTTCCTTCTGGAGCAGCTGGAGCCTTCTCGGTGGCTGCTGGCAGGTCCACAAGCATGATGATGCCTACCGGAAAAATGAAGCTCATCTATAGCCTGAAAAGGTTTAGGTTGAAGTAGTTGTAATGAGTGAAGAGACCGCCGCTGAATTACGCCCCGCTTTGCTATTTATGTTTTTCTGGGGCATTATGAAAATAGAAACCCAAAATGTTGTGCAATGAAAAAATACAAGCATGAAGCTGAAGCAGGAAGTTAAAGACAATGAAAACACCAGCTCTCATCCCATCCCTGGGAAAACAAATAAGCAACGAGCATATCAGCCACCGCTGGAAAGCTTTAGAGCAGACCCAAGAGAAATGTTTGCTTATGGACAAAACCCAGAGTCCTCAGAACTATACATCAGGCCCTTTGTGGTTTGGCCCCACCTGCTCGTGTCTCAGGATTAGCCCTCCCTCCTCACGGGTGCTACAACCAAACCAAACCATTATCCTAAAAACTCGCCGTGCACTTTCAAGCTTCCCTGAGGTTGTGACTTCTGTTCCAAAGGCTCCTTCTCCCTCTTTCCATCTGGTGAACACCCCTCACCCCTCAAATGAAATCTTCACTCCTCATCTTTTCCTAAACACCTTCACCCTGACCCTCAAATATTTCAATGAAAAGTTAGTCATCACATGGTTGATAATCAACAGCTCATTTTAGATACACTGGTAATCACACACAACCTACCCTATCCTTCATCACCTTCCTCCTCCTCCTCCTTTCTTTCTCCTCTCCTTCTTTTCCTTCTTCTAATATCTGTCTTTATTCTAGAACCAGCCGTGTGTGGCTCTTCAACTTTAAAGTAATTAAAGTGAAATAAAATTTCTATTCCCTAGTCACATTTCAGATGTTCGATAGCTACATTTGGCTAGTGGCTACTGTGTTAGAGTGCAGATATTGAATATTTCCATTATTGCACAGAGGTCCACTGAACAGAGCTATGCTAGAGTGTAAGCTCCTTGAAGGCCGGGACCATGTCAGCATCATTTCTCCATCTACGGAAACCAGCCTCTTGTCTGAAGGAATAAATGAAACTTAGTTGAGATTGTAGACTCTTGAGAAGTAGGTTTGAATTCCCAGTGCCTAGGCTTTTCTCACTTCCTCCCTCCCTCCCTTTCTTCCTTTCTTCCTTCCTTTCTGTTTTATTTACTTATTTATTTGAGAGTAAGAGAGAGTGTATGCACACAAGCAGCGGGAGGAGTAGAGGGAGAGGGACAAGCTGACTCTGTTCTGAGCAGGGAGTCTGATGTGGGGCTTGATCCCCAGGACTCTGGGATCATGACCCGAGCCAAAACCAAGAGTCAGACCCTTAATGGACTGAGCCACCCAGGCGCCCCTCCCAGTGCCTTGGCTTTTCAAGGAAAATGTCAGCTTTCACTCCTCTTCTGTGTCCCAAAATGTGTCAGATGTACAAATTTCCAGAATTAGAAGCAGAGTAAGATGATTTTGATAGGCTCTTGCATTCCTACTTTAAGAATGTTTCTTAAGTGCTTTTCCCAATGGTGATAGACTCTTGAACAAAATAGTGACTGGAAGGGAAAATAAAGGCAGGTTTTTACCCTAAATGGATGTCATTTATAATCCCACATCTGTTCTGAGAGGCTCATTTGTGGGGAGAAGCTTTTGAATTCCTGAAACTTTGTTTTGACCGTTGGTCACAGAGGTGGCTGAGTTTATCTTTGCCAAAATTCTCATAATTTTTGAGGGGAACAAAATATGCCTCCATTCTCTGAAGGAAGCCAAATGTTAAATGGATTCATTCTAAGCTTTTGAGACAGGGCTTGAGAATCCTTTTCAGAGGTAGTGGGATTAGGATCAATGTGGAGCATAAGCTATCATTGAGAATCAGCATCCAGGGACACTGGGGTGACTCAGTGGGTTAATCCTCTGCCTTTGGCTCAGGTCATGATCTCAGGGTCCTGGGATCAAGCCCTGCGTCGTCGGGCTCTCTGTTCAGCAGGGAGCCTGCTTCCCCCTCCTTCTCTCTGCCTGCTTCTCTGCCTACCTGTGATCTCTGTCAAAAAAAAAAAAAAAAAAAAAAAGAATCAGCTTCCATGTCAACTCCTTTTAGTCCATTAAACAATATTGCTTCTCTTTCCAAGATGATGCTAAAGTCATGGGACTTAGAAAGGTCACATAGCTCTCCAGGGTCCTAGATCTAATTAGCCATCAACTCTAGTTGGAACCCTGGTCTTCTAACTTCAATCTCAAGGCTCTTTTCTTTATGCAAGAATCTTCTAAGTCATGTGGTTCACCTGGACACTCTTATTAAAAATAGCCAGACTTGCTGAATAAAAATCTATACATGGGGAGTCTGAGAATTCGTGTTCTTACCAAGTGCCCAAGGTGGTTTACTGTATGTTAAAATAGAATGTGTCAATTCCCTGTGAGCTTAAGATCCTCATTTTAATATGTGAGGATCTTGTAGAAAATACCTTACTATTTAATCACCTCATTGGTTAAATGATTTTACTATTTAATCTTAAAGAGCTTACTATTTAATCGCCTGGGATTTAGAATTGGGTCTGGTTGTTTCACCCAGGTACAAACTCACAGACTCTGGGTTAAAGAGATGTGAGGTCATTTACTCTCATTCTCACTGGACCCAGGAATTATCAGCATCCTTGGCAGAGGGTCAAGTAACTGTTAATTGATTAGCCTCAATACTCTGTGGGGAATTATCCCATTGCTGGGCTGTTCCTCCTATTGGAAAGCACTTTCTTCTCCTAAGCTAAAATCTCCCTCCATTTTAGTCTGGTTAGGACCTTGCAGAGCAGCAAGGAACGTGATATAGTGTCCTAAGAGTTTCTGTCCTGGCTGGGGGGACCTTAGAGATCACATGGTTGAATTTTCTCATTGTTCAGGGGAGGAAACTGACATACATTTTTTTCAACATTCAGTTAACAAACTTCTATTGTGCACTCGATCTTCAGCAAGCCCCATACCATGTACTGGGGACACAGGAAAAAAAAATGGACTTGGACATTGCCATCCTAGAGGTTGCAGCCTTTGAGGGAGACAGACAGATCCTGCTTACATTATCGTAGTGGCGTGTCATGTATCAACACGTTGATACATAACAGGGAGGAGAAGAGTGGACAGTGAGGAAGTGTGATGGGGGCCTGTCTGGTCTGGGGGTCAGGGAAAGCATCCCCAGTGAAGCAATCTCTGAGATGGTCAAAAGAGTTGAGAGCAGATGGGGGGAGGGAGAAGCATCTCAGGCTGAGGAACAAAGCCCGCAAAGGCTATGAGTAGGGAGGGCAGAAATTTGAGAAAATGATGAAAGGCTGGAGCTCAGGAAATAGTTGGGGGGTGGGGGGTGGGATGAAGTTAGAGTGGGGACCAGGGCTCTGGTGTGCCATGGTAAGGATTTGGTCTTCATCAGAATGACAAGTAGGGGGCCGTGATAAGCTTGTGTTTTTAAGGCTCAGTCTGGCTATAGCACAATTCTTGGATTAGAGGCCCATCTGAGTGGGTGTGGACACCAGTGATGAATTAAGAATTTACTCCACAAGTTCAGGGGAAAGGATTAGGGTTTTGGTAATGGAGATGGAAAGGACTGGTCAGATTTGAGATACATTCAGGAGGTATAAGAAGTAAAATTTGTTGTAGACTGGCTCTCGAGGGTAAGAGAGGGGTTTAAGAAAGGAGTGGTGAAGAAATCCAGGTAGAGGGGAAATGACCTAACTACCACCACATAGCTAGCTAATTACAAAGCAGAACAAAGAGGCCGAGACCAGTGATCCTAAAGTCGGGAAGTGGGTCAGGATGCTACGGTGTGAAGGAACTGAACTTGGGCAGTAGGCACCCAACTTTGAACACTAGCCTTGCAAACGATAAGCTCTGTGATTTTGAGTAGTTTCCTCTACCTCTTTGAGATGGCCATGAGGATGATAAACATTTCACAGGGGACTTGTCGGGAATTAAATGAGATGCTTCTGAAATAGCTAGCAGAGTGCACCAGAAACCCAAATAGTAACCTATCTTCGGTTATTGTTTGTGTTATTTACAACTTTGATGTCTTCCTTGAGTTTTCTTCAGGCCCACTTTCTTCACTTCTTTTTCATGTGTCATAATTTCCAGAATCCTTTTACTTCCCCGGATACTGATGGAACACAGTCTTTGGATCAGGCACTCCACTGGGCTTCAGTTACAGTGATGCTTACAATAAGTAGAATAAATATGATACTGAATTGTGTAATAGTTGTGTATCATGTAGACTGTGCCTCCGATGACCAGGAAACACTTCCTAAGCTGATCTTTGGCTCAGCCTTGAAGGACAAATAGGTATTTCCAGTTGGAGAAGCAGCAGAAGATGGTAGTAGGGGTGTAAGAAGGTGGTGGTGAGGCATTTTTATTAAGAAGGAACACCAAGCAGAAAAACACAGAGGTATGAGAAAGCCTCTCGTTCCCTGAGGCCCTGCAGGAAGTTCAGCATGGTTCAGCTGAAGATTTCTTACGTGTGAAGGGCAGAACCTGCCATTGAAAAGATAGACAGGGAGCTGGCTATAGAGGAGTGTGTACATCAAGCTAATATCTTGAACTGTATTCTGTAAACAACTGGGAGGCACTGAAGCCTTTAAAGCCGAGGGACATAATCCCAGTTGTGTTTAAAGGAGGTTTTTCAAGAGATTATATTTGTTTTTTGTTTGTTTGTTTGTTTGTTTGTTTTTTCCCCCTCTAGTGAGTCATTGTGAATAGTCCCTCTAAAAAGTTTGCTATTGGAATTACTGGGGAAATATTACTTAGAAGGAGAGAGCCTCCCTCGTAAGGCTGTCTAGGAATAAGGACTATAATGTGATTTTGAGTGTTTTTCTGGGTGTTTCCTTGAAAAGACTGCCCAATCCCTTGGGGTTGATCTCTGGGAAAGAAAGGGAATGACGGGTATGGGTCCCTGTGGTGGTGGATGCTGGAACTCGTGGTAACCAGTGCAGATGGAGCTCAGACAATTAACTGGGGATGTAAACATGTGACCACACTTGTGCCCCAGTTTGTGGATAAGCACACACAGGGTACATGTATTTGCCAAGACCGAGATCATCTGGCTTTATTTCCCAGCAATCTAGAAAGAACAGAGGAGAGAATGTGATCTTCTAACTGCTCATAGGATCTGAAAGAAGGGACGTTTATCCCACTCGATTTTCCCTCTTGAAACAGAATTTAACTAACTTGAAAATAAGTGTCTTAAGAGAATGTTTTATAATGAGTGTTCTTTATCTGGTTTTGTTCTTTCCTGAGCACCAGAATCTTGATTGTAGCCAGGTGTGTCCCGTTCAAGTGTCTGTATATAAATGGCATTCAGAGGGGTGCTTTATGAAGAAGACAAAAAGACTTGTTGACAATGACTTAACCTTCATCCTGAAATAAGGACAGTTCATAAATACAGAACACAGTCAGTTCACTTCAAAGAACCCAGAGGTTCAGTATGCATTTGATTCTTTTGCACTGAGTTTGATTAGGCAATCATTCTGGTTTCATCAGCATTTTCCTCCAACATGTCCCAGATTGGTTAGTTTCGCCCCTTCTGGTCTGTACTATTTGGATTCGCAGTCATTTTATCTTTTTTTTTTTTTTAAGTTTTTATTTAAATTCCAGTTAGTTAACGCACAGTGTTGTATTGGTTTCAGGTGTACATTCTAGTGATTCCACACTTCCATACATCACCCATCACCCCCTTCTCATCACAGCAAGGGCACTCCTTAATCCCTATCACCTACTTAACCCATCCTCCCTTCCCTTTTATCTCTTTAATCTTGAATGTCTTCATGAAGTTTGCTTTTGTCTTTCTACCCTCAATTTTTTTTTTTTTCCTTTGGTGGCTGGATTATCTCTGTTCTGATCACATTGAGGTTTTAAAATTCCTTTCGTTAAACTTTCTCTCTCTTTCTCTCTCTCAATTTGGAACTGAATATTCATTCCTCCATTTGCATTCCCCCATTCCTTGACAGTTCCTCCATACCTTAAGCATCCCCTAGACAATGTGAACTTATGATCACTATTTTTAAATTACTTCATTCCAAATCTAGGGTAGGATGTACTTTGGTTCATGTTTAGTATTGATTCAGCGGCTGCACTGAACTCAGTAAATAACTTTCAGCCTTAAACTCCTGCAGTTTCTTTATAATCTTACTCGTACGTATAATCTTACAGATTTGATGCTTATATATGGTCCGTGATTATCAGGTGTGATTCACAGTTTCAAGCATACGTTCTCTATGGGGTTCTTCGTTGTTCGCCTCACTTCTGTAGTTTACCTTCCTCAGTCAGTCCCTCTGGAGCCTAATTTCTGGGCATCTAATCCCAATTTTGGGAGCAGAAGGGACTAAAATAGGATTTAAGAAAGAGAGAAATCTGGAAATTTGTTCAATGGAGGATGAGCAGCTGAAACAAACAGGAGGAATATTTGAAGTGAGATGAAATGAGGCACAAAAATCTAAAAACACGGGTTGACCATAACTTTCAGTTAACGGAAAGATCAATTAACCAGAGTTTCCATCCCTCAGACATTTCCATTAACTTTGAGAAAATTCTAAACAAAAATATTAAAAAAACAAAACAGATGGATGAGGTCTGGGACTTCAAAAGAGGCAAAGTTTAATACAAGATTTTAATGGGACCCACCTGACAAAACAAAGACAGGACTTGAACGTGTACTGTTGGAAATAAAGAGACAAAGAAATAGAGGCACACAGTACAATGTCTATTGGGCTACAAGAGCTTAAACTAACCTCTAATGCAATTTATAAAGCACCAGAGCATGCACAGGACCTAGAGGACCTGCTTAGAATTAACTTCTGATGTTGCCGACTTCAAAGGCAATCAGGATGTAGACCCCAATGAGGCAGATCCTCCTATAATAATACAGGAGGCATATTTCATGGCCAAGGAACCAGGAAAAGAGTTCATTGCTATAGATCAGGCGAGAAAAATGAAGTATTTTTCTGCAATGGGGAAGACAGTTTTCCAAATGATTTGCTAGGTCCTAAAGCAGAACCTTCAAACCCCATTTGCTGAACCTGAGAGTTAGAAGCCATGGAAAGGACATGACGTCATTGCCAAAACTCAGCAGCCAAACTACCTGCATTTTTACTGTCTTTTCTCGCAGTTAGGGAACCTTAGGGTTTAACCAGTTATTGCACAATCGACTGCCAGACATAATGGAACCTCAGTGAGTAGAAGATTCAGGCCATGTTGAGCTATGGGTAGAATCATAACCAGACTGTTTGGGGTAGGACTGACCCCAAACACGTTACCTAAACATAATTCAAGCTTGCTTCCATCGGGGCTACACTTGGCAGCCCGAGATCCTCAACCTGGTAGCAGAGCATAACAGCAAGTGTTTGTAGCAGGTGGTGATTTTACTGGTTCATGGGCACAGTTATGGTTATGGGTGGTCTGTTGATTTGGGGACAGGACATCAGCTAACTGCTTACAAAGGAAGCAGGGACCAGCCTCCAGGAAGATGGTGCTGGCCAAAATTAGACATCAGGGCCACTGACCACTAGCTAGTGTTAAGAGAAGGGCCCGACTCTGTAACAGGGAATATGCACTAAAAATTGGCTCCCAGGCAAGAAGCTTGGTCAGCTTAGTAACTGTGTAATAATTGTGATGGGGTCACCCTGTAGATGCATTGTGTAATTGGTCTAAGCAGCAGCCTAATTCCAGAACTTCCTGAATGTGCTAATATACTGGCTTCCCCTGTAAGCACTGGCTCGGGGACCAAGTATTAGAAGACTTCTCAGAGGCTGCAGCAGAATAAGGCTTGGAGGAGGGGTTGACCCAGTCCTAGACCTGGCACAAACAGAGGTAGACAAGCTGGGCTGCCCTGCAGCCATCTGGAACTCAGACCGTGAGACTTCGGATGTACTGGCCACATAGTCTGTCTTTCATGCCCTCACAGCTCTAACTTAGAAGGGCATAAGCAAAGTTGTTGAGCTGGATATTCTCTATTTGTCTCTTTGGTTATGTCCAACACCTTCTCCACCCTGCGCTCTGTCCAGGGAGAGGTTGAACTCAATGGACGTCAACCCAGCTCCTTTGACTTCTGTCTGCTTGCTGGATTCTGTGTTGGCAAGCTAGGGCAGTCAGAGAGCAGATGGAAAGAGAGGGTAGGCTGGCTCCCTCCTGGCTGGGACATGGTTTGAGAATGACTGCCTTCCTCACTCGTGGCCATATCCCCTGTCAGGTGGCTCTTCCTTCTGCTGCAGATCTGACTGGGTTCTGGTAGCTCTAGAAGCCCCTCCTTTTGCTTATTTAAGCCTGACGAGTGGTGGCTTCCCCACTGTTGCTTGGCTCCAGCCCTTTTTGCCTCACCATCTTTGTTGGTTTCCCTTAAACCCACCAATGCCTTTATAAATATTCTTTTCATAAAACTCCTTTTGCATCTGCCATCCTGTCTGGATCCAACTTAATAGAGGACCATAACCAGATTTAAGCAGGGGGATTTTTTTGTTTTGTTTTGTTTTGTTACTTGTACTAACAAAAACCTGGAAACAAACCAAATTTCCATTACTGAAAAATTGACTAAATTAGGGATGATATATCATAAGGTATTGTTTAGCCAACAAAAATCACATTATTGAAATATTTAATATCATGGGATGATACCCAGTATATAATGCTAAGGAGAAAAAAACAATATAAAAGAGTCTGTACAGAATGGTGTCACATACCCCCAAATACATATGTTTATAATGAGTAGAAATCAACAGGGAGGAAATACAGCCAATTACTACAAGTGGTTGTCTCTGGTATGGCTGACGATAATTTTGTTTTCTTATTGTTCTTTGTATACTTGCCAGACATGATACAGTGGAGATTATTACTTTATAATCAAAAGAAACATTATAAAAAACAAAATAGAACTACATGTGATCTGGAAGGATCACTCATGGGCATTCTGTCATATTTCAAGGGTTGAAATATGGTTTATATTCAAGTGGGTTGTCGCTGTTAGTAATGGTCATCAGTTCCTTATATAAAGTAACTGAATGGATGTCCCTAGTCCCACCAGATCCCATGGAGATGTGTGGCCTTTTTATAATGTTCACTTTGATTAGCCCTGTAAGGATAAGGTGAGTCTGTGTCACATGCCTAAAATTTTCTAGGGAGGATGCTTGCTCCAACTCAAAAGTCTTTGCACTGTGGTACCCAGGCGGGAACTTACTACGTAAGATGACAGATGACACATATAACAGCAAAGAAGCAGGAATCAAATAACACATTCACATAGGAAAGCAGAGAAAAGTAATTATCATCTGTAATTTTGGATACTACTCTTCCTGTTGCTGCTCTTTAAAATGTTGGTGATCAGTTGTCTATGGGATTGGGATGGCGCCCCAACCTGGGCATGTCCAGTGGGTGTCTCAGGTTCAACAGGTCTTCTATTAAACTCATTAATTTTTGTTTCTTTCTTTCTATCCATGCTACTCTTTCCCTATCATCCACCTATCATCTTTCCCTATTCTCCACCAATCCACAGTGCTTTCCAGAATGGTACCTAAAGTTAAAAATTCATATCTGATTATTTAAATTCCAGGATCAGCTCACAATATCATCTATCGAGCTACTGAAATAGGTCTTCTAAGATTTGAAGTTCATGTTTGTGCCCTTCTTTGGTGGCTGAGCAGCCTCAAAATATCGTGAAAGCATCTGTGATGAGAAGATCGCACCCCAAAACTTATGGGTTAAGGATATCAGTGTGGTCTTCCGTCACGCTATTAAATCCCATAGGAATCACATTTTCTTTAAATTACATTATTATTGATCCCATCAGTTCTTCCTTTTTAACACATATTGACTTTGGTCCAAGAAGAAGGAGTCCCAAATGGTTAAATAAACACTGAATGAGATTGAAAAATGCATTTTCCTTCATTGCAAGGGACATAAATAATCTCGTGTTTACTTATGGATTTGTGTTTTCATTAAATAGGAAGTAGTGAAATGTCAGGTATCTGTTGGTGTTCATATAGGTGGTATCTTTCCTTCTTCACATCTTTCTTCTCACTGTGGCCACTGTTTTATCTCCTAGAACATTGTTGGGCTGCCTTGAAATTCTCTGCTAGGACTTTCTGGGGCCCCTTTCAGCCTCCTCCAGGTCCTGCACTGGAATTCACACTTTGTTGCTTTCCAAGTGAGGCTCATCTATAACATTTTAATGAGTGCGGCAATTACTCATGTGCATGAGAAAATCTCTTATAATGCTAGCTTGAGTCCTGTCCAAGTTTGAGGTAAGAGATAATTGTGCCTTTGGTTGGGAACTCCGTACTCTGTTTATGGTATTTGGGCTTTGTTTGTCTTTCAGTAACTGTGCGATCTCCCTCCCTCCTTGCCGACTTTTATGGAAATGATCTTCCTGCTGCCTGAAGTGTGTCATTCTGCATCTTGCCAAGAAGAAAACCTCTCCATAGAGAAAATGACCCATCTCTTCCCCTCTGCAACCATCTGACTTAATTGTGCACTGCACTAGGCCCCTGGAGAGCCCAGAGAAGAACATGAGGAAGTCCTGGCTTCATCGCCAAGCCCTAGGGTCTTTGTCAATTATCATCTGGCACCCACGAGTCTGGCCAAATTTACAGGCATGTCTGTCTCTCAAAACATGTCAGGCCTGAAGAGTGAATCACTTTTTTTTTTTTTTTTGGAGCCGCTATAAGTAGAACAATCTTTTCCATTAAAACTCACTTTACTGTCTTCTCAACACCCCAGAGCCTCTTGAACACACCTTCCACCCCACGTGCAATGCCTGGGAGACTGCAGTTGAATAACATTCCTCCTTTCCCAGGACTGCTGGCATGTATGGAGGCGTTGCAGTCGAGAGGAAAGGACACGGGCTTTGCAGGCGGACAGAGGTGGATTTGAGAGGCCCATTCTTCTCTTGGCTAACTGTGAGCCCTTAAGACAGCCATGTACTTCTCTGCACCTCCATTTCCTTAACCAGCGCAATGGAAGTAATAATATCTACCTCATGGGGTTGTTGTCAGGCAAAATTAAGATAATGCATTCAAAAGTAATTTGAAAATTTGAACAATAGAAATATTAATGAAATTAATGAACAAGAAAAGCAGCAATCATTAACCATAGTCTTTATCTTTCCCTAGTCTGCTCTCTAAGGGAAAAAGAAAATAGCTTTGTTCTCATTTCTTTTTATTAGGATTTCATACCACAGGATCCCGTCCAAGACATGTTTTCTTTCTTTCTTTTTTTTTTTTAACTTATTTTTATTTATTTATTTATTTATATTAACATAGAATGTATTATTTGTTTCAGGGTACAGGTCTGTGATTCATCAGTCTTACACAATACACAGCACTCACCATAGCACATACCGTCCCCACTCTCCATCACCCATCCCTCCCACCCCACTCCACTCCAGCAACCCTCATTTGTTTCTTGAGATTAAGAGTCCCTTATGGTTTGCAAAGACATGTTTTCCTAAGACATTTTGAGGCCCAGATTTGCAGGGCTGTATGCATGCATCATACCTACTGAGATGCTTCTTTTGACCCTGACCTCCAAAATTTCAAACAAACGAATGATTTCCCCACCCTATTTTGAATGTTTCTTATCTTTCTGAGGGGGCCGTAGCATAAGTCTGTTCATGCCAGTGCCTGTCATACACCTTTGGGATTATTTGCCAGTCTTTCCCACTAGGCTTTAGGACAAGACAGGGTCTGGGTTTCATTCGTCTCAGTATCCCCAGTTCCCAGCCCAGGGGCTAGGGCAAAGGAGGAGGTCAGGATGTGGCTATTGGAGGAGGAAAGAGGGAGGGAAGGAAAGCAAGAGAAAAAGGAAAGGAAGGAAGAAATCCAGACTCGATATTCTTAGAAGTATAATCAAGGGACACTTGTAACTCTCTCTGGAAGCAGTCATACTGGGAAAACCTATTATTACACCCCGGCTTCAAGTGTTGTTTTCATATTTGGGAGGAAATACATTTTTTGTGTTTTGGATTAGCCCCATCAATCTGGTCTCCCCGTTCCTGTCCCAGACTTCCGTGGAGTGGTGTGGGCAGAACGAGGAGGTCCCTGGTTTGAATTGGTAACTAAAAGCTAATGAATGTTTTCCTGCTCGGAGCCAGCGACTTGTAGCTGCCAATGAGGAGTTGGGGCAGGGGAGCTCTCCAAGTCAGGATTCTTGGGTTTCTGCCTTACCCTCAGCATCGCGTGTAGCTGCCTGCATTATGGGAAGACTCTGGGAGTTGGAAGATGACAGCCAAACAATGCTCTAAGTGGGTTCAACTATTAAAAAAAAAGAATATATACATATATATGTGTGTGTATGTATATGTATGTATGTACGTATATATGTATATATGTATGTATATGTGTGTGTGTGTGTGTGTGTGTGTGTGTATAGTTGATTTGATGTCAAACATCTGTCTTTGATGCATTTTCCCAGGGAGATGAAAGAGTCGAGCTGTTTGTCTTGATTTTCCTACAAGGCACAGAGGCCACTTCTTCCTGTCTTAAATAATCTTTGCTAAATTTGCAACTGGACCAGATATAGGACAGGGACAGAAAGAGAGCACTGGTTTTATTGTCAGAGGAACTAGGTTTTGATTCCAGCTCTGCCACTTACTGGCTCTGTGACGCTAAGCAACCTACTAAACCACTCTGAGGCTCAGCTCTTTCTCTTCAAAGTGGGGACAATAATCCCTACTCTTCTAGCTTGGGAGGTTTGAATAATGTGATGTACGTGAAGTGTAGCGTGTGGCCCACAGCAAACCCTTCTGCATGCGTTTGGAGTGGCCGGCGATAATGATGATTTCTTTGCCATCTTTTAAAGGCTACAAGTGGGAGTGCCTGGGTGGCTCAGCTGGTTAAGCATCTGCCTTCGGCTCAGGTCTTCATCCCGGGGTCCTGGGGTCGAGCCCCAGGTCCTGCTCCCTGCTCGGCAGGGAGTCTGCTTCTCCTTCTCCCTCTGCCCCCTCTTGTGTGCACGCACTCTCTCTTTCAAACAAGTAACTAAAGTCTTTTAAAAAACTAATAAAAACAATAAAGGCTGCAGGTAGCCTGAGAATCGGCCTGGGCTGTGGGTTTCTAATCCTTCAGGAGAGATGGACCATAGTGCCTGCTATGCCAGAAACATGGGGAGCTTCTCCGGATGGCCAACAGTCCCAAGCAGCCGGCTAATGCATATAGTCATATACTGTTTTGTAAACACATGCACACCAATAGTGCTGGCTTTTCTTTTCTTCCCAACTGGAAACAAATGAACAAACAAACAGAAAATAACCTTAGAATCTCTCCATCCTGATAAAGAACCTGACCATGTGTTTTTAAGTTCCCTCCCCACCCTGATCCCTGTGCAGACACCTGTTTGACTCATTGCTGGAACCAGAATGCAGGCACTTCTAAACATTCATCTTTCTAAAGCTAACTCGCCTGTTGAACTGACCGATAGCCCAAGGTCTATACAGGGCGGGCACAGGGGACCTGGCCTCTCCTGGGGCCAGACCCTCCGTGCATTGTTCACGGGGTAAGAGCTGGGGCAGCCAGCAGTTTTGCCCCCCTGGGGGACATTTAATGTTGTCTGGAGACATTTCTGCACATCACAGCTGTTGGAGGGTGGGCTGCTTGCATACCATGTGTAGAGGCTAGGGTCGCTGCTAAACATGCTAGAATGGAGAGGACAGATGCCCACGACAGAGCATTACTCAGTCCGGAGTGCTGGTACTGCTGAGGTCGAGAAACCCTGCTCTGGAGGAAAGGGCCTGCAGCCAATGCTGGCAAAGAAGCCCCTGACGGTACACACAAAATTGGTGTGTCTATGGATTTCAGGGAGAGTCGGAAACTTTTATGAGATTCTCAAAGAGCAAGAACGGTTCAGAAGCCGGCCCTGATGTAAGCGAATAGCTCCAAGGTCTGTCGAACCCGACTGTAACCAGATGGTGTCCCATTCATGCGCTCCTCCGAGGTGGTGGTCAGCGTGGGACACAGGAAAACCGTGTCAGGGAGGCGGACTGGGGCTGTCTTCAGAGGAGTCTGTGCTCTGACAAGCAAACTGTTGACACGCATCCGGCAGGGCCTGTGTCTGTGGTAAAGACGGACTCATTAAGTTGTTCAAATCATGTTAGCTAGACTGGTGGTGGGTCTGTGCTCAGTAAGGATTTTACTTTCTCTACAATCTAGATTTGTCTGCGGTGTTACCATAAATTCATTATCAGGCCTCATGGGGTGGGGCTGGGCGTGATTAATTTGTGTCCCCTTTGCTTAACCCCCGTGGTGTTAATCGTCAGTAATCGTGTGCTACATAGTGAGCAAAAGAATTGAACTAGTTTTATCAGTACAAGCATGCTATTCCACATTACGGGGATGTTTCTTCTTATAAATGGGCATATTCGTTTTTAAGTTTATGCTTCAAGCTACTATAAGCTTGGTTAATGTGATTTGTCCTTCCGGAATCTGACTGCCTTTAGGACGAGGCAAGATTGAGTTTCAGAGTCTGCAGAAGGCAGGTACAGATATACTGTGTCAACACTGTCCTGTAGGACATCTTGGGAGAGGGAGAGTCAGTTAGCATTTCCTTGGTCATGCCCTTAAATTCTACATGCCCTTCTTCAGCCTTAATGTTGGGTACCAAAGGGTGGCTCCGAGAGGCTAATATGCTAACTCCCAGATTGTTTGCTCTCAGATCTACTCCTTGCCCCTCCCCTGCTCTGCTCCGTGTTACAGGGAGGCTGACCCTGAAGTCTGTGCTTCCCAGCCTCCCATGCAAGTTGTTATGGCTGAGTCTGGCCACTGGGAAGTACCGGCAGGAAATTGGAAAGTGGACAGAAGGGAAAATCTAGGGGATTTCTTCCCACCTAAGCCTTGCGCAACTTCTCCAGTGGTGGCAATATTTCCTCCATGGCTTGTGGAGGATCCAGGCTTTGTGAAGATGAAAGCGTCTACAATTTGGGGGGCCCTTTTAAGGAAAAAGAATGTGAAATTAGATCCAGAGCCTCAGAAGGGACCCAGGAGGGCAGGAAGCCCCAAAGCATATGCCTTATTAGCTTCCTGATGACTCTGTCCTTGCCAACGCTCAGGCTTCTCCTGGGTGACTGACCCCTGGCCTGCCTTTGTTGTTCTAGCCTGGAAGTGGCAGCAGCTTCCTGCTTCCTGGGTCACCTCATCATCATCCGCTGAAATGTCTCAATTTCTCCATCATTTGGAGTATTAAATAATCAATTATTTTAATTCTGTATGTATCAAGTAGAGTGATTTCTCGTTTTATGTGATTTGCCCCTGACTGTACAACAAGTTAAGTCAAAGTAAAAACAAAAGCAAAAACTTTGGTGAAATTAATTTTGTTATCCACCGCACATAATGAGAAGACTTTTTTTTTTCTTCTTGATGAGGATAAATAACCAGTTAGAAGCAGCACAATGCTGTAGAGAGTTAAGGTAGGGCACTCATCTCTCCTAAAAATTTTGGGATACTTTGGTGAATTTTACGTAACTTCTCTGAAGGAGCTCTTAATCCTCAAATAATCAGAGCAGGACATTGTGATTTTGGAGAGCAGGGCTGGATAAGCTGGGAGTGCTGACAGCCTGAAGAGTCATCCATTTCTCCATGTGCGTATGGAGAGGCACTCAGCCACCCAGTGCCACGTTGGGCGCTCGGCCATCAAGGAACAGTTGCAGCCGCTGAGGAACTCATGATCTAGTAGGAGAGACGGACCCCGATGCGTGTGTTCACTATATTGTGGAGCCGTGTTGGATGCCACATGAAGGAGATGGTGTGGCAGGGGCCGCAGTGAGGTGTGTTTTTTTTTTTTGCTCTGAAGGTAATGCTCTCTGTGCTTTACAAAGACAGCAATGAAGAGGAGATTCCAAAAAGGCAAAAGAAGCAAGCAGAAGGACTGTTTACGAAGTGAAGGCGAGAGTTTTTGGTCAGGAGCTGGGGCAGTTAGGAAGGAGGGAAAGAACTGATACAGCTCAGTACAGGTGGGGTAAAATAGGAGGAGTCAAGGGGCGCCGGGGTGGCTCAGTGGGTTAAAGCCTCTGTCTTCGGCTCAGGTCATGACTTCAGGGTCCTGGGATCGAGCCCTGCATCAGGCTCTGCTCAGCGCTGAGCCTGCTTCTCCCTCTCTCTCTGCCTGCTCCCTCTCTCTCTCTCTGTCTGTCAAATAAATAAATAAAGAGTCTTTAATTAAAAAAAAAAAAAAAGGAGGAGTCAAGGGTACCTGAGCTTTTGACCTTGGTGGGAGAGGATGGCGGTGCACCACCAAGTCAGCGAACATTGGCAGAGGTCCAGGTTTTGAAGGGGGGAAGTTGGAAGTTCAGATATGGACAGCTATGTTTGAAGCCAGTGTAGGCCAAGCAGGTCCTATGCGGATTCCAGGAGGGGGTTTGCTTTGCTGTTTTAGATGAGAGGGAGAGAGAGAGAGAGAAAGAGAGAGTTGAGCTAGAGTCAAGGATGATTCTGCATTCTTGTGGAAGTAGGAAGCATCTGGAACCATGGTGGGCTGTTGTGATGTCTCTAGGAAGAGGGTTATGGGAAAAGAAGGGGCGATGGGAGAAAACTCAGCCCACCCCCAGAGATGGGCAGAGGAAGAAGAGTCAGCCAAAGTGAACTGGGGCAGGGTGGGGGAAGGAAGGGTGGGCAGGAGGTGGGAGAGTGTCAAGAAGCCAAGAGAGGGATAACTTTCTAGGAGGGGCCGATGGTGGAAGTGGAGAACACTGAAGCGGGCCAGGTAGGGTGAGACCCTGTTGGATTTGCAAAGGGATTAGTGACTTGCCCAGAACCTCTCAGCCTCATGGGGAATGCAGAAAGAGATTTTCAGAGAACGAAGGGTGACCAGCAGGTGAGATACAGCCGTGGGCGTGGGCTACTTTGAGCAACATACAGGGGTAGGTGGAAGAAGACAATTGGTGTCTGAACGGGGGCAGGAGAAGTTTCCAGAGTGTCTGCAGATGAGAGGGTGAGAGGCAGAAAAGGTAGGAGGACAGATAATAGTTGGCAATGAGCAGTATCTTCATCCATGAATGCCCTTACTTTCCAAGCAGAGGTTTGGAGCAGGAATCTCAGTCCTGTCTGAACCAGGACTATCAGAATATCTGCGATCATGAGCCATGATTCTAGAACCCAGACTGTTCCTGAATGATAAATTAGCTGTGCTAATTGTGGTAGCTCTGTTCAGAGCTTTGGGCCATGAGGTGGTGCTTTTGCTATCTTGAAGAAGTAATTTAGCCTCTAGGTGAGATAGGAAATGAAAGAGTGATGTATATGTGTTTGAAACAAATACTGACATCTCCATTCTGCCTCGTAACTACCCTCCTAGAGAGAAAGAAATTGTCAGATAATCTCCAGGTCTGGTAGATTCTGACTGGAAGCTGGGCACTGGGCCAGTGCAGCTTGTCAGACCAGGTTACATGGGAATGCGCCCAGGGCTGCTGAGAATAGGCAGCTCTGATCAGGGTGTATGGGCTTGTTAGACTCAGCCTGGTTTTTGCTTTCCTTCAAAGGGACACCTGAGTCTCTCGTGTAGGTAATAACTCTGAGTTCGTCCCCGCTGCTCTGTTTGCTTTGGTTACTGGTGCTCAGCAGGAGAAGCCTCTGTTTTGGTGAATGGATCTTTTCTGAGAATATTCTTGGCAAAAGCCTTTTCCACTGTAATAATGGTGGTTACTACTCACAGAGGAGCCGCTCGGGGCTGCCTGCTGTGCCAGGGACCTTGTGTCCATCTAGCTCACAGTGAACTGGCCGGATTGCTGCTCTGATTGCCATGTGACACAGGAGGAAAATTTGACTGCATGAGGTTCGCTGTGTTTCCCAGTATCTTCCAACCGATAAGTCGTAGAACCGTGGTTTTTTTTGGCTCTTTCTCCCTCTGAGCCCACCGCTCTGTGCTGCTGGTCTTCACTGGGTCCCGGGTCCCCATTCTTCAACCTGTGTCCCCTCATCTGGTGTTAAACAGGCCCCACAGCAGCCTGTGTGTAAAGTTATTAGGCCACATGACTTATTCCTCGATGGTTGTTTTCAGACCAGATAGATGTTCCACACAAAAATGGCAGTAAAACTCCTCCTAACTTGCCTCCTTGCCCTCAGTGTCCCCCCCACCATCAACAACCTACCTTCCCAGTGCCCCAGAAGGAGCTCTGTTAACGTCCATGTCACTCCAGGTTCTGAAAGCTCTCAAGGGCTCCCCATGGTTGTTGGACAAAGGCCAAGCTCCTTGCCTTGGCCCACAAGGTGGCCCTTTACGACTTGGCTCTTTCCCACATCTCAGGTTGCACCCTCCACAGTCTTTGTCTCCAGATGGCTCCCTGTTTTTTCAAGCAAGAAACTGAACAGGTTCCCATGCCCCTTTACCTCTCTGAGTCTTTGCTTAAGATCCTCCTTTTGCTTGACACATTGTCACTCTCTTTGCTGCTTGGTAACCCAAATGGCACTTCTTTTTTGTTTGTCTTTTTAAGATTTTATTTATTTGAGATAGAGTGAGAAAGAGCGAGCACGAGCTGCCAGGGGGTAGGGGGAGAGGGAGACGCAGCCTCTGCACTGAGCAGAGAACCCAGTGCAGGGGCCCAATCCCAGGACCCTGGGATCATGACCTGAGCTGAAGGCAGACTCTTCACCAACTGAGCCACGCAGGTGCCCCCGAATGGCACCTCTTCTGTAACACTGCCTCTGACTGACCCAGATGGAATTGTTCTAGAATATTTCATATTGAATTTTCCTTGATTACATGTCTGACTTCTCTGAAGTTGGTGAGCAAAAGGTCTTGTACCCCATGCTCTGCTTGAGGTCAGCTTTGGGCCTGACATGCAGTTTGGAACTCAATAAATGTAGTTCCATTAGAACTCATTGTATTTGCACTTGGCTTTGAGTTTCATGATCTTGGAGTGGGGGGGGTCCCATCTTCGTCATGATGTTTAAAACTGAAACTGACTGGAGATGGCTTGGGTGGAGAGAAGGCATCTGTCTAACTTTAAGTTAGACTAGGTTTAACCTATTCATGAAGAACTGTAATACCTTTTCTATTTCTCTTCTAACTCCAAAGATGCCTTCGGAATCCTATTGAGAAAGTTTTATACAGGGAGCATTTTATGATCCCTTGAAGAAAGATTGCAGGTACTTAATTATACAGCCTTCAGTAAGTCTCTGTGAAATCAGAGTTGATCATTGTCCTCATGGAAGTGGGGCCCCAATATAATTTCTTCTTTCCCCCTTGAATCTTATCATGGTGTTACACATGTATCACATCAAATAGCTTATTCTTTATTTCATGTAAGTGCTTCCAAAACCTTCATTAAATTCAAAAGCTCTATTACCACAGCACAGGGAATAACCTTATTCCCAATTTACAGATTAAGAAACTGAGGTTTAATACACCGTTTAAAGATTTTATCCTTTGTAAATCATTCTTCATTTTTCTACTTGTTACACTGATTTTACCATAGCTAGAGGTCCAGAAAATGATCATTTTTAGGTCTATTAGATGCTACTCTAAATACTATGTCACTTCTAATACCCTCACGAAGGAACGAGGGGCTCCTCCTCAGTCTTTCTGGTCTCTGACCTTTACTTTAGGCCCTGTGTTCCTATCTGTGGGGCCTAGGGGTTGTGTTGATTCCTCTTGGTTTCTACATATGAGTGTTAGTGTCTGGCACATACTAGATGCTTAATGCCATGTCCCTTTCTTCCAGAGCTGTTTTATCTGCTCTTTTTGCTGGATTTGTGATTAAAAACAATTTTGGAGGGGGGAGCCTGGCTGGTTCAGTCAATAGAGCATGCATGGGACTCTTGATCGTAGGGTTGTGGAGCCCCATGTTAAATATAGAGCTTACTTTAAAAAAAAAATTTTTTCCCCCCCAAAATTTAGCTTCTGGGATTTGAAGTGTGTTCATGACTAGGCTTAGAAAAATCTTTCAATTAAGCATTCTGACAACTATTTCAAGCAAGGAGGAGAAAGCATTCCATAGTGAATGAAACATTCCAAAGTGGCAACGTACTCTGAGTGGCTCCAGTGCCTCCTGTTCTCCTTTCTTGCTATTATGCAAATTGGGGAGGTATACTGTTACTTCGTGGCCCATCCACTATCACTGATGATCTCCACATGGAAGGTCTTTTGGCACCATCCGACTTGTCAGTACTGCCCAATTCCCAGAGCCCTGCGGTGGATGTCGTTTTGTTTCATCCACTCCCAGAATATCAGATCTAGGGGGGCTCCTAGAGCCCATCTGGTCCAATGCTCCCTCATTTTCCAGAGACAACTCAGTGAGGTCTAGTTGGGGAGGAGACTCCTACAAGGTAGACCAGAGTTAGAGCAAAGCCTAGAGTGGATACCCCAGCTCTCCCCCAACTCTCAGTTGATGCTGTTAGTATCCCTTTTTACTTTCCCTAAATTTCAGTTTATTACTATTCCCTTGTGAATGTCAACCCCTGATGACTTCCACAGTGAGCAAGTCTGCCTGTAAGAGTTGTATCAGTTCGTTTTCTGGAGCACACAAGTGCTGGGATTCTTGTGCATGACCAGCTCCCTCATGAACATCTCTTCTGTGCCTTCGATTCTGCCAAAAAGAAAATGTGATTTTCTTCAGGCATGGTGGATGAGGAGGGATATTGGGATGACTGGGAGAGGTTGGCCTCCTCTGCTAAACGGGAGGGGGTTAAGCTGCAGATACACAGTCTGAGGGATGTTAAAAAATCCTGCAGTGTAGATGGAGATGGCTCCCTCTTTCACATGATGTGTTGGTATCAACACTGAAGCACATAACAAAAAGCTTTGTTTTCTCTCCGCTCCAGTGAGACCTGTATACATATATCTTTCCAGAGAATGTAACCAGAGAATTAGTCATGAGAGTCATTGGTCTTGATAAGACATTGCCTACGAAAGGAGCTCTTGGGTTTCCAAAACGTGGCCAGCATGAGGTAGGAGGAATCCCTGCTAAATGAAAGCATGGGGAAAAGGTTTACAGAACAAAAACTTGATCCAAAGCTTTGACTGGAAGTTGAACAGATTCCCCCCACCCCCTTTTTTAAGCCCTACTAAAGCAAAAAGAAAAAGTGAAAAGAAAAGATTTGATTGACTTTTGTTTTTCATTATTTTTCCATTTTACTCATTTCTGTACTTCTGGCTTCCAACCGTGACTAGGGAAAGTGCCAAAGTATCAGACGAGGTGGTCCCCCTGGAATTGAAGTCTGACCAAATGCTGAAAATATGAAAACTCCACCAAAGGACAGATCCAAATTCCAGGCCTGTCGTGCACACCATGAATTTAGGGGCATTTTCCTCTGACTTTTTAAGGTTATTATATTTTTTGTGTTTTATACAACTAAGTGTTTGAACATTTTCTAATTCATTGGTAGGTGTGAAAATAGGGAAATTGGTGACCAGAAGAAGAGGTGTGGGGAGGTCTAAGAAATGACGACTTTTTACCTCTTATTATATTCTACATATATTATTTCATAGAACTCCCATAAAAGTTCTACGAGGATTCATTTTACAAGCGGGGAAATTGAGTGTAAGTTTACTTGTTGAGTGTGAGTTTCCTATGGTTATACAACTAATAGGAGGCAGAATTGGGATTCAAAACTCTGTTTGATTCCAAAACCCATGTCCTTATCCACTTCCTGTTTCCTGGTCACCTTTTTGGAAAGAACACAAAATGGCAGTCCTCTGTCTGTCTTATCTGTGCTAATTTTGGTAATCCCCAAGCTCTGGTAAGTTGAGTTAGGTTTCTTAAAGTAGTAGTAATTAATTAATTTATTCAGGTAAGTCAGAAACATTGGCTAAGACCTGAGATTCCTTTTTTTTTTTTTTTTAAAGATTTATTTATTTGAGAGAGAGAGCAGAATGAGAGAGAGGGAGAGAGAGAGAGAGAGAGCATGAGTAGGGAGTAGAGGCAGAGGGAGAGAGAGAGATGCAGATTCCCCACTGAGTAGGGAGTCCAGCATAGGGCTTGATCCCAGGTCTCTGGGATCACGGCAGACACTTAACAGACTGAGCCACCCAGGTGCCCCAAGACCTGACATCCTTAAGTATTTTTAGATGCTAAACTGGGGTCAGGGCCATAGTATTTATGCCTATGAATTAACAATGATTTATGGCACCATGACTTCTCCTTAAGATCATGATGTCAGGGGTGCCTGGGTGGCTCAGTGGGTTACGCCTCTGCCTTCGGCTCAGGTCATGATCCCAGGGTCCTGGGATGGAGCCCCGCATTGGGCTCTCTGCTCAGCAGGGAGTCTGCTTCCTTTTCTCTCTCTCTCTGCCTGCCTCTCTGCTTACTTGTGATCTCTGTCTGTCAAATGAATAAATAAAAATCTTAAAAAAAAAAAAAGATCATGATGTCAGATATTCTGGAACCACCATAATGTAGGTAAGCTGCTGGGAGTGGGTAAGCACTAAATTTATGGTCAGAGTTTAAATTCCATCTTTGCTACTAGCTTATTTTGTGACCTTGGGGGGAATTTCTTTCTCTTCTTTGGATTTGAATTTCCCTCTCTGAACAACAAGGGAGTTGACCTGTAAGATCTATAAGATCATTTCTGACTCGAACATTCTGGGATTTTATCACACCTGATTTAAATGGAAGTTTCATGAAGGTAGGGACTTTTATTCACTGCTGTATCCCCAGGACTCAACACGTGCTAGCGCAGGGTTGGCATTTAGTATAGACTTCCTCAGTACAGAAATGAATCTGCTTCCTTTCTAAACCCAGCACTGACTAGTCAATTATTATTTGTTGAGTACCTCTTTTTTTTTTTTTTTAAGATTTCATTAATTTATTTTAGATAGACAGTGAGTGGAGGGGCAGAGGGGAAAAGGGGATGGAAGGAGACACGCAGACTCAGTGCTAAGCCCAGAGCCTGTTGCAGGCACAGTCTCACTGCCCTGAGATCATGAAGTCAAAATCAAGAGTTGGATGACCAACCAACTGAGCCACCCGGGCACCCCAGTTGAGTACCTCTAGTGTACCAGGCATCATGCAGGGCACAGACGGCCTTGACTCTGTTGCTAACATGGCCCACGTCACATACTAGTAAGCATAACTTTTCTTTTGTTTTCTGTCAATTACTTTTTTTTTCTTTAGGTCATAAAATGGTCTCTTCAAATTGTCATATTCACATTGAGTACTGAGCATCCACTAAGGATGAGTCAGGGATCTAGCTAGTCAATTTTAGTAAACCATGCTCCCAGGGTTTATTTCCCAAGTGCCCTCCAATACTGTCCTCATCTCCATTTGAAAGTCCTTTGAAAGTAAGTCAATCGGTGGATGTCTCCAATATTACCACCTCTCTTAGGTATCAAGCCAGGAAGAGGGGAGGATTAGTCAAAAGGGTAGCAGAAATAAACTCCATATTGCTAAGATAATTCTAATACTATCACTGCTTTTCAGGATTTTCTTATGGCTTCTTTTGGTAAGATGAAGGACAGGCAAAGACCAATAAATGGCTTATCCCAAATTCCCCGGGGTAGGGTCACACAAGAAGCTCCCACCAAATTATTTCCCCATAAGTGGTATTTCCAGAACATAAGGTATGACCATGTTCCTCTCCTGTTTACATTCTTTTTTTGTCTCTTCATGGTCAGGATAAAACTGCAGCTCCTTCATACGTCATCTGTAGAAAGAAAATCAAGAAGGTATAGATATGTCCTTATGCATTGCCTGTGAGTGATAACAAGGTATGGTGCCATTTGCTAGGGGAAGCCATTGCTATTTGAATCACGGCGCAACTGGGGGCCAGCCAAACTTCTCATTTACTTCTGTACTTACTCATTAATTTTCCTTATTCTTTGCCTGTTCTTTTACTCTTTCATTTCTTTATCCACTCCATTCTTTTATCACCTACCTATTCATCCACTCACTTATTCATTCACTGGTCAGCTAGAGAAGGTCCCCAGGGAAGTCACCCAGCCAGCCCAGACCTACCCTGTTTGCATACTGAGGGGGGTCAGTAAGGTGTGGCAGTGGCAAGAAGTGGGAGGTGGAAGAGCCAGATCTTTACCTGGAAACTCAGTTTCTTCTCTAAATTTGAAAGGGTAGACTAGATTAGTTTTTATCAAATTGGCCTTATGCTGGACATTCTCTAAGATTTAAGATATCCAGCCCCAAAGGAGTTCTGTAGTACAAACAAAACAAAACAAAAACTTGGAAAACATTGGGCTAATTAAAAATAAACATTTGATTAATAATTTTATTTTTTTTAAAGATTTTTTATTTATTTGAGAGAGAGAACCTGCGTGTGTGTGCATGAGAAGGGGGAGGGGCAGAGAGAGAAGCAGACTTGCTGCTGAGCAGGGAGCCCAATGTAGGGCTCAATCCCAGGAACCTGGGAACATGACCTGAGCTGAAGGCAGGCGCTTAACCACTGAGCCACTCAGGCCACCCATAATAAAGAATTTTATTTTATTTTATTTATTTATTTTTAAAGATTTTATTTATTTATTTGACAGACAGAGATCACAAGTAGGCAGAGAGGCAGGCAGAGAGAGAGAGGAGGAAGCAGGCTCCCCACGGAGCAGAGAGCCCGACGCGAGGCTCGATTCCAGGAACTTGGGATCATGACCTGAGCCGAAGGCAGAGGCTTTAACACACTGAGCCACCCAGGTGCCCCCATAATAAAGAATTTTAAAAGATGTCTGAATTGTGGGGCTTCTCAGGGCCTCTAATATGCTAATACGTATGATTCTCTCTAAGAGGGAGCTGCAGCGTGAAAAGTCTTAGACATCTTGAGAGTTTATAAGCATTCAACACAGTTGGGTGTCCTTTAATTTATATAGCCCTTAATGTGTTTATTAAAAACATTAATTAAAACATTAAAAACATTCTCATTTAAAGAATGAGCTGGGCAGGAGAAGGACCAAGATCTGAAACTGTTAAATTCAATAAAATGCAATAGTTTCCCTAGAGAATGAGTGACGTCATTGAATTCTTTAAATTTCTATGGTATATAATTTGATACATTGAAATCCAGCAGTGGCAATGGGGGTGGTGGGTGGGTAGACCTTGGTGTTTGAGTAGAAGGGATCACTAAGTCTTTGGCTATCTCCTTTGCATTATTTGCCTCTTACAGCTTACAAATAAATTATGATGTAGAGCTACATACTTCTAGAGGGCAAGTCACTTACCTACTCAATCTCTCTGTCTGCAAAATGGATAAGAGGAGCCCACAGTTAGTTTCCAGCACAAGTGGCTGGTGACTTTGTGGTTTTCTCTCCAGTTACTCATCAGGAGCAGGCCCAACCTTGAATACGTATGGGATTAATCATGCTACAGGGAAATGAAACAATATTTGTTTTGATTATGCCACTACTAATTAGGTAAGGTTCACCCTGACCCTGGCTGAATGGTGCGGGCAGGGGCTTGTAATATGAGAAAAGGATCCAAACGAGAATGCATTACTTGAGCAGAGAGTGGGAAGCACTTAAGTTCAGATGTTTTGAATTGGGATATGACTAGGATAGTTTCTGGAAGGGTGAAACCAACTTTGGTGAAGCACGGGTCTGCTAAGCTGGCCCTTCTCTATTCTCACTTATACCCTGGTCTCTGCCGTCTACTTTAATGCGATGCAAATAATAAAATGAATAGAACTGCCGTCGCTTAGGGAACGCCTACAAGTGCCACATGTTCTCCTAAGAACTCTACTCCTAGTGCTTTATTTACTCTTTCCAATAATCGAGCAGGGAATCTATCATTTCCGTGACAGTGTGAGGAAAATCTTGTCTTGAGATCCCACGTGATTGCATGAGGATTCAAACCCATGCCTGTCTGATTTCAAAGCGGTGATGTGCAGGCCAGCATTTAACAACCAGCTCTCTGTAGGGAAAGACAAAGCCCTGATTTCTTGCGTTCGCTGCCTTCTATGGTGTGGACATCCCCATAATGCCAGTTGCTGGCTACCAAGGTAATTACAGAGTTGGGAGGAGATGTGACCCGTTGGCTCCATGGGAACGATAGGACCTGCTGGCAGGACATCCCTGTGATAGCTCTGCTTTCAGCCCTCTGCCTGATCCAAGGAGCAGGATCAAGTCCAAGGAGCAGAACCGAGGAGTTCTGCTAGGTTTCGGGGTGTAGAACTGAATAGGTAGGGACATACTCTCAACTTTAGGCTTTTCAGATGCAGGGTTCTGGAATTTTCTCCTATGGACAAGAAAATAGTGAGGAGACATTAACATGATAATAGAAATGGAGTGCACTCCATTCTGTTGCTTCTCTGGATGCCTGAGCAATGTCTAGCACATATAACATTCTTAAAAAAAAAAAGTTACTATTTTAACTACTGCTAAGGCCATGTGTCATATCTTGTTCCTCCTCAGGATCATCATTTTTATTATCATGTTATATCATGAGAAAGCAGGTATGAAGACCTGGAGGTAGTAATGTGTCTGGCATGTCAGAAGAATAGAATGTAGGTCTTTGTGGCTGGAGTGGAGAGAACAAGGAAGAGAATGGGAGGAAATGATGTTTCAGGTGGTTATGGCTGCGTAGCAAGCTATCACGGTGGATTCAGTCATTGGTATCTATGATCATTCTGTAGGTCGACTGGGCTGGGCATTTTTCCTTAGGGTTGCTCATGTGGTTATACTTAAATAGCCATGTGGGGATGGAGACATCTGAAGGCTGCACTGCACTGGGAGAGTAAGATGGTTTTTCTTACGTGGCTGCAGATCTTAGTTGCTGCTGTTGACTGGAGTGCTGACCCAGGGCCTTATTGCTCTCACGTTGTCTGGGTTTCTAATAGCATGGTGACCTGAGGGCACTGAACCCCTAACATGATGGCTTAGGACTCCCAGATGCCTTGCATGCCAGCCAAAGCTACTAGTCCTCTTAAAGACTGGCCCTAGGACTGGCATGGGACCCCTTCCATCATGTTCTTGGTCACGCTGTACTCTGATTCAAGGGGAGGGACAGTAGGTTCCAGCTCTCAGTAGAGGGGGAGCGCAGTTTTCATCCATCACAGAGGAGATTAGAAAAGCAGTGATGGGTCGGATCCTTGCAAGCCACGGGGAAGACTTCAGACTCTGTTTTTCTGAGTTCAGTAAGAAGCCACTGAAGGGTTTTGAATGGAGAATATCATGACCTAATTTATGTTTTACAAAGGTCACTTTGACTGCAGTCAGAGAGAGATCAGACTATAGAGTGATGAAGGTGGAAACAGACCAGTTGGGAGGCTTTTGTAAGAGTTAGTGAGAGCTGGTGGTGACATGATTAGAGTATAGTGGGATCGTGAGATGTGCTCCAATTCGGTGTATGATCAGAAGGGAGGGACTTCAGGATCTGCTGATGCATTGATTAGAAGTGAGCTATGAGAGGAGGAGAGGACCAAGAAACAGACCTTCTCTCTGGTTGTTTTGGCCTTTGTAGAGGGAGGCACAGAACTGTTATTTTTAAGATCAAGAAGGCAGATGAAAGATTAGTGTTTTGAGGGGTGGGTGTGGAGATCAGGGCTCAATACTTGACATATTAGGTTCAAGTTGCTCATCAAATCCAAGGGAAGAAGGCAAGTCGTTGGTTAGATGTGCTAGTCTGGAGTTCAGAGGAGAGGTTGGGCCTGGAGATAGAAATTTGGGAGTCATCAGTAAATAACTGGTATTTAAAAAATCAAGGACAGAATACAGTAATCTAGGAAGTGAGTATATAAATAAGAAGAGAGTTTGTCTGAGGCTGAAGCCCTGGACCCACGGCATGTTTACAGGTTGGGAAGATGAGGCGATTCCAGCCCATGTGTGGCTGGTGAGATAGGAGGTAGCAAAGAGAGACCGAAGGAAGAAACTATCTGGCAGGGGGAATGATCTGTTGTGGCCGTCACTATGGAGAACTGGCCATTGGTTTTTGGCAACATGGCCCCAGGGATTGTCTGCATCCCAGCTCTGAATGACCTTAAGCAAATTGTTTCTCCTCCTCTGCTCTTTAGCTTCCTCTTCTGAAAATGACATAATAATACTGACCTTAAAGATCAGTGTTAAATTTAATTAAATTTAATTTAAAATTAATTTATTAAATTAAATAAGGTAGCATATATGTGTGTGTGTTATATGTTTATGTGTGTATAGTTTTTCACTTAGCATGGTTCCTGATGCAAAATAGTGGTCAAAAAGTGTCAATCAGTGTCCATCATCTCCCCTTTTATAAAATGCTTAAATGATGTTCAATCAAGCCACAGGAAATTGCCACTTTTGAACCATTTTTAACCTACAAAATGGCAATTTCATATGGTTCAATCTAGTAACTGAATTCCAAAACGGGCATGCTTTTACTAGCCTATTCTCTTGTATTAAGATGTCTTAATTGCACATTTCCCACTTAATAAATTCTCCAGAAGAACGTGAGTTTATATTTGCTCTCCAGTTCTGTCCCTGTTGCCAGTGCATTTTCATGTTGGCTCCACATCAACGCCCACCACAGGGACCCAACTCCATCCTCATGTAGTACTCAGCATTTAGAACCCAGGCGTGTGAGCTCTGCTCTTCCGATCCACTCCCCGAGGGCTGGCTGTGAGGCTCGTACTTTCTGGGAAGGTCTGTTCATTCCCTATCAGACACTCTTGGCTGTAGTTTGGGGAAGCTGCCACCAAGTGGACTGTGGTGTCGGCTCAAGGGGTGACAGCATGCCCAATGCTTTTATTCTATTAGAAGTGTTTTCTCCTTTGACATCCAGGGGCTTCCCTAGTTACTAATGCTCACAGATCTGAGTAACTAGCTCCCAGTTTCTTCCCATCTCTTAGCTCAGGGGAAACATAGCCAAACAAAATATAACAAAATGAAATTATATTCTATTCTCCAAAATTTGGCAGAAACTAGAAGAGAAAGTGATTAAGGTCTATCAACAGCATGATTTCCCAATGATGTGCTTTTTCCAGAGGCATTTTTAAACCACCTGGCTACCTCTCTTTAACTTAGCTTCTTGCCCCGGAAACTTGAATTTACTAATTAGCTTACATACTTAAGCTAACTCATTAAGGCCTAAATTGGCCACTGGCCTTTCCTCTCACTCCAAAAGACCCTCTTTAAATGGGCTATACTCCCATTTCCACAAAACATCATGTGAATCTCTTTTAAAAACAAGCCCAAGGGGTTCAGTGAAAAAACAAGTTTTTCTTATTTTTTTTCTCTACCATTCTAGTAATAGAAAAAAGATTTTTATGACTTCAGCAAGAAAGAGTGAAAACTTTTAAATAAAATTGTCCTCTGGTGTATATGGTTACCAAGAGTTCTGGGAAGGAATCCATATTGAAAAAGAAGACCCTGCAAATGTGTTCTGAACTCCCTATCCTTAACGGAAGAGGAGGGAAATCCAGCTAATTTCTGTGTGCCAGCCTGTGGGCCTGTTTATGTCCCACACAATCCAGAGGGCAGGTCAGATCTACATCTTACAGATAAATAAGGTGAGGCTCATAATATTAATTGCCTTGTTAAGTCAAACAGCTGGTAAGAGCAAAGTCAGGTCCAACGAGTCTGTGGGACCCCAGAACCCTACTACTTTGTTGAAAACATCAAAACATCCCAGAGTCTGAGGGGTTTGAAGGGGCGGGGGGTGGGAGGTTGGGGGAACCAGGTAGTGGGTATTAGAGAGGGCACGGATTGCATGAAGCACTGGGTGCGGTGCAAAAACAATGAATATTGCTACGCTAAAAAGAAATAAAAAATTAAAAAAAAAACATCAAGAGTCTGAAGAAGGATTCTAGGGGCTCTTTGGACGCCCCTCCCTCTTTAAAATAAGGGGTGCGCTGTGATGAAAGAAGGGTTTTGCTTTGCAAGAGCCTGCCAGCAAGGGCACAAGTCTCCCAGAGAGCCAGAGAAGCAAAATTTGTCATTGTTGCCCTAAGACAGAAAGGCACAGTGTTTAAGACTTTGAAATGGAGCTGAATTTCTATCCAGAGTCAGCTTGGACAAACCACTTAACTTCTTTGATGTTCAGTTTCCTCATCTGTGAAATTAGGGATGGTAATTATTTGTACCCACTTCCTAGAGTGTGTTGTGAGCAGTAACTGAATGTGTAAGACATTGGATTCTAGTACCAGACAGTAGTCAGCCTGTCAGTATTATTGTGGTCTGTAGTCCAGACACCACCACCACCTAGCTCTAATTTTGCATAAGGAGCTGGGGAGAGAGCACTGTCTCTTGCACAATTGTTGGAAAAGTTTTAATGTTGACATGTGTCTTTTGGTCTCCTTTGGCTTCAGGAACACACGATAAGTAAGTGCTTTAGGAAGCAAATCTTTTAAGTAACTTTTAGCCTACTCAGCTTAGCACACCTAATGGGAGGAAAATCCCCATATATACACAGACTCTCCAGTTCATCTCCAGTGCTACAAAATATATTAGGACATCTGCATTTACCATCCACCTGACTTCCTTTTTATCTTCCATATCACTGTGCATGAATGGCAAAAGCCCTAGACTGGGGTAGTGGGCATTTGTTGATTTGCTTCTCTAGCATCTGTTGTCTCCTTCCCTCTCAGGAGCTCTTGATTTCCTACTGGGTTTCATCCACAGAAGTTGCCTGTGTCTCTTCCTTTGGCCTTTATGATTGATTTGGGGGAGGCATGTGATTGAAGTTATTCCAGTCAGAGCGAATCTAGGGATTTTTCCAGGAGAGTTGGGGCATCCAGTGCTGCTGGATGTAGGTGAAGAAACACAAGGCTCTTGGAATTACAGATGACCACCTTCTTGCAGCCATGATGAAGGCTGGTCTTAAGGCCAAGTTGACTTTGTGCAAAGCAGAGGGGAAAGATGGCGAAAGTCAGGTTCTTGGTCATGTCGTTGACCTCATCCAGCTTCTTGGAATCCAGTACGTTTTTTGACTTTTCTGTTATAGAAGTCAAAACTCTTTTTTTTTTTTTTTTTAAGAGAGAGGGAGGGGGACATAGAGAATGAGAGAGAAGGGGCAGAGGGAGAGGGAGAGAGAGAATCTTAAGCTGGGTGTGGAGCCTGATGTGGGGCTTGGTCTCACAATCCTGAGATCATGACCTGAGCTGAAATCAAGAGTCAGGCACTTAACCAATTGAGCCTCCCACGTGCCCCTCAAAAACTCAATTTTTAATGTCACAGCTTTGCAATTGAAAAAATCCCAACTGACATAATGGGAGGCAGGCGGCCTATGTTGCTGGGCTGGTTCTGCCAGATTTGTAACCTCTCAACTTCCGCATCTGTAAATTGGGAATTAAATGAGATTATGGAAGTGAAAGCATTTTTTTAAAACATTCTAAAGTAATTATAGATGTAAGGTTTTTATGATCATTGGTATTATATGGTGACATCATGATGGTGATTCTGTGTTTCTTTTATTTCAAAAGCTCGCACTGCAGCGTGGAGTGATCCCCAAGCTATAGTCAGGCTCCCATGACGGCAGTTGTTAAATTTCATCCTTCAGGTTTTGGTTGGTGATGTGCATTTCACGGAGAACCTGATGGTTTATCAAGTCACCATCAACAGGTTTACTCTTGAAAATAATAAATATAATCATCAAGAACATGGTTTCCTACCCTTTTATTTTCTTTCATCTGGATTTTGAGTTTTTAAGTCAAAGTTCTCTTCACCAGAGGGTTAAAGCAATGTGATGACAGCAATGATGAAGTTACAGAGCATCAAAATAACTCAGTAAAGTACAAAAAAATCACATGTAGGATAATTTCCTCAAATGCTGTAGTCATTCCTGCTAAGGATGATTCCCAACGTGACCATACATGGTGTTATTCAGATATAGTAAGTTATAATGGAATATTGTGACATATTATAACATGTTAGATGAAAAGATACATGTACTTATGGATGCAAGAGATATGAATTTATTTCATTTATTTATGAAACTATACTCATGCCAGGCCTCTGGGAAGTTTGAAAAATGAAAGAATAACAGAAAACAACAATAGAATACAGAAAGGTAAAGCTCAGATTCCATCATTGATCAAGAAGTTCTGATCCCATCTGATGCCAACCTAATGAATGGCTACTCCTTGAATCATGTGCTCTTATTCTAGGATAGTAATTTCCAAAGAGTTGGGACTTTTCATTCTCTTGTTCTAGATCAGTGAAATGCAAAAGAAATACAACACAAGTCACAACTATAACATAAACATTTCCAGTAATCACATTACAAAAAAAAAAGTGAAACTGTTTTTAATAATATATTTTATTTACATGGGTGTAGCAAGAATGTTATCATTTTAGCATGTAATCATCATAAAAATTTTAATGAAATACTTTGCATTATTTTTTTGAACTAGGCCTTCAAAAGCTGGTGTGTATTTTTATCCTCACATCACATATCCGTTTAAACAATCACATTTCACATGTACCGTAGCTGCATGTAGCAAATGGCTCTGGTATTCAACAGTGCAGCTCTAGATTTCAATGAGGGGAATTTTTGGATTGAGAAAGACCTGGGTATGAATGCCTGTCCCATCATTTATTTCCTTTGAGCCAGTTACTATCTTGCAGAGTGATCATGAGACTTAGGAGACAAGTCACATGAAGTGCCCCTCTCCTAGCATCTGGCCCACAGTGGGTGGTCAATGTATGTTAGTTCTTTTCCTGCCTTTTCAAAATGGAGGTGGAGGATGGAGTGGGAGAAAGGCAGAGGCAATAGGAGTAGGAAACCTGGATTAATCTCCCCACTCTAGGAAAGGCTAAGTGTGGACGCACAGACTGAGAGGTTAGAGGTGGAGGGAGGGCTGTACTGGGTGAACAGATGGAGACCCGACAGGCATTTCCAGATTAGTGTTACATGGTTACTATACAGTCACTCTGAAAGCCCAAGCATCTTTCTTCTCTACGCTGGTCTAGGATAAGCCATGTAACCCTGCTCAAAGGAGAGCTATCAGGGACGATGGAATGACTCAAAATCATGTCCTGGAAGGAATGATTGGAGAATGTGATTGATATGTCTCCATTAGAGAGTGAGCATTTGAGCATGAGCATGAGTGAGAGCCTGGGGGAGAACACCATTTTTATCTGTAAATAACTAGCTTTGTGTGGCCCAAAGAGGAAGAGCTAGTATGGAAACTACAGGAAGGAAGACTCTAGCTTAGCAAGAAACAACTTTTTAACAGAGATGTTTTGAAATTGGAATGGACTGTCTTGTGGCGTGGAAGGAGAAAAGCCTAAAAACTGGAAATCCAGCAAAAGATTTCCAGTTTCTAGGCTTTTCTCTTTCCATGCCACATTCCAAACACACAATAGAGATTTTTTCCAAGGTGAAAATCTAATCATGTCATCTCCAAGTTCAAAATGTTTCTTGAATCCCCACTGCCTACAGGGTAAATAACAGTTCTATACTAGGGCTTTCAAGATATGATCCTTGCCTGACCCTTTACCTTTCTCTACTACTGTCCCCTTCCCTCCTGTAGTTAGATCATTTTCCCGTACCCGTAGGAACGCTCAAGCATTCGATCTCACAGCTTCCTCGCTTGGTTATTCCTCCCATCTGCCAGCTGTCTAGGAAATGCCAGCTTCTCTCTTTCTCTCTCCCTCTCTTTCTGATTCCATTTATTACTATTTTTTTAAGTTTTTACTTCAGTCATCCAGTGCTCATCATGACTAGTTCACTCCTTAATCCCCAACCCCACCACCTTTTTGTAACCCATCCCTCCCATCCCCCTTCCCTCTGGTGAACATCAGCTCTCTATAGTTGAGTCTGTTTCTTGGTTTGTCTCTCTCCCCTCCCTTTTCTTATTTGTTTTGTTTCTTAAATTCTACATATGAGTGATCATATGGTATTTGTCTTTCTCTCACTGACGTATTTCACTCAGCTAGCTTTTATTTTAAGACCTGGTTCAAGAATCAGCTCTTCTCTGAAGCTTTCCTGACTGCATAAGCAGAAACTGCTGTCTCTGTCCTTTGTTCACCTTCTCTGTACCTTGCATACAGATACCTATACCGTGGAGTACTCTGGATGCTTTACTTGTGTCCCTCCTCTGTTCCATCGTGATCAGGAAACATGGTTGTCTTCATTGTATTTTTGTGCCCGGTGACCAACAAAGGGTTTGGCTTGTTGTAGATGCTCAGTAAATACTGACTGAAAGAAAATTTGAACCTAAGGCTTAGTTACATCACAGGAGTGAAACTGTGCAGATGGGCTAATGCTAAGCCCATCTAAGTGGGAGGCTGTAAGTGACATTCTTCCATAATTTTTTCATGTTGGAAATAGAGTATATAGCCTCCAGTGAATATTCTGATGGCTTCACATTGGTTTATAAATGCATTTATTTCTGTGAATCTAAAACAGTCAAGTCAGCTTCTGTCCAATCTCTTAGGATTTGATTTTTGGATAACATCTCTTAGTACCAAACATAATGGTGATACAAATATTATTTGTACTAAACTCTGTAGCTACAAACCATTTTACTTCCATTATCTTATTTGATATTTGTAACTGCCCATGAGTTGGGCTGGCTAGATACGACTCCCATTTTATAGACAAACGGAACCAGGTGCTCAGATATCACATGACTTTCCCGAAGTCACACAGCTGGTCGTTGATAGAGCCAGATGTTAAAGTGTCTTTCAAGGTCAGTTGATTATTTATATGTAGTTGAGGGTCCCACTACCACTAAACGACTACTTCCTATTTCTTTGAACTTAATAAATAGGTCATTGGGGTCAAAAAAAAAAATCCTTCTTGACACACTTGTCTCAGAGTCGGTCATCTGGGGAATGGGGTTTTCCATCATCTTATTTACTTGTTCCCCCATTCCTTCCCTCCAGGCTTCCCCATGTCAGGTTGCCAAGACTCTGCAATGGCCACCGCAATTTGTTGACAAATAACAAAGATGCTCCTTGTCTTGCTGTCAATTTTACATCCTCTGGGGTTGCCAAGTGAGCCTGACATGCCAGGAAGGGCTTTGTTGTGGTCTGTGACTCACTGTGCTCACTCCTCTGCCGCTCCCTGGGTGCAGGCGATTACAATCTGCCTGTTGCACAACATCAGAACATCCCTGAGTGAATCGTCAGAGGATGAAAAAAAAAAAAATCCAGCAGACCAAGGGTTCAGCCACTGCTACATGAATCAGGAGGCATACTACCATAGGAGAGTAACTCTAATCTCATCTTCAAATTGCTTCTGTCATCATCTAGAGATTTAGTGGAGGCATTCACTACTGGAGGGGAAAGCTTTCTCCTAGGGGGTTCTATCAACACGGTTTTGGAATGTCCTGGGGAATAAGGGATGTGAGTAGGAGAAAGAGCCCTTCTCGCTTATTCAGAAGTAGTTCAGCTCAAGTCCTTTTGACAAGAGGTGTTGTCTGTGTGGCTTGTTCAGAGATGACCCCAGGTCGTACTCCTCAGCAGGACATCAGAGTGTCATTTTATTTTCTAGAAGGTCACTTTATTCAGAGAGCAAAAGTGTCATTTGTGACCTAAAATTCCAATATGAAATGAAGCAGTTCCATTTCTCCTTGGAGAATGTGTTTGTAGTAAATCACAAATTGTATATAGGTGGGACCAGAGTCGACTTCAATTGAGAATGTTAATTGCTACGCTACCTTCAAAAGGTCTCCTGTAAAATTCTTAGGCTGGAGAGGTAAAGGGAGTTAGTGTCTGGGTCTGGTGAGTATCCTCTCCTTCCATCATCATCTGTTTCATGAATTCACAACTCCTTGGCCATTGGCTAAGGTCTTGCCCTATGCCATGCTCTGCAATGGATGCCTGGGCTCCACCACAATGATTAAGGTATGGTCCCTGTTCACTTCTTGAGACCTAGGAACAGATAATTGTAATACACTGGGCTAAATGCTGAGTTAGATACACCTAAAAGGTACTTCGAGAATAGAGAGGGATAACTCCTAGCTTGGAGAATCTGGGTAAACTTCCCAGAGGAGGTGATGATACTTGAAATGTGTCTTCAGCAGAACTGCCCTTGGATTTGCACAAGGAGGGCCCTTGTCCAGAGTTCCAGGCTTTGGAGGGCCTCACTCTGGCCCTCTTCCAGTTCCCCATGGGTTCTCTGAATCCTGAATTTTCTGCCCAAATAACTCCGAGCCTGCTTCCAGATCCTGTGTGGGCCTCTTTCTCAGGTCTGTTCTCCCTTGGGCTTACTGCATCAAGAGGTGAACCCCTGGGGTTGAAGGGTGGTCAAAGGGTGATTGTTTGGGGAGGCTATGGATGGTGTCTGGGCAACAACTTGTGCTCGTGAGAGAGCTCTCACACTGCACGTAAGAACTGATATGGGGAAGGAGGCGGGCTGAGGGCTGGGGCAAGAGTTTATTTTCCCTGGGTCTCCCAGTTCTAGTGCAGATCCCTGAGGACTCCTAGAAGTCTGCACTTGAACCTGGCCTTCCAGATTGTTGAGAGTGTATTTTTCAAGGTAGGAGGAAGAACATATTTTGTTTAACAGGAGGCTGACTTAACTTACAACTTTTCAACAGGTGACGCTCTGCCATTTGGGCCTCCATTTGATTTCCTGACCTGCGCCCTGCAAAAATTAGGGGCTAGCCTGCTCTTATGACTGAGTGTGGTATCTCCAGGCTGTGCATTGATTTAGGTTCTTAGGGAGAAATGAGACCCTAAAGCCTCAAAGGGCTCCGTTTACTGGGGCCACAAACAAATATCCAATTACAGTTACAAATATGCTGAAAATTATATTAACCAATGCTGACAGAGAGGTTCATACAGGATGCGTAGAGAAGAGAGCAACAAAGTGGAAACAGATGAGAGGGTCCAAACTTGGGTGTTATCCTTTCCATGCAAAGTTGCTCAGGCTATCCTTTTATGTACACAGGTCACCCATCAGCCTTCTGTTGTGCTAGCACAGTGGTCTGTGTCCCAGCTGTTCATTAGAGTCACTTGTGGGAATCATCTAAAAAACACCAATTCCCATCCCTAGTTGCAAGCCAGTTAAGTTAAAATATTTGGGGTTTGCTGATCTATAATTTTGAGATTCATCCCCAGTGATTCTGATGTGCACTAAGGACTGATAACCATTGTGAACTATTTCTGTGTGCCACCAAACAGATTGGTGTGAACTAATTTATATTATAATTTATATAATCAATATAATTATATTGAGGAGGTGAGCAAGAACACTGCCATTCTCCCAGTAGGCAAATTCTTTGGTCCTTATTTCTTGCACTTTGGGGATTGGAGGGATGTTACAAATACCCCTCACTTTACTGGAGGGAAACCAACTTCCGGTTTGAGGACTACTTGGATATTTTCCCATCACAACCCAGAGGCTCTTCTTTTAATGGTTGTTTCCTATTTCCCACTTGCAAATGTCTCCCTGGGCTGTAGAAGCTGGGAGTGAAAATTACCTACTTGGCCCTTGGGGTTTTGCAATTTAACTGTTTCATGTGCACACAGATAGCTTCCCCTCAAAATCGGTTGCCTTATTTCTCAAGGGAAAGGTTTGCCCTTTGGGCTTAATGGAATGTCCTTGCGTGCCAAAGCCCATGGAAACACTGTGGTGGCAAACTCCCTTCCACCTACCTATGCAGGAGTGAGTAATGTGTGAGGTTGGTCACAGGGGAGTGTCCCAATCCCACCTGAACTGAGCTGGAACTCAGAGGAAATTAAAGGGCTTCCTGCATAGCCAGGGAGTCATGGACATGACCGCTGTGTCAGATGCTCCAATGGGCACTGCGGTCCACTGTAGAAGACACTTGGGTCCCCACTGCCCTAGGATCCTAGGTTGTGGGAGAAGGCTATCCCAGAGAAACTTCCTACTCTGTCCCACACCTGAGTAGAGACAAGTACTGTGGAGGGGAAACAGAGGAGCCAGAGTTCGAAGGTGAAGGTAGGGACTAAGTTCATCATCCAATACTTCCCGTATATTATTAGAAAAGTGAATGATGGGAAGACATATCCAGAGAACTGGACCACCTCAGGGGAGCAGTCTGGTCCCATTAGTGCACAACACCAGCTACTTTCATTTACTGTCCTTAAGGTTTTTGACCAGTGAAGGACCGGGACAGCATTTCCCCTGTAGCTGGAGCAACAGAGGCCCCTGCAAGATGAGAGTTCAACTAAAGGATTTAACTCACCAGTAACCCACAAAATCTCTTCCTTTTTCAAGATTCTAGAGCTCTCTGGCTGTGCATCACAGGAACTCCTTTAGCTTCTGTACGTCCCCTCCCACTTTTACCTAATGTCAGCTGTGCCCAAGGAGGCTGTGACATGTGCTCTTGTCTAATAATGCCAAGAGATGTCTTCTTGGGTGTTTTCTCCACCCTGTTGAATCAATGTAGGTTAGTTCCTTTTTTTCATTTTATTTATTTATTCATATTTATTTATAATAACATGTATATTTATTTATTTTAAATATACATATTAAGATATGTATATTTATTTATTCATTCATATTTATTTATAAAGCCATGTGTTTTTATGATTATGAAATACTGAATATTGAATATGGAAAATGGTAGTTAACAAGGAAAGCATGGAGAAGAAAACTAAAATCACGCATTAAAACCATCAACAGATAATTCCATTATTTATATTTCCTTACAGTCATTTTTCTATGCATATTTAAATATATACTCAAACAAAATAAAAATTCATATAAAATTTAAATGTACTACAATGTCCTATAACTTATTATAACATATTTTCCCATGTTATGTTTGGTGATTAAAGTATATTAACTCCATAATTAATGCATGTTAACCATAGAACAATAGGGAAATAAAGATAAAAAGATAAAAGGACAGTTTCAATAGCTAGTGGTAATCGCTATTAGCTTTTTGGGGTCTATCCCATATACCCATATATACACACAGACTCAGACACACATACATATATATGTATGTATGTATATATATGTACATAACACATACATAGACACTGTATATATATGTGTGTGTATATATATATATATAGGTATACATAAGGATGTATACACACATACAAATTATATATATATATATTTTTTTTCTATTAGCAATTGAACCTATATATATTTACATGGTAACAAATACAGATGGGAGAAATTCAAGCCTATAGAAAGCTATAAAATAATGAGTCTTCCTTCCCATTCCCCTGAGCTCGGCTTTACCTCTGTAATTAACCATTATTTACAGTTTTTTTTATATCCTTTGAAGATATATATATATGTGTGTATATATATATATACATATATGAAATATATATCAGAAATATATATATATAAATATATGTAGAGATGAAATCATAGCACATCTATAACTAGGTCTTTTTTGTTTCCATAAATGAGCTCATATTCTTCATGCTGTGTTCTGCCTTGTTTTTTTTGCTATATATCTCAGGAATCTTTCTTATCAGTGTATATAGATATACCCCATTGTTTTTAATGCTTGTATGATATAGCTATATCATAATTAGGTGACTTAATCAGTCTGCTGTGTTTGAAATCTGGGTTGTTTCAAGTTTGTTTAGTTTTTCCTGTCATCACAATGCAATAATAAAAACCTTGTACACATATCTGAATGTTTCACACTTACACACATTTAGGGATTGCTTTGAAAATGTTTTCAAATCTTTTTTTACCCCACTCAGTAATACATGACCATCTTTTCTTGTTAAATCTGCTTCGATAATGTCTTTTAAATGATTACATTGTATCCCATTACATAGCCATACCATAATTTATTCAACCAATTCCCTATTGTTGGACATTTAGGATTGTCTCACACAACTCTTCCTCTTCCTCCCTCCTTCCCTGTCTTTTCCCCCCTCTTTCTTCCTTCCTTTATTTTCCTTCCTTCCTTCCAACCTTTGTTTCCACAAGTTAAATTTCTAGAAGTAGAGTTGCCAGATCAAACAATATTTTTAATTTAAAAAATGCAAATAGCTAAATTGCATTTGAGAAAAATCATATGGGTCAAACTTCTGCTGTCAGTACATAATCATACCCATTTCTCTATATCTTCACATCTCCAGCGTTAATGTTCTTTTATATATTTATATGTACATATTTTTTTCTTTGAGAGAGAGAGTACATGCATGAGCAGTGGGGAGGAACAGAGGGAGATGGAGAGAGAGAATCCCAAGCACACTCCTCTCCCAGGGCAGAGCCTGATTCGGGGCTCGATCTCATGACACTGAGATCATGACCTGAGCCTAAATCAAGAGTTGGACGCTTAACCAGCTGAGCCACCCAGGAGCCCCTCTTTAATATTTTCTAATTTTATAGTTGATAATCAGAATGTTTACTTAATTAATAGTGATAAACTTTTCTTTGTGTTTAATATTTTGGTCTTGTTTGCTCTTTTCTGCCCATTTTACAACTTAGAGAGTTTATTTTCTTATTGATTTGTAAGATTTATATTGTATGGATAGTTACAATGTCACATATATTGCGGGAATTTTATCCTAGACATCAATTATCATTTAAGTTTGTGGTGGTTGGAATGTACAGAAATTTAAAAATTTTAAATCAGTTTTATCCTTCAGGTTGTGCTGTGAGTGCTGTGTTTGAGGATATCCTTCCCCCTCTAAAGCAATACACACATTAATTCATGTTTTATTTAATTAAAATCTTTAATTCGATAACTGTGTGCATTTCCCCAATTTATTGTCTAGTTAATGCCATTTATTACATTTTTCCCACTTTTGATTTTTGATTCCTCTTGATAGTCATAATCTAACATAAATTTGTTTTTGAAATGTGTTTTTCTTTCTATTAAGCCGCTGCCTTTTTTCTGTGCCAACACCAACCTGCTTATTTTCTCAGTGAAGAACATTTTAATGTCTCATTGGGCAAGTTCCCTTCTCAGTTCTTTTCTGATGTGGATTCACCAAGAGATGAACTTAGGATCCATGAGTGGGAGCTGCAGGAAGGTAGCTTAGGCTTATTATGATAATAACTGAGATACTGAAAGAGAGAGTCCTAGTTGGAAGGAGGAAGATGGGGGGTGTTGTAAAAGATTTAAAGAGCCCTGAAAGACACACTAGTACCAACTAGTACCAAACTGTGACTTTTTGAATAATTAAAAGTATTGAAAGGTTCTGAAAAGGAGTAATATTCTCACTCTGTATGAAAATGGTATGCAATTGCGATGGTCTACCTAGAATTATCTCACACTGCTGGTGATACCTGCTCCTGACCTTGGGAGACGGACGGTGTGCCTCAGAGAGGACGTGTGAAGATTAAGGATGATTAATTACTTATGTGACCTCCTGGCACATTACTGGCGCTCCTTCTATGGTAATTATCAAAAGCGAATAGGCAAATTCAGAAGGAAACGATCTTTCTTTCCCTTCCTGGTGATGTGGTGAGAGCATCGTGGGGAGTCTTTCTCAGACTTGAATGTGCACAGAAATCACCTGGGGTTCATGTTAAAGCAGTTTTTGATTCAGTAGGTCTGCAGTGGGGCCTGAGGTTCTGCATTTCTAACAAGGTCCCAGGTGCTGCGGCTGCTGTGGCTGGTCTGCGGACTGCATTTTTAGTTCTATGAGTAAAAATTAAGGGAAACTGTTAAGAATTCCGGTAGAGGCTGGGATAGATGATGTAAGACCCCTTTAGTCTCCTCCCCCAAGTCTCCTGATCTTTTGAATCTGTCCCTGGTCAGACCGTTCACAGTTGCCCCAATTTGCAACAGTACCAGGGAGGTGGGGGTTGTGGGGGGGTGGTACATATTTAAAAACTTATGTTGGTACTTTTTTTTTTTAATAGGCGGTACTTATGCTACAAAATTTAAAAGGCACATAAGGGCACTCAGTGAAAAATAAATTTTCCTCCCACCCTTAGCCACCCTGATCCTTTCCACAGAAGTATTCACTATTACCTGTTTGTGTGTGTGTGTGTATTTTATGTGTGTATAAGCATGTATTCTCTTACTTTTCTCTATTATTTTGGATACCTTGCTTTTTCTTTCTTTCTTTCTTTTTTTTTAACCTGAAAATGTATCATAGAAATTATTTTTTATTAGTACAGATGGGGCTACTACAACTTTAAAAATAACCATATACAGATAGAATTTAATCAAATCATCTGGTTGTGATTGGCATCATTTCCAAAATTTTGCTAGCATAAAAAATGTTGCAGTGACACATCTCATTTCAAACAAGTAGGATAAACTTTCAGAAGCAGAATGGCTGGATTGAAAGAGAGAGAGATGTATACATGTAAATTATATATATTATATATAATATATATTTTTGTATACATTTATTGTATATTATATATACATTTTTATTTATATATGTTTATGTATTTATAAATATAACATATATTTAAATTTATATTTATTTTATTTTTAAAAATTTTTAAAATTTTGTTTATTTATTTGACAGAGCGAGAGATCACAAGTAGGCAGAGAGGCAGGCAGAGAGAGAGGGGGAAGCAGGCTCCCTGCTGAGCAGAGAGCTGGACCCCAGGACCCTGAGATCATGACCTGAGCCGAAGGCAGAGGCTTAACCCACTGAGCCACCCACGCACCCCTTAAATTTATATTTATATATAATATAAATTTATTTATAATACGTATTATAAAATTTAAAAATATATAAAAATAATAATTATATATTTTATATATATATATTTTTAAGTTAACATATAATGATTATTTGCCCCAGAGGTACAGGTTCGTGATTCCTCAGTCTCACACAATTGACAGCACTCACCATAGTACATACCCTCCCCAATGTCCATCACCCAGCCACCCCATCCCTTCCCCCCCTCCCCGCCCCTCCAGCAACCCTCAGTTTGTCTCCTGTGATTAAGAGTCTCTTATGCTTTGTCTCCCTCTCTGGTTTCATCTTGTTTCTTTTTTCCCTCTCTTCCCCTATGATCCTCTGTCTTGTTTCTCAAATTCCTTGTATCAGTGAAATCATATGATAATTAAAAAGACATATACTTAAAGTTCTGGTAGATGGTGCCACATGATTCTCCGTAGGTGTCTTGGCTCCGAAGTCCCAGCAGTGCACGTGGGAGGCTTTTATCCCCCCACATGCTGGCCCGCGGGACGTATTCCCAAGCGCTCTGATCTTAGCTAACATGGTAGGTGATAAATGATATCTCATCGTGGTTTGAATTTGCATTCCATATCATGAGCGATATTGAGACATCTGAGTGATTGTTCAAGAAGCAATCACACTTCCTCTCCAAGAACTATTTGTTCATCAACATTCTTATTGATTGGTAGTTCTTTATAAATTAAAGGAAATTAGTCATGTAGCTGTGATAAGAGTTGCAGGCAGCTTCCCTGCATTGTTTTACATTTGTCTGAAACCGTCAGACATAGTCATTTTTATGCAGTTTAATTTATCGGTTTGTATATGTGAGTTCTGTAATACTTAGAATCACCCTGTCCCCGACTTGGAAACAAAAATAACAATTATCCTCTATTTACTTCTAGTATTTTTCCGTTTTAATCCTTCATGTTTCAATCTTTAGTATATCTAGAATTTATTTTCATATAAGATGTGGGGTATGGACCCAGCTTTACTTTTCTTTCCAGATGGCTATCCTGTTGACAAAACGTCGTTTATTGAATTATTCTCCTCCTACCCGTTTAAAATGCTACCTGTTCCTACATATATTCTAATATACATTTATGTCTATTTCTGAACTTGCTACTCTGTTCCATGGGTCGAACTGTTCTTGAGCACATGTCACACTATTTTAATTTCTAACAGCTTTTAAAACATTAAATACCTGGTAGGCTGGTCCCGATTACTCCTCTCTCTCTCTTTTCCCTCAGATGTTTTTTTTTGGATTACTGTTGTTTATTTCCTATCTGAACTTTAGAATGTGCTTGTCTATGCTTGCTTGGTTAAAAAAAAATCCCATTGGTATTTTTATTGGAAGTGTGTTAAATTTATAGATTGATTTAAGAGAACTGATTTTTTAATGATATGGAGTGTTCTTATCAAAGAACACAGCATGTCTTCCATCTCTTTGCTTCCTTTTTGTCTCTGAGTAGCATTTTAAAGTTTTCTTTATGGTGACCTTGCTTATTCCCAAGTCTTTCGTCTTTTTGGTTCTATCGTAAATGGGATTTTTCCCTTTTATTATACATTCTAATTGACTATTGTTTGCATGTAGGAAAGCTATTAGTTTCAGTATATTAACTTTGTATCCATCCACTTTAATGAATTCTCCCCTTGTTTCTAAACATTTTCCAGTTGCTTTTCTTGAATTTTCTAAGCAAATAATATCTGCAGCCCTCATAACTTTATTATATCTTTTCTGCTTTTAATGTTTCATACTTCCTTGTCTTATCTATTATGTGGGTTAGTAGCTTCAAAATAAGTGTAAATATTAATGGTGGCAAAGAACTTCCTTGTCTTCTGCCTTTAGTGAAATGCTTCTTCTAATGTTTTCCTTATAAGCATGATGGGTTTTGGTTGAGATATATACTTTCTAGTGTTGAATCTGTGGCCCTCTGTTCTTACTTTTAGGTATTTTTAAAAAATTAAGAATGGGTTTTGAATTTTTCAACTTCTCCAGTGTTTATAGGGATCAGCGTATGATTTTTCTTTTTGAGCTGTTATTGTGATGAGTTCTATTAAAATGCGAATATTTGAAATCATCTCCAGATATCTGGTATGTGAGGGAGTTCCTCTACAAACCTCAGTGTCATTTTCATTACACTACCAGCTAATGGTACAGGAGACAGATCAGCCAGTGTTATGCAGTTGTGGTTATTTTTTTAAATTTTATTTTACTTTATTTTATTTTTGGCTCTTTCTACTCTGAGGTTCCCTGAAGTCCCTCGGTGGGGCCCTTAGGTCAAGCCACATGGGTGGTTTTTCAGGTGGTTTTTCCATTCAAGTCTGATTTTTCTTCCTAGAGCAACTCGTTTACTATGGCCTTTGGCAAACCTTGTATTCCTTAATGCTCACCTAGAAAGAGGTAGAGGCTGAACAGCCACTTTCTGAATTTCTGATTCTGACCACCCAGCACTGCTGAGCTCCCTCCTGACTTTCCTGGCACAAGGCATTTCATATCAGTCCTTTTTTCTTTCTTTTTTTTTTTTTTTTTTGGTTTAAGATTTTATTGATTTATTTGACAGAGAGAGACAGTGAAAGAGGGAACACAAGCTAGGGGAGCGGCAGGCAGAGGGAGAAGCAGGCTCCCCGCAGAGCAGGGAGCCTGATGTGGGGCTTGATCCTAGGACCCTGATTTCATGACATGAGCCCAACGACTGGGCCACCCAGATGCCTCCATTATCAGTCTTTGTACATGTGCCTGACTAGTTGCTTCACCACTGAGCCATCAACAGCAGACGGCCTCCCAACACTGCCCAGGGCATGACTGGTACCCGCTGATTCACCGAACCACAGCCTGGAGATGTGGGCTCGGCCAGGCTGGTCTGACATGCGTCCTCAGCAATTCTCGAAGTGCCAAGTCAGCCCAGGTGCTGGTCCCATGAGGCCTGGGATCCTCTACTGTAGAGTCTTGTCTCCTCAAGTCCTTTATCTCTCATTCATAGAGCCTGGGGCCATGATGGTTTTCCAGAGGCAGCAGAGCATGGGGAATGTCATTTTGTAATGGGGGAAAGTGTCAATTCAGTGTAATTCAGCAAATGATCATTAGCTTCTATATATCAGCTCAATGTTGCGCAGAGAGGAGAGAACCAAAGATGAATATGGCTGCCATTGCTTTTGAGGAGCTCTCAATGAACAGGGAGATGTGATTATGTAACTGGAACAAGCAGGTTTTCAGTAAATATTCAGTAAAACCTTCCTGCCTTCCGTCTCCACCTTTAATCCTTTCTTCACCCACCTTCCAGAGAGATCTTTTTTTTTTTTTTTAAGATTTTATTTACTTGAAAGAGAGAGAGAGAGAGAGAGAGAGAGAGAAAGTGGGCAGGGAAGAGGGGCAGAGGCAAAGAGGGAGAGAAAAACAGACTCCTTGCTGAGCAGGAAGCCCCATGACTTGATCCCAGGACCTGGAGATCATGACCTGAGCTGAAAGAGGAAATTTGACCAACTGAGCCATCCAGGTACCCCCAGAGAGATCTTCCTACCAGAAAACGAATAATGCTAGTCTTGTGCTGAAATATGTCCTCCCTGCTTTCCGGATATACTTCAGTTAACCTGACACACAAGGCCCTTCAGAGTCTGGTTTCAGAGTCTGGTTTCAGTCACACTGACCTGCTTCATCGTCTTCTGTCCCTCTTTTATAAATAACAATAACCTCATTTTTTTTTAAAAGATTTTATTTATTTATTTGACAGACAGAGATCACAAGTAGGCAGAGAGGCAGACAGAGATAGAGGAGGAAGAATGTTCCCTGCTGAGCAGAGAGCCCGATGTGGGGCTCGATCCCAGGATCCCGGGATCATGACCTGAGCCGAAGGCAGAGGCTTTAACCCGCTGAGCCACCCAGGTGCCCCACAATAACCCCATTTATCTGAACACAGTATGCTGTCTCTCACCTCTGTGTCTTTGGATAAGCTGTCTCTTCCCTGTACAGAATGCCCTCCTCTCCTCTTTCTTTGCCTGATGATCTCCTACTCCCTTTTCAAGACTCCGCTCAAATATCCTTCCTCGAATGTCCCTTCTTGCATTTGGTCCCTCTTTTCTCTCTAAGCCATGTTCACTTTTCTTCTTAGCACTTTCCACAACATCTTGTAAACATTCAAGTCCAGTGGCTTCCAGAGTTGGTTAGGGGAAGAATAAAATAGAACTCCCATCTCTATTTTTTGGTGTGCCTTGTAATTTGCCTTATATGTTGGTACAATGGTACACATAGATACTTCATGATTAATAAATATGCCTGTATTGTGATTGTGTGTTTAGAAGTTGTTTTACTGATAGGGATTAATAATCCAAAAAGTTGGAGGGTCATTGCTCTAGTAGTTACATCCCGGAAGTCATGAACATTATCTAATTTGTAGGAACTCAATAAAAATTAGTTGAATAGGGTGCCTGGGTGGCTCAGTGGGTTAAGCCGCTGCCTTCAGCTCAGGTCACGATGGCTCTCTGCTCAGCAGGGAGCCTGCTTCCCTCTCTCTCTCTCTCTCTGCCTGCCTCTCCGTCTAGTTGTGATCTCTCTCTGTCAAATAAATAAATAAAATCTTTAAAAAAATAAAAAAAAATAAAAAGATTTAATTTATAAAAAAAAATTAGTTGAATAAGTGAATGGCCTCTATATGAATAAAATGATGACAGATGCTTTCAATGGGATACAAACAAGATACCAAGAGTAGAAAGAGTGGAAACACGATTGTGCATTAGTTCAGGAGTTAGAGAGCCTGGCTTCAAATTATTTTTGTTAGGAAGGATTCAAGGTGCCTGCTGGACTGTTTTAGATGTGTTACTCATCTTTCTAGACCAGGGTCAGCAGACTCTTTCTATAAAGAGGCAGCTAGTAAATATTCAGCTTTGCAGTCCCTATAGTTTCTCCAACTATAGCCAAAGACAATATGTAAACATATAGGTGTGGCTGTGTTCCAGTAAAACTTTATTTACAAAAACAGGTGATTGGTTGGCCTGGGGGCCATATTGGGCTGGTTCCTGTTCTAGATGATTTCTAGCTTGTGCAATCATTGTAGCGTGTAAGGTATCTTTGCAAAATGCCTAGTCTGTGATTAATTGTTCAAAAAAAAAATACCTAAAAGTCTCAACAACTATTAGTTCTTATTTGGAGGCTTACAAGAAAAGAAATGTGTGAGTTGAATCCTTAGATCTGAGTCTCCCAGACAGGGGAAGAAGATGGGGATGGAGACTAGAGAGGGACTAGTTGGTTTAGGAAAGAACTTATGTGAGGGTCTCGATACGCTGTTGAGGGGACCCTGGGAACTGCAGCAGCATTCCCTGGGCCATGGTATGGCAGGAATTGCAAGGGGGTAAACTCTTTCTACCTTAACAGTGAAACAGAGACAGTAGCAACCTTTCTTTCTATAATGAGAATCGGAAAAATTGCATGTCAAACATCCAGTGCTTGGCTGTGTTCTTTGCCCTGCTGGTTGACATCTTTTGATTCTGACTCCACCAACTGTCTGAGGCCCAAACTATGGGCTGCTCTGTTTTGCTGAGCCAGACTTCCTTCCAGTCTGTATGTTAGGGCGATTTGCTCCCCATTCTGAGCTGAACCTACTTCTTGCCCCACCCCACTGGATAAAAATCAGTGGCCCTCTAACACCTGGAGCCTGGAAGAAAAGGGGCTTTTTTTTTTTTTTAAAGATTTTATTTATTTGAGAGAGAGACAGTGACAGAGATAGTGAGAGAGAGCTCACAGGTGGGGAGGAGAGGGAGAAGCAGGCTCCCCGCTGAGCAGAGAGCCAGATCCAGGCTCTATCCCAGGACCCTGGGATCATGATCTGAGCCAAAGGCAGACGCTTACCCAGCTGAGCCACCCAGGTACCCCGCAAAGGGGCTTCTTGACTGGGATTTCTCAGGGTTCCATGTATAGAGCACCTGGACAGAATCACCTGGAAATGTCCGTTAAAAATGGAGATTCTTGGGCCCCATCCAGAGCTCTGGAGTCAGGATCTCTGTTGTGGGGCCCATTTTAAACCGGCTCTCAGGTGGTTCTTACAAATTTCAGGGTTGAAGACTTGCTGCTATTCTATCTAAAGCATTAAAAAGTTTTTTTTTTCCAAGTCCCCTCCCCAAACCCTCCCCCACCTTGAATTGCCTTGATCAGACTCTTAGCTATTGGAATCAGTGAAAGGTAGAACATTAAGCCAAACATTGACTTGTCAAAAAAATAATAAAGAATGCAATGAATAAGTTTAAGTTTACCTGGGTCTCAGAGTTGCAGGACTCTCCTGAGGTGTCCCTGATCAGCCACTTCTGTGCCCATGTACAAAACTAGCAGCAGAACATCCCTGGTGAGAAAGCTCTTGCAGGACTTCTATCTTTGCAAATCCCTGATGAGTCTGGGATGGTTTCACCTTGGCTTTTCCTGGTTAGAACTGCCCTGCACTGATTTCCTGATTCAAATCCTTTCATAGTTTTTCCCCAAAACCTCTCTAAATTGATAATGGGGTTATGGAGCCTCTGATGGCCTCATCTCAGGGGTTCTCTGCTCTGGTGATCTTTTCGTCAAGCAAATGTGCCCTCAATAAATTCAGTGGGGTGTGAATTTTATCCATTATATAAAAAAAGTAATAATTATCCATTTGAAAGGTAGTTTTGTCATCCCCAAATCGTAGGATTAGCTTCCAGATATTTAATCAATAAATTATTGATTGTTCACGCCCCATATGTGTTGGAACCTGCATAACAATGCATTTGTCTTCCTATCTATGTGTATTTGTGTGTATTTATTTATTTTTAAGATTATGGATATTTGTAACAAATCTGCATATTAGTAACCTCATTAATTGTAACAATTTTTTTTGGCCTTGTAAAGGGCAGAGTTACCTTTTCAGTTTTCAGATGAGCAAATGGAAATCATCAGAAAATGGAATAATGTTTCCAAGGCCCATTGTTGAGCCAGGGCTTAGCAGTTCGATTCTTGAAACTGTAAAGCTATCTTCCTGATGCTTAGAATAATTCCACCCTGAGCTCTCTGTCAAATAAAACCAAAGTAGAGTCCTTCTCCCCTGAGAAGAAATCATGGAACACTTTACAAATAAAAAGCATTCAAATAATAAAACGGCTTGGGGTTCTGGCACCCTGTGAAATCTCTCAGTGAAAGCGGAGGCGTAATTGCATCTTTATGAGACACAGAAAAGCCAAAGAAACCACTAGATGGCAGTATATGAACATTAACAGGGAAAAGGATCCTGCTTTTGATTTTTGAGTACCTTGGGATTGACTGCCATGGTGAAAGCCTTGGCAAGGGCATCCCATTGGAGCTAACCTTACAAAGACAAGGAATTTGGAGATCATTGAGACTTTGGGCTCCATCCCGAGGCAGGATGGCCATGGTTTGGTTCTCGGAGAGGTTAGAGCAATGGTTCTCAGTCCTCCTTGGCCTTTAGAATCATTGGTATTCTAACTTCCCTTAGTCGGGGGTGAGGTCCAAGCATCAATATTTTTTGTTAAAGCTTCCCAGGAACTTCTGGGTGCTCCCAGTAATCTGTGCTAGGTGGATGCCATTGGCCCCCAGGGTTGCAAGAGCCAATCAAAGCAACACAATGTGAGCTCTTAATGAGACATTAAGACGTGGAAGCCATAGTTTCAAGAGGGTTGAGATTTAAAATTCCAGACAGGATCCAGGTATGTGTTGAAGTATTCCTGCAGCCCCTGACCTCTTGTATGATTTTGAGTATGTTGCTTGATCACTCCATGATGTACTTTCTCCAGTGGGTTTTGACGAAATTTCTTATTGGAAAAATTAGGACATTAAGCTAGATGTCTTCAAGAATCCACAGAGCTATCTGTGTATGTTCCCAAGGACAGTATCATTCCTCAGTCAAGTTCTGTGTGTCCCCAGGAGCAATCTGGCTCTTTGGGGGGAGGGATGGACTCCCTTGGTCTGGGATGAACTCGGCATTTCAGGCAGGACAGACAGACCTCAGGCTGCTTCTCTGAGGACTGACTCTTTATAGTAACATTTACTTCATTATGGAGAAAATTCACTGTTGATGATAAAGGCTTTAAAAACATACACAAATTCCATGCGCTTATTTGCCAGAAATGTATATTCCAGATCATCAGTGACTGGAGATGGAAGAGGGTATCTCCAAACCACAGACAACCCTCCTCCCCCTCAAGACCCATTCCTACTTCCATCTCTCTCCGTCTCTGTGTTCCTAGCTGTAACACACTGTTGGAATTTCTCCTAAGCTAGGATGACCTCTAGAAAGTTCCTTTCATAATTTCTACCTTTCATGGGGGGTTCATGGGGCATTGTCAGGAATGGGGAAGAATTTACAGTGATAACCTGCGAGTCTTGATCTGCAGTTTATGCTTAAGAAAGACTTGAAGAACACAGACTAGATCTTACTCATGTCACTCATTTTAATACTTGGCACAAGTCCCGGTACAGGGTAGGTGTGAGTTAATGTTTGTTGAATTAAGGTTTCTGTAGTTTAAGGTATTTAACTATGTCAAGCAAATTTTAAATATTCAGATTTCCATAGCAGAAAGAGTTTTGATGCTATTTGTATCTTATAGACACAGAAAATTATGAAATGGATTGTGTCTCCCTCTTTGCATTGGCTACTAGGAAGCTCAGAGATAACTTAGCGGCCCCCCCTCTAGCAAATAACTAAAAAAGACCCTATGCTAAATATGTACTTATATAATCAGCTAAGTGATTATATGTGATCATATATGATCAATTAGATAATTATATGTGATAATTAAATGCATGCCTGATTTTACTTTATTTTTCTCTGACCTTAAGTTTATTGTACTGAATTATTATTGCAAGCTGCTTCACATTCTCTTTGGAACAAGGAATGCGGAAACATTAAATCTGAGGCAATGTCTGGGTCAGTTCCTGGCACATAGTAGGAGCTTAAAATATTTGTTGAGTGAATGAGTGAATGATATTTTTATCTGAATCTTAAGATTGAACTCGATGTTTAAACAAATCTATCAACCAACCCTAAAGTCTTTGTCTCTTAAAATACACTGGAATAAATGGGAAGATCTTCTGAAAAATAGCCCCAGAGAGGCAGAGTGACATGCCCAGGAGGATGTAAAGATCCAATGGCTTTCAGTTAAGCCCCGTTATATTTCACTCTTGATCTGTAGCACATTCTCTTATTCCAAAAACATTTCTTTTGATCCTGCAAGAGAGATAACTATCCTCCAATACCTTCAGAAATGAAATGTAAAGAAAGGTATGTTCATCCAGTTACCCCTCAGGTAAAGTTGGTCATAAAACGAGAGCGGTGCCACCTGTGTTGGATGGAATAGATTGTTCTGTTTATCATTTTCCCTTTGACCAAGTCCATGACAGCTCATTGGGTGACCTGTGATGGGATTTCCTTTCTAAGCTTCATAAGGAGAAAAAGTTAGGGAATGCTGGTAGCCTCATGCAGCAGTCTCCCGGGAGGTTGGGAAGGGATAGTTTTACTGACAACGTTTATCCTGGATAGAAGCCAGCAGGCCTGTCGGCTTAAAGCATGAGCCGCTTCATCTTGTCAAACATCTTTGTCCAAAACGTGGTCAAAGAAGAAGTGAGGCAGCTGAATTTTGATGGAAATTTATCTTTCATGCATTTATTCATGTTCCCATAGAGAGCAAAAGAAGTCATGTCCCTACTTAATAGCCTTTTCCAGGCATTTTTTGTCTACTTTTGCAGCATTTTCTAAACCACTCTCCTTCAACTCCACCATTTTATTTCTCTATATTTATAGAAGTCTCTGCCCAACAAATGCCTTTTTTTCCCCTTAATATTCCCTAACCAAGAGAAGAAGGTTTTTCCTTTCTTGTTCACTTCCTTTGTTTATTTTTATAGTTACGGATAGAAGTATATAATTGGCTGTAAGGCCAAATTTACATCTTCTTCAGGTCCATCAGTTTTCACTGGTATTCTATCAATGGAAGGCATTAAGTCTACTTCTCAAAACACTTTTAGTTTGGGGATCGTCATCTATAGAAGTTTTATTTTTATTTAGTTCTATAAAAGAGCTTTAAGACCCTTCTTACTCCCAAGTAACTGCAGCAAATGTCTTGCCTCTATGTCTTTGTTTATGTTTTTCCCGTTGACTAGTGTACTTTTTCCTTTTCGACCAACCTAGGAGCTCTAGCTCAGTTGACATGATGTCCGTGAGAACTCCCCACAGCTAACTTACTGCTGTCTTCTCTGTGCTCCTGCAGTGGACCCACCCCCATGATGGCATCACCACAATGTGTTTACTCTAATGAGATCATGCATCTGCTTTTCCACAATGGACCGTGGGCTTCTTGAGGGTAGTGACCATCACACCTTCATCTATGCATCTCCCGAGCCCACTCAGAGCTGAGGGTGTAGTAGGTGCTCATGTCTGTATTTACTCATCCCATTGTTGATTCATTGTGGTGCCTGCTGCTGTCTTACTCAGATTTCTTGCCTTTCTCGTGAGGAGCGAACTCTGCAGAAATCCTGGCCAGAAAGCAATCTGATGTGCTAGTCGGAGCAGCTCACCTGTTGGCTCACCGCATGAATGTGATGCGATGATCTTGCAGCCCAGAGGCCTGGGCTTTGTTCACAGGCACAGAAATGTCTTCTGAGTCATGCTCATCCAGCTCTTGCCTGAATGTTAGTCCAGGGATGGAGAAGACCCAGCTCCCGCATGTGGGCTCTTCTGGAGATCTCAGCTGCTCTTTTTTAACTCCTGGCCTTAGCCTTCTTTGGTGACTTTTTGAGTTGGGCTCAGTCTCACTCTCTATTTGAGATGAGACGGCTGAGGTAGATACCTTAGGGGAAGAGAGTTTGTCCTTTGGGAGTCTGTATTTCATCCGCGGTGGGATTATGAATTCTCAGCTACAGCCCAGGACAACCAGGCGAGCTTCAGATCTTTCTCAGGTCAGAAGGGTAGTGGACTGTGGAAATATAACATGTCACCATGGAGGAGACAAATTGTGTCTGGGACAAAGGCCTAAGTCAGGAGAATTAGAGAAGCAAGCTAGGGATGGTTACATATGCTTATTTTTCTTCTGAGAGAACAGAGAGGAATATCTTTGATTTAGTAAAAGAGAATGCCTTCCCATGACTCTATTTGGAAAAATGCCCTTGGCATTTGAAGGTTGGCATTGGCATCTGTTGTTCTTAAAGCTTTGGGCTCTTTAAAATTCAGATAGTCCTGCTCCCCACCTCTCCTAATCTTTGTATCTATTGGAAGAGTCATTAAACCCAGGCCTATCCCCTGGCTCCCTCTTACTTGAATTATCCCAGTGAAGTGGTTCTCTGGACTGTTTGGTTACTTTCTTTGACAGGCAACCCCCAACCCTCCCTCCTCCCCTTTGCAGTCTAGGAAGCCCATTCTTTTTAACATAGCACTGTTCGTTAAAAAAGAAATTTCTCCTAATATTGAGCAGATTTCTGTCTCTGCTGTAGTTTTTACAGATTGTTTCAATTCTGCCTCTCATGGCTATGTATAACAAATAAGTCCCTTCAGCCCCTGTTCCCAAGGCTGTGCTCTTTTAGTGAAATCATCCATTTCTTTAAGCTTTCTTTCCTGTAACACCACTTCAAGACTTTTACCAGTAGAGCCATTCTCCTTTGAACACTTTCCAGTTTGCCCTCTTGAAATAAGGTGTAACCCAGATAAAGCAGGAGGGCTCATGTCACACTAAAGAAGTCCTTGTCAACAACCAAAAATGATTGAGAAGGAATTGAGAACTTTAATAAAGTTATTTGAAAACCCCAAAAGGGTTCATTTCCTGACTCACAGCAAAACATGAAATTCACATTTTCCATCTTTCTCTATTTTTCTCTACTTCCACTTTAGTCTTTCATCTTCCTCTACTGAAATTCTGAGACAGCTCCCCAAGCCCAGTCCAGCTCTCTTAATTTCTCATCTTTTGTCCCCTCTTAAGCTCAGTTCTTTGTTATTGGGGCAGAGGGAAGGATGAGGTGGGTGGAAGGGATTAGAGACACATAATTAAGAAAAAATATTGGTTTTGTATGGATTTAGAATTCATCAGAGTGACTGGAAGTGAAGCCTGCTCCATGCAAAGTAGAGCAAACCCACCTACCTTCCTTTTTCTTAGTTTGACTTCTAGTAACAGAGCTTCAAATAGCATTGGCTTTTGGGCAGACCAATTTGCTGGTATCTCCTATTAAACTTTCTATGAACTGAAAAGCCTTATAGAACTTATCTCAGATCTAGGGTTGAGGTGAAGACAGATCCTATAGATTCACAGATTCCATAGATTCCTGATTGAAGTTTTTTGGAAAATGCATAAGGGAGAAAGGAAGAAAAGGTTAGATTCTTACAGTCCTATTATGTTAAATTTGAGGTCCAGTTACTTGGAAGTGAAAGATCACTTCTTTACTTAGTGTTTTTGTCCTTCTTGTGTGTGGTTGAAGGGCAGGAATACCCTGGTGATCCCCAACAGACCTCCTCCAACCTCTCAACCTCAGCCCCAACCCACCTTGATTGCCTGGACTATTGTAGTTCCCAGAGCTCAGTTTTGGGTTTGAGGTTGGCACTTTCCTCCATTCTGCATCCCAGCCTAATGGGGCACCCTGCTCCTCCTGCTCAGAATGTGGGGGCTACCATGGGGGTGCTGTTATAGGCCCTGTGGTTCTCTCCTTCACTTGTTTTGGGTGGTGGGCTGATCAGCAATGTCCTCAAATAGTCCTCTGTGCCCTACATCTGGCAGAAATTCCTCCTATATTTTGATCAATTAATGCCATCATTCCTGAGATATTTTCTTATTTTTAAAATATCTTTGGTCATTTTAAAACAGGAATCTGGGAATGAGGAGAATTAAATCCATGGACACAAATGGATATCTTGAACTAGAACTTAAAGTTAAATTTCACCCACACTGAGTGAGGCAGGGTGGGAAGAAATGGTGTGTTGTGTCAGGGCTTGTCATTTTGATAATCATAATATTGTTCTCTACATATTCTAAAACATTTCTGCACACATTATTTCATTTGATTTTTACAACATATTTGAATATGAAAAGTTATAATTATTAACTGTCCTCTGCTAATTCATAGCAAAACGTTCAAAAAAGTTTAGTAACTTACTCAAAAGTAGAGGACTTGTGAGCCTCTCAGATCTTTTGCCTTCTAAGATTATATCCTAGGTGTTGGGATGCCATCCTTTCTAGTGCCTCACAAGTACCTGTAGTAATAGTTCCTTCTTGTGTTTTTTAAAAAAGACTGTGGACTCTGAGAAACAAACTGAGGGTTTTGGAGGGGAGGAGGATGGGGGAGGGTTGGGTGAGCCTGGTGGTGGGTATTAAGGAGGGCACGTATTGCATGAGCACTGGGTGTGGTGCATCAACAATGAATTTTGGAACACTGAAAAGAAATAAAATTAAATAAAAGGGAAAAAAATAATCATTTTTTTACCTAAATAAATATGTTTAATGAGAAAACTTCATATCACTACATTAAATAAAAATCAAATACCACTTGCTATAACTGGAAAATAATCATGAAAATTTAAAAAAAGGAGAATGAAGCAGTGTCCTTATATTTTAGCTAAATTTTGATTCCCATTGAAGTTTCTGAGCCTAAGTTCTGCTCTCTCTTTGTTAAAAGGGGAAATTTTAGCATAATTTTAGAGAGGTGTTGAAGTCATATGGCTTCAAACTGAGACTTTCTCCTTTATGTCATCTGAAGGACTGAAACAGAATTGGGAAAGGAATAACTTTCCCAACATGCAAATCAGTGTTATTCAATATAGTGTCTGTGTGGAATTTTTTTCACACATAATTTAAAAATTCTTAAGTTGTTTCTCTGAGAAACACTGTAGAATACCATAGTGATGTAATAACGGAGTGAACATTGACTGTGAGTTGGTTAGTTCTGGTAGACTTCAGATCTCAGTAGTAGTTGTGCTAGCTAGTTCTGTTCCATAAATCAGTATGGATCTATTTAGCCACTCAGTACCATTTAACGAATGCCTACTATGTGCTGGCCATGCAAAGATGAATAAGACCCAGTCTCATTCCTGAAAGAACTTTGTGTATTATCAAAGAACATATACCTGAAAGAACATTGGTATTATCAATGGTGTGGACTTCTAAGTTCTCCAGCGTGGGGTGTACATCCTCAACCTTGCCTGAGCACGGGGGAGGGAAGGCTCCACACATGTGTTGCTACCTGAGTTGGCTATTAAAGGATGAGGGCTTAACAGTTGTGGATCCCCCAGGAGAAGGACAGCTTCTACAAAGTAACACAGGTAGGAAAAGGCGTGCTTGTCTTGAGGAACAACTAGTGTTTTTGGTTTGGCTCTAGTGTAGAGCCAAAAGGAAGAGAGCTGGATAGGGGAGGGAGACATCAGAAAAGGAGGCAGGAGTGGTAGATCCAAGCCAGTTTGAGAAGAGCTTTGAATCCCTTGCCAGGGAGTTTGGACTGGTCCTGCAGACAGTAAGGAGACATCCAGAATATGTAAGCAGGGGAATGACAGGCTCAGATGTGCATTTTAGAGAGGTCACTCTGGTAATGGTGAGGGGAGATGAGAGGAGAGAGTAAGGTGTCAACACAATTGTCTCCTTGGGATGCCAATATTAGCTGAAGCTATTCCATGCAAATTCTATTCAGTAGCTCTCCTTGCCCATAAAAAGAGTTTCGGGAGCTGCCATTCTGGCCAGATTGGGTGATATCTGAGTGGAGAGTCTTTGCTTGGACCTTGACAGAGTTGCTGTGGGATTGTTACTATTGTAAAACTGCTTCATAAAAGTGGTCTAGTCCATGTGGGCTGCTTCAAGGGCAAGTTAGAAAAAAACAACAGTATCCATCTCACAACCAAGCATTAATAAGGAATTTAGCTTTCTTTTTTTTTTTTTTTAAGATTTTATTTATTTATTTGACAGACAGAGATCACAAGTAGGCAGAGAGGCAGGCAGAGAGAGAGAGGAGGAAGCAGGCTCCCCACCGAGCAGAGAGCCGGACGCGGGGCTCGATCCCAGGACCCTGGGATCATGACCTGAGCTGAAGGCAGAGGCTTTAACCCACTGAGCTACTCAGGTGCCCAGGAATTTATCTTTCTTTTGACTGAATATAGTGAGTGATTAGGGACTGTGTGTGTGTGTGTGTATGTGTGCAGTTCCCTCAACTCACTGATGGACACGTAAGATGAGGATCCACCTAGCGCGGCAGAACAAGGAGATCTACAGAATGATCCCACCCACTTTCCTGGGGAACTGGAGACATGGCACGGGTCCTTGCCTATGGTAGATACTCAGGTGCTTAGAGCATCGGTGGTACTGTTTCCCCTATGCTTTTTAAGCTGTGAGTTAACAATTTAGTTTTCCTTTAGTATTTTATATTATTCCTTCCCATGTACTTTAGGAAGAAATATAATTTTAACTGAATAGATTGCAAAGTAGACTCAATCTACCCATTCTTATATTACATCGGTAATGATAACGTGATACGTGGTAAAGTGAACTGGGCACTTAATTGAAAGTTGGAATTGAAGACATGGTTTGGCCAACCGTGATACATGTCATCTGGGACAATTCATTTGACCCGTCTTAGGCTCACTTTCCCCGTCAGTAAAATGGATATTTGGACTATCCAGGATGGCAGATAGCTTTCCTTGTATGTGCCAACTGCAGTGGGTTGGTAGGATTGCCTAGAGTGGTGGTTCTCAGCCTCATAAGGAGTCTTTTGAGGCTTTTTATTCCTAGTCATCCCATCCCCATGTAATTCTAATGCTACAGGTATACTGTACATCATTTTATGTACTCCGACCCTTTGGGAAGGCAACAAACCATTGTAATATCTAAAATTTTTTTATTTTCCTAGGACCAAGTTTTGGTCCCTTGGGTGCTGTATTGCCTGGTTGAGAATGTATGGGCCAGAGGGCTCTGCTGGTGGGGATTGTGTGGCTATAGTCACGTTCAGCTGGAAAGAGGGATGGGTGATGTCTGCCGCAGTCATGGGAAAGGGGAGCAGATGGGTATGAGCTTTGCATTGGGCTGGACGGTCTGTGTAATTTTCACCACTTGAACGTTCTGAGATTCCATGCTCAGTATGCATGTAAGCCACATCTATCCACCTGCAATTAATTATTTTTTTGACAGTTCATCTGTTGGGTGTTAATACATGTTGATATAACTCCCAAATCTGGAAAAAAAAAACCCTCAAAATAATCAATTAAATAGTAATAAGAAGATAGGTCATATTTGTGGAATATTTTATTTGTAATCCTTAATACTTCCTGGGTAATTAAAATGTTCTAAGATATGCTTATATGCCATTGTGATGCATTAGAAATTATTCACTTTCAGTCTTGCAGATTTCCAAGATAAGTTTTGGAGGCAGAAGTATCTGTTTCACAATAGAATAGCTATCAGATGGTTTGTCCAAAGAACTTCCAATACCTATATGAAAGCAAGCCCCTGAGCTCGATTGAGGAGGGGCTCTTTATAATGAGAAGGCATGGGAGTGACCCCCACATCTCTCTGTTGGATAATTTGTTGTATTCAAAGCCTACTTTGAGTCAGGAGTTGTAAGGGTTGGGGGTGGAAAGAGGACCCACTGTCGAATGCTTGCCATTTTGTGGAGACTATCAGCAGAAGTACCTAGAGCAGCTGAGCCACATCAGCCTGGCCATGCAGTGAGGTCACATCCCTTTACACCTGTTGCTATTGGCTTGAACCTTTGTCAGCTTTGATGGCCAACATGTCTCTCCCTTCAGGCATTCTCATTTGGTTCTCACAGTTCTTTCGGACACTGGATTACGTATGTAAATAAATAGGTCTCCAGAGTAGAGCTGTTATGACCTCCTTGCTCTTTGCTGTGGAACTTCTCTAATTGCCAGTCACTGCTCCATTAAGCATGGCCATCCTCAGCTGCTCCCTGGTCTTAGGACATTGCTCTCTTCTCCTCTTTATCATTTCACCCATGTTTGGAGCAATCTCTTAATTTATTACCACACATTTGAACCTAGATTATAAATCTTGAAGACAATTTCGTTGAATGTTGGGGATGACAGGAGATAAGTACAAGCAGAAAATATTCAAAAATTGTTTTCTCTGTCTCTTTCAAGGTCCATAGGTCTAGGCTCACTTTCTGTAGGCCTCTGAATGGTCATTGCCAAGCCTACCTATCTCAAAGAGACCCTTTTACTTTCTCTATGGGAGTCCCTCTGACCTGCAGTATTATTTCCTTCAACAGAATCTAGATTTCAATTTATGATGGCCCAGAGTGAGCAAAGAGTTTTATTCCCCTGCCCCCCTCTCGTTGACCAGTATGCCCCCTTAGTCCTCACATCTTGTCCTTCTTTTGAGGATAATGTACCATGAGGACATCCAGTCTTTTATAGAGGGAATTCTGCCCTTGGGCCTATGGTCCTTAAAAGACCATCATACCAAAATGCAATATTTGAACATTATTTCACAAAGCCTAGGCTGTTGCTTATCTTGAGTAACATCATATCCAAGTTCAAGATGACTTAAACATAGCCAATCTAATCTCAACTCTGCCTTAAAATAAAGACAAAGTCTTCCCCATTTTTCCTGCAGATTTTTAGGTCTCACATGAGAAAATTCTAGAACACACACACACACACACAATTTGCCAAGAACGAGTAATAATATACAATCATAGAAAAGATTAAAACTAAAGAAATGTTTCCTCTAAAGAAGCTATGAAGTCTGCAGAGATACGGCCATGTTCAAACAAACATCTAACTTATATACCAAAGAGAATTCTTTACTTCTTAGTGTAAACATTTACATTCAGATTAATGGTGACTTCATTTTTCCTCAAATATAATAGCAGGGTATATTGCTTTACATCTGGGTAATTAAAGGGCCCACTAGATTCATTTTTAAAGAACAAAGGACAAAGGGTAGTGTGACCCAAAGGTATATTCAATCCTTTAACTCCTAGAAGATAAAAACTACTGAGAACTTTTTAGAGATTTTGTTTTTCAGCATCAGGACCCATAAAAAAAAAATCTTAGCATCCAGTTCAGCAAGAGAATCCCATTACCTTAGAGCAGGTTTTGACAAACATTTTCTGTAGAGGGCCAGAGAGTAAATATTTTAGGTTTTGCAGGTCATATAGTCTCTGCCAAAACTACTCAACTCTGCCACTGTGGTGCAAAAGTGACCATAGACAAATAAATGGGCATAGAAAATTAAATGAGCATGGCTATATCCCAAAAAAACCCCACTTTATTCAGACCTATTAATTTTTTATAGGTCTCACATATCACAAAACAGTATTACTATTTCCAGTTTTGAAACTATTTAAAAGTGTAAAAACTAGTTTTAACTTGCAGGTCATACATCAGTAGGGGCCCAGCCAGATTTGGCCCACAGGCTTTAGTTTGCTGATCCGTGCACTAGGGCCCTTTATTACATTACAAAACGATATATTCACGTTACAGTATGTATTAATATAGAGGAAAACACAGAGCACTTTGGGACCATGCAGAACAAATAAATACAACTTGGGAGAATCTCTACCCTTTTAGACTTTGTGTGTGAATTTAAGCACATTTAATCCCTTCAAAGAACATCCTGGAATCTTTTGCCTTTTCAATGTGTTTCCCCTTGGAAAAAGACAATTTCCTACACATCCAAAGGGGGTTAAAAAGGTTTGGAAGGCTTCTGGATACCTGAACCCAAATGTGAAAGATAATTTTGATGAACTAGGCAGAAACAAGGCAGAATGAATGTCTCCAGATGGTTCAGATTGTATTTAACAGAGACCTGTGTTTCAGTTTTGCCATTTTGAGAAGTGTGACCATTTGTCCTAAAGTCTAGTGGGCACTTCTGGGGCTGAGCTGACAGAAACCTATTTGAGTGGGTGCATGTGTGTGCAAAGGGACATTCTGAATACAGATAAACCTTGTGTGTGTCTATGTCTGTGTGTACATATGTGCATGTCGTGGGGAGACGGCAAACACTTGCTAATCATTTCCTTTTGGTAAAATATTCTTCTTTTACTTTGGCCTGTCAAAGTCCATTTTTTCATCAAAGTTTAAATCAAATGGCATGTCCTTTGAGAAACCGGGCCCGATGTCCAGAGAACCTCCCTCCTTCTGATTCCTTTGTCAGAATTAGTACTTTCCTTGTTCCCTCCTACAAGTCCAACTTGGATGATAGAAGAATCTCAGAAGATTGTCCACTCTTGAGGCAAGAATAATTTATCTTTTCTTCTTTATAGTCTCTGCCTCTTCTTGTCCTTGGTACAGGGAAGGCACTAAAAAGCAATTTGCTGAATGTAGCAAAAATGAGCTGAATGCATTAGTGACCGTGACTAAATGAGAATGCTTTCATTTTAAATACCTAACCTGTGTCCAAGAAGGTTCTTTGGAAATGTGCACATTCCCTGATTGAGGGGAGGGTTCTCCTTGTGCTCACAAAGTCCCATCCTTCCTATATGAGAGATTAGAGAGAACCCTGGTTCCTGGTTGTGCTAACTGGTCTTCCCTTGGCTAGACAGTCAGCAGTCTTGTGTTTTTAGCAGTATCTCTTGTGCACACTTACCTACCCGCCTAGCCTGACATATGACTCACCGGGGCTCCAGCCAAGGTGTTGTCAGACTAAGGGCCCATTTCTGTGAATGTGGATTCAAGTTTGGGGTGGGAGATGGGGAGGTAGAAAGGCTTCCAGTGCAGGCTTTGGAGGCTGGCTGGCTTGATGAACTTGGGGCAAAACCCTGAATGACGTATCATGCAAGGTCATCTGGTCCAGCCTCTCATTGTTCCAAGTGAGGAGGTCAAGGCCCAGGGGGAAATGTCTGGCTCAAGGCCACATGCATATTACTGTAAGAGCTGGCTTCCAACTAGCCCCTTTGTTTCCAGTCTAAGATTCTTTGAAATTACCCATTTGATGAATGAATTAATTAATTAACCAAATATCACTGAGGCCTACCATGCATCTGGGCTTCTGCTGCACACTGGGGGACTCAAATGACTCAGGCGTGCAGTGCACCCCGTCTTCTTAGATCCTGCACTCTGGGATCCTGAGGCAGAGTGTGGCAGTAATGGTGCTAGCTTGGGCTTCTTGTAGATTTAGGTGGGGGCTGCATTTCTGTTCCTTTCCAGTTATAGAACTGGAAAAAGAAAATGCATATGAACATCTCATAAAACCATTGTGAAGGGGCGCCTGGGTGGCTCAGTGGGTTAAAGCCTCTGCCTTCGGCTCAGGTCATGATCTCAGGGTCCTGGGATCGAGCCCCGAATTGGGCTCTCTGCTCAGCAGGGAGCCTGCTTCCCTCTCTCTCTGCCTGCCTCTCTGCCTACTTATGATCTCTGTGTGTGTGTGTGTCAAATAAATAAATAAAATCTTAAAAAAAAAAAACCATTGTGAAGATTTAATAAGACAATTCATGGAAAAACCCTTAGAATGATGTGTATTACCTAGAAAATGCTCAGTAATTTGCAGCTGTTAGTCCCATGGAGACACTCAGCCCTTGGGCCAGTTCCCTCAGAAACCATATTTGAAAAGTACAGGATGGCAGGCAAAATATTTCGAGAAAATCTGACCTAAAAAAAAAAAAAGAAAGAAAGAAAGACAGTGCAAGTTGATCTCCTTTGCCTCACATAAGGTTGATTCTAATGTCTCTACTGAAAAGCGAAAGGTCGTTTTCTGCCTCTTTGTAGAACTGGGGGTGAGGAGGAGAGATTGGCACGATGAGATGAAAAAGAATTTCATCCACGTGGGGATAGTGGTGTTCATTGTTTCCGTGGCAAGTTTAGGCTGTGTGTCAATCCTGCCACATTTGCTTCTTACTTTTCACACTGAGACATCATTTCTTTCATAAATAGAGATTGGATTCACGTGACCCGGCCAACTGCTGTCCCAGCCCTGCCCCTGATCGGGCCGTGTTGGGGGCTTCCCCAGAGCTGGGTCTGGGCTCCGGGCTGCTCCCCGCCGACTGGCTGGCAGAAGCAGGTCACTGCCTCAGAGGCGCTTTTCCGATCTCGTTTGTGGCTGGAGTCCTGTGGGGTGCAGCTCCCCCTGGTTTCATGTGGTGTTGCAATCGAAACTATTGAATCTCAAAATGGAATATAATTAAGGCCGGGTTAATAAAGCATGTTCCTCTCGTAGCCAGTAAAGGGTGTCATGTTTCTCCTTGCAGCTTTAGGCAAGGAAACTTAATCTGCAGCTTTGTCAGGGCAGACTGAATCAGAGGTGTGTCATCGAGCGGAAAGCCTCCTGTTTCACTTGTTGTAGTCGCTGCACGGCCGGCCTCCTCTGGGTGGATTCATACCGAGCACACACAACCCGGCCCGTGGCAGGGCGCGGAAGGAGAAGGCCTGGTAGAGGAGGAATTAGGAGACTTTTGCTCTGGGCTGTGGGTCCTGGAAATGCTCCCAGAGAAGGCACCTCTGAAGTCCAGCAGCCTTTGGGGGCACAGGGATGGAGGGCTGTGAACGGAGAAGGAAGATGGTGTCGGAGAACCCTCAGGTCCTAGAGTGGCTTGCAGGGAAGGCTTCTTGGCCTTGGCCCCACCTTTCTTGCTGGTTTGAGTCCTTCTCCTTTCCTGGTTTCCTCCGGCAATGTTCTACTCCTCATTCTTCAGGACTCAATATCCCAGGCCTCCCTGATGTCCTAAGCAGGGAAGGTAACGTGAATTCACGCTTCCTTAGCACTGGAGACTACAGAATCAGCAATATGTAACAGTGACGGCCACTCACTTTGCTTATTATGATCTAGGTTCTGCGCTGAGCACTGGTATATGTTTTCTAATCCAATCCTCTTGACAACTCTTCTATTATGGATAAGGGAGCTGAGGCTCAGGGAGGGAAATCAGTGCATTTCTTGGGGACATGAAGAGTGAATGCATTCATTCAGAAGATGTTTGTTCAACACCTAATACATGCTGGACGTTGTTTTAGGTTCTGAAACACATCTCTGAGCAAACAGCCAGAAAAATCTCCATCCTCATAGAATTTCTATTCTAGTGGGGTGTGTGTGTGTGTGCACGCACACACACACACACAAAAACAGAGAAGTTATGTAACATGTTAGGAGGGGATAAGTGCTACGGAAAATTGCAAATGGGAGGCTGAAAAGGAATTTGAGCCCAGATCTCCCCTATGCCTGGCACACTCTTAACCACTCAGTTATGTTGCCTCTGGTTCTGGGATCTTCTAGGAATGATCTCTTTACTTCCCAGACTCTTCTCCTAGACTGTAAATTTCTCTGCGGCAGTACCTGTCCTTAATCAGCTCTCTGTCCTGGTGCACAGCTCAGCGCTTGGCATGGAGTCAGCATCACTGAATGTTTGCCCAGCATGTGAACGAGTGAGTGACCATACGATGACACAAGAACCTACCCGAAAGGACTAATTTCCCAGGAGGCTGGCCAGTCCTGGAGGCCGGGTTCTGCCACAAATGGGTCCTGTGACCTCAGGCAAGTGCTGGAGCCCATAAAATCTGCAGAATGGGAAGAAAATAATGACTGTTTTTTAATTCCTTATAGATACGTAATGAGGATTAATGAGACAGTGTGTGCCCAAAGACATTCATTTTCTTCGAAGATAGGGACCTGTGTTTTTCTCAGCCGTATGCTCACTGTTCAAAACTCCATTTAAGGAGCTGGCATGGTATTTTCATGGTATTTCCCATGAGAAATAAAGTCTGTTTTACTGACAAGGTTTCTAAGCAGGTTTTACAAGCAGCCTCTTCTAGCTGTGGGCCTGTGCAAAGATTTGCTACCATTTGGAGCGATTGCGAAAGCACATTTTCCCCCCCTTTGCCAAAGTGGGCTCCAAATCAGCTCAAACCCAGGCTTTATGGATGCTTATCTCTTACTGTGAAAGTAAAAACTCCGGTTTTTATTTGACCGAAGTCCCATTTATTGCTTCTAAAAGGGCAGCTATCAAAATGCTTATTGGCCAAATCCCAAATATAAGCCACCAGGAAAAGCGGCCTTGGAGCCATGTTCCCTAGGAGAGAAGAGCTCTGTCCTTGGCCGGTGGCATAGAAAATGGGAAATCTCAGGAACGTCAAAATAGGACGAAGGCTAAACGAGAAAGTTTGGTTTTATTCTCTTGTTGCTGACGAGTCAGCATCCAAACCTGTTCCGTCACTCCCACACACAGAACGCAGGAGGAGGCCCTCTTGGTATTTTCCTATTCACCTGACACTGTGTCCTTAAGCATAATGAACTCGGTTAACTAAAAGCATTGCCAACATTCTATTTGACACTGGCAAATAAGTCATCGCTGTAGCGTTTGTTTGATATGGACAATACGCATTCTCAGGAGGCGAGCACTGTTTCCTGGTGGGGAAAATCCCCTGGTATTACTCAGCAAAGACAGGTAATAATAGTTTGGATTTCTCTGAGTGTCTCTCCTCTAAGAGTTCAAAGATCTCTTATCTGTTTTATCATGGTCGTCTCTATATGACTCTGTTGTGAAGGCAGAAGCAGGTGTTATCATCCCTATTTTGGAGAAGGGAGAGCTGAGCACATTTTGGTGAGTGGACTCACTTCATGTTGAGGTCTCTTGGTTCAAGTTGAAGTCTCCTAACTGATACAACAGTCGTTAATCAACTTAGAATAGGCACTGCAGACCCAAGCAGGCTCATGCTAGGCACTACATATATGGTAGCTCATGTAGTCCACCGAATAAACAGTCCTACTAGAAAAGCATTATTATTGCCATTTGCTGGTTTAAATAGATTATATAATTGACTAGTAACTTGCTGTGCCACTACTTACATAATCTTGTGTTCAAGTTCAATGTCTGTGTTTACATCTGAAGGCCTCCTCTTACCTATGGAAGGACAGAGTTTGCTCTGATTCTGTCACAGCTACGTTGTGCCCAGGCCTGGGTTGAGATGTGGGTGCCTCAGGCAACTAATTTGGCATTTACTTGTATCAATGTTTAAAATACGTTTGCTCATCATTTACTTTAGTGGGAGAGGAGAGAAACTCATTTTCTGTTGAACTGATTTCTTTTCTCCTTACGTTTAAATTTAAAACAAGGAATTCACTACATGCATTGGTGCTAATGTAACATTTCAATGTATTTGGAGAGTCCAGTTTTGTGGTCTGTGGTTTTCCTGTCACTCACGGTTGGACAGTGTGAATCACTTGTACACAGAAGGATAAAGGTAACGTCTAAGAATATAGTTGCCCAGTGTCAGTTCAAAAGGAGTTTAAAAATTGCTTTTCCCAATTGTCCTTTTGACAAAAATTTCCCACTTTCCTGTTTCTCATTCTCATTCTCTCTTCAACCTTCTTAGCCTGATTTTCTGAACCAGACCTCTTCTTGGGAAGCCCATTGAAGGGATTAAAATTTAAAATACACAAAGTCGCTTGTTGCCAGTAAATGGCATGACCCCAGGTGTTGGTTTCAGATTTTCTTCTGGCTTCCAGGGACAGTCCCCTGGTTGGTCTCAAGCTTGGTGGCCTGACCATTGTTATGCCTAACAACCTCTGTAATAAAGCTAACCGACAAAGATAGAGGGTGACCCCAGTGAGCAGTGTTATAAATTTCTAATTGAACACGTTCTTTCTCAGTGAAAGTAGAACCAACTTCTGTTGTACCAGTTTATGTAAGTGGAAACCTTAGTGGTACTGCCACTCTATTTTGACTTAATTCCTATGCTGTTTAAAATTTTGTGGTGGAAACTTCTGGTTGTATCCTTATTCTCGTTTTCTCTCCTTCATGAGCATCACAGAGGACCTCACATTCCAGTTTTCTTGCAGTTAAATGGGTCACTGGCTAGTTTGGGCCAATAGGCACTGAGTTTGAATAATACATGTCATTCCTGGCCAAGAGGTTTTAAAGGGAACTCTCCTTCCTTTCTGTGGCAGTGCCAAACCCTGACATCACATGTTAAGGTAGTAGTGTTACTGTCTTGCTCTTCTGCCAGGCTGGGTCCTTGGATGACCGGATGGAGCTGGACTGTCTGCTGATCTGCGTTAGATGTGTGCTGTGACCAAGAAGGGGTCCTTTGTGGTGCTATGTGTCTGAGATTTGGGGAGATCTATTTTAACAGTTTTAGAGATGAGGACACTGGGCCTCCAAGAGATGATGTCAGTTATCTAAAGTCTTAAAGAAAATGGTGATGTTGGGTTTTGAATCCTGCAGAGTTTGATACCACAGGCCATGCTTTGCCTCAGTCTGTTGTTCTGCCTTTCTAGCAGGGAGAGGAGATCAATCCCGGAAGTACATTGGTGAACGTAGAAGCCAGGCAGAAGGAGTTGGCTGGTTTGGAGCCATGGCAACTCCCGCTCCACATGGGAGCCTCCTCCCCAGTGACTGGGGCGGGGGGGTTCTCATCTGCTGGGGTCCATGTTGGCTATCTGGGCAGGGATACATGAGCTCTGACACGTTCTTCTTTGTTTTCTAGGGTTGTTTTTTCCTAGACTAGGACACGTTCTTTAGATAGGAGTACTAGTTCAGATGCAGAGTGTTGGAAGGTTCACTTAACAACCCTGACAAACGGAGCCGTAACGGTCATACTTTGAATATACTCTATTCAAAACTGAGGCTGAATAGTATTGCATTGGGTGCTTTGAATTACAAAAGCATGCAGACCCCTTCCCTTCTCTTCCATGATGATTACTCACGTGGATTGGCATATATTTTTACTCATCATTGCATGGCTGTGTTCTGTTCCCCCAGCTTCGAGCAGGAAGGTGAGTCAAATTGACTGGGGAAGATGGTGGTCTCTTTGTGCTCTGGGGACTTTCCTGATTTATTTACCTTTTCTCAGGAATAACAGGCTCTGGGTGGGAGCTCCTGTACATGGACTGCAGTGCAGAGCTAAGGCCGAAGCCAGGTTAGCACCAGGAGGGGCTCCGAGGGCCTTTGCAACCCCCCTATCCCTGAGAGTCTGGGGGTGGGCTGTACCTGAGATGGGCCATGAGGCTGGGCTTGGAATGTTGAACAAGAATTTCCCAGGATAAGGACATGGGGAAGAGGATTCTCAGGGAGGGCACAGTCTGCACAGAGGATGATGACCCGAGGGACCTGAATGTTTAGGGCAGGAGTTAGCAGATTCTTGTGGCTGGAAGTCAGGGTACCTGGGGAGACTAGAAGATGCTGGAGGCCCTGTCCTCTCCTTAGTAGCCAGCAAGGGCTGAACCAAAGTGAATGTTCAATCAGAATTTGTTGCTTGAACACGGTAGTGGTGGGGCGAATGAAGGAAAGAGTGAAAGCAAGGAAAGACCTATGCCCCGAACCCCTCACTTTATCAGGACCGTCTTAGATCTTACTGGGGATGGGGCCACTGATGCCAGCTCTTTGCTCTTCATCTGATGACGTAGACCTGTGCCTTAACAGAGGAGATCCTTCCCCTTCACTTTCTGCCCTTTCTGTAGTTCTTTCTGATTATAATCCCAACATAATCCATCTATCTTTTTTTCTCTTGGTTTCTTTGTTTCTCTGGTTTTAATGAAAAAAGATCTAGCTTTGGCGTTGGAAGCTTTTGGCTCTGATCCCACCTTCTACTATTTCCTGGCAGCGTAAAGTTTTGCAATTCACTTGAACAACCGATGCGTTGATTTTATCATCTGTAAAATGGGAATAATAGTGCTTGCCTCACAGGAATACTGTGAGGCGGAAATGTACCATGCTGATGCTGCTCACGGTATGGTCTGCAGATTTCTGATAGGTGCTCTAAGAAGGTGAGAGAGAAACACCTATCCTGTGGCTATCCGAGTGTAGGAAAGTTTAGGCTGGGCACAGTCAAATTCTCAAAGTCTCTATATATTAAAATATCTTGTGATCCCTCAAAAAGGGGAGGGTGATGGGCAGGGTGTATAAAATGCAGGATTTTGGTGGCAGGCACTGTTTTACTGCCTACCTAGGAGAACCCCGACTTCCTGTGGCCTCAGAAAGGCACAGCCCCTCTGCAGCTGATCTCTGGCCGTTCAGGGTTTGGTGCTGTAGCCCACTTAGCCCTGCTTATGTAGACTGCAAGCCAGGAGGTGATGTTCGAGCAGGGCCTTGTGGCATGAGTAGAAGCTTCCACGAAGCCCCAACGTGGAGGGAGGGCGCTCTAGAACGCACAAGGCCCAGACTAGCTTGTCGTGTCATGGCTTGTGTGTGAGTGGGGCCCCAGCTTTCTCAGACCTTTGTCTCGGATCTGAGTAATGGGGCTCTGTGAAAGTATGGGGTGAGAGGGAAGTGACATAAATCATTAGCTTCCTATTCTCCAGTGACAGCGTTATTTGCTCACAAGATCGTGCTCTGTGACCTCCCTCTGTTACAATTGCATGCCGTGTATGGGGAAATGGTGCATTCCCCAGGCCACCTCAAGGCACACCCTAATCCTCTTTGCCCAAATGACACAATGAGAGGTCGGGAGGAGAAGCTCTCCAACAATAGCGGAGGCGTCCTTTGGACTTGACTCTTCCACTCAGACACTCCCAGGTACCACCCCTGGGGTGTGGGCGTTGAGTATCTCCCAGTTAGTGTCTCCCAGAGAGCTCCAGCCCCACGACGTTAGCAGCAGCCGCCTGCACTACCTTCAATCCCTGTGGCTAAAAGCTGACAGGCTTGCCGAAAAATACCGACCCAGCAGGCCAGAGGGGATGACGAGTGCACCCGAGAGACACGTGCAAAGACAAGATTATGCCAAACAGATCCCACACGCTGTTGACTCCTGGGGCGAAAAGGAAAAGTGAACTTGGGCGCTCTGGAGCAAACGAAAGGTGATTCGCTCTGCTTCTGTGGGGTGCACCCTTGGATCGCAGCCGTCAGATCCCTTTCAGAGGGAATTTGTCCTGACCATCCAGTCTGGGTCAGGTGTCCTCCTCTCGGTGTAACCCACATTCTAGCACATTTTCTTGTAAACACCTGCCGCGTTCGTCTGGTCCCTTCACTAGACCGTGGGCTCCCTCCACACCGAGGGCCTCAGTTTCCTGCCTCCCTCGGTTTCCATTTACCACCCAAAAAGAACTGCTGGGTGATCCAGGGAATGCATTTACTTAAAACAGTTCAGCAAAACTCAGCCTCGGTTTCCCAGTTTGGTGGTAGCACCGGCGCTCTCCATGTTCCTTTGTTGTTCAAAGGGACTGCAGTTTGAGTTTGTAATCTAGGGTAGCTGTTGTGTTGCAGAGAATAGTTCCTTCGTCATGTCTAAGAGGCCCAGGGCCCCCCTGTTGCTCGTGTCTGCCAGGCTCCACCTCGGAGAAGGGGTAATGCAAAGCCATTTCACATGCCGGCTTCCGAAGTGGCCCTCACAGCCATCCTCAGGCCAAGAAGAAGCCATCACGCTGTTTGCAGACGAGGTACCCGAGGCTTCGGGAGGCTGGCTGCCCGCTCTGCCCAGCATTACAGGTGTGTGGGCCGCTGACGCTTGCCTTCTGCTTCTCCTAAGGTTGGTTCCGTAGGCTCCATATTTATGCAGCTGCACCCAAGTCAAGGGTAGTTACTGCCCATTTATTCATGTAACAATAAATGTGACTAATTCCTAATTTTTGCTTTCTTGATGGTTATTATTCTTTAACAGGCAAATAAGCTACTTTACAGAAATGCACCAAAAGGAAAATTATCGTTGTCCTTTAAATGAAAGAGGAAGCGATTAGCATAGCAATCGCGGCAAAGTGGTCAGGCTCCCTTCTACCGTCCTGACGATGTTTGATGTCTCACTGTTCCTATGCCTTGAAAAGTTCTTCCCAAGTCTTCCTGCGTTAGGTAATGCTGCTGACAGCCTTGGAATCTCAGCGGGAGGATGCGTTATGAAAGTAAAATTTAAAAGTATTTCCTTCTTAAGATTCAAGAGATTGGGAGGAGGGAAAGATCAAATACTTGAGTAAACATAGCAGAGGAAAACAGTTATAGCACATTATAATTCCGGGATTTCTTTTTTTTTTTTTTTTCTTTTAGCATTTGTCAGATTCCTTATTTCATGCTCATGCTTGTTACTGAACATTATTGAATGTTCTGGTCCCATGCTGAAACCAACCTGACCACCCAGCATGAAATTTTTACCTGGGATTCAAGACATGAGATGAACCCCCTTTCACAGCTCCTTGCCAATTTCTGCACTGGCTTTGGGGGGACAGATCTGGAAGCAGCAGTTAGCAGACTGTCTCCCATTTTCAGTTTCTTCAAGGACTAGCCTCTACCTTTATCCCAAGGGGTCCTAATGAGAAGCTTTAGAGATGGCCTCTGATGCTATGTTTTTACATGCTGTTTCCGGGGTGAAACCAGGGGGGGAGCACTTTCTGAATCCCGTGGAAGCTGTGGAGAGTCCTCCCATCCCTCCTCAGGACTCTGACTGCCAGCGGCTAAGTAAGAGCTCAAAGAAATATGCAGGTTGAGGTCATTTCTGCTCTCAAGCCTGATTTCTGTTCAAGGAGAGGAGAAAGAAGTCCTCTCAGGCCCGAGCTGACAGCCAGGCGGGGGGGAACAACAAGGCCTCTCTCCCCTTAGGCAGCCGCTTGTGGCTGGAGGGCCTGAGCCCCACCGCGGAGCCGACAGTCACTCCCCAGACCTCCCTGGCAGTTCAAGGGCTCCGTCGGCTGCCGAGCACAGAGTGCAGTGGGAACCCTCCCAGCAGCTTTGATCCTAAACCATGTGCATTCTTGGATTGGCTTGCAGTGGAAGGAGCAGAGTAATAGCAGTGAGGCCCACGGCCCCCTAGGGGGAACGGGAATCCTTTATCTCTTGGAGCCAAGGGTGAGGACTCTCAGGGCCAAGAGAAGCCTTGATGGCTGTCCAGTCTGGCCTTCCCCGGCCTGCCACGTGGCATCTGGCTTGCATACCTCTAGAGACGGGAAGTGTTCTACTCGATCCCTCCTGTCTCACCAATCCCAGCCTATCAGCAGCCTGACTCTCTGATAGCTTTCTTCAGTGGAATCCAACAAACTTGTACTGACAACTTGGGCCAGGCACTGTGCTAAGCACTGGGAACATGGCAGTGAACTTCCAAGGTATCTACCCCTTGGTGTCCTCAATGCAACCATCCTACTTCCTCTTTCCTTCTATACCTATGTAGTGTTTGAAAATGGATCATGCCAATAAAGCCCAGTTCATCTTTGCTGTAGACTTAACATCCTGTGTCTGGTGCTTGACTCCTGTTCCTCTTTGTCTATATCCTCCTAAAATTTGCATCCGGAAGGGAATACATGCGAGCAGCCTGATACGGAAGAGGCAATACTAAACTTCAGTGTAGCTCTATAGTGAGACCGTGCCTTGGTCCAACATAGCTCAGAATGTGGATCACAATATTGATTAGAGATGCAGCTGAATTTGGGGGTACATATGAAAAATAGCAGAAAGAAATCTTAACCCCGCTCTCACCAGGCTGACACCCAACTCCTCTGAGACCTTTTGTAAGTTACTTACTAGAAAAGTCAGTGATCGGTCTCCAAAGGGATTTTTGAGCATGCTCTGGGTTCCTACTGGGACTTTCTCTCCAGGACAGCATCACAAGTTATAAATTTCTTTGCTCTAGACCCTACGTGCCTCATATGTATTCCCAATCTGCTTTTCCCTAGTGTCTGGTCTGTCTTCCTGACATGTACCTCCTAAGTGCATGTAGGGTTGAGGGAGGGGTAATGGGAGTGACATTTCCTCCATCTCTCTCCCCATATAGCACAATTCCTGAGCACCTGGTCACTCTTGCCCTTCCTGGCTGTAGCTAAGATTCATGGACTAAGGGCTCTGTTCTTTGGCCTCCTGCCTCTGAAGGGAGGGGCGGTTCTTTCTGAGCCTTTTCTCTGCCTTGGGTGGCCTGGCAAGGAGTGGGATGGTGTACATAGGGTGGTGCGGGGGTGGTGGTGGCAAGTTTCCATATCTGATTCCTCTCATGCATAAAATAAAGTGTTCAGCACATAGTAGGTGCTCAGTAAATCTTTGCTGAATAAATGAATGAGGAATGAAGAAGTATTAAACAACTGATGTTGACCCTGAGGAAGCTGGTGTTCTCTCTTAGCCCTCTCTAGTCACTCTGTTTTCCTTTTAAGACCAGTATCCTACTTTGTTCTTATCATTTTTTTAAATTGATGTGTAGTCAACAGGCAATATAACATTAGTTTCAGATGTTCTATACCATAATTCAACAAGTTCTCTGATGACCTCTTGTCTTCTGATCTGAACCAAGGGTTATTAGAGAGCCTTTCTTTCTCGGCAGGGAAGGGGAGATGAGGAACATTTATTAGGCACTTGCTGTTGTGCCAGGGAACTTGTATAAAGCAGGCATAAGGATTTTTACAGATGAGAAAACTTGAGTTTCTTATTGGTAAATCACATAGTCTGGTAAATGGCATGGAGGGATGGGAAAACCTCAGTCCATCTGGCTCTAAAGGCTTGGTCGTCTTTACGTTGTGCCAAGCTGGCCTCTTGACAGGGCTTATGGTAAGAACTGGCTCAGGCTTCTGTAGCAGGCCTACAGCTCCCCCCGGGGACACACGCCTGAGCAGACTCTTGGTGCCTGGCTCTCAGCACCCACTTGGTACAGGGTCATCTGCCTGGGCGGTCTTAAACCTGTGAGGGCCTGAGAGCTGCTGCTTATCATTGTCTAGGCAGCAGATCAACCGTGGCTGGCCGTGTTCTAGTCCTCTGGATGTTAAGTTTTGTTTTCCACACTGGTGACTGTGTGAATGAAAATAGGAATCAGGTCCCTGGAATGGGGATGTGTCTGTCCTTCTGTGACTGTAGAAGGCAGGTAAAGCATCTTCTGAATGTTCCTGAGGTTGTCTGTCTGCCCCAACTGAATGATCTGGGAACACTTACCTCAGAGGAGTTTGAAGACGATAGAGTTCTAGAAACGTGTTAGACACACACTGGCCCCATTTATCTGTGTGTACTTGGGCCTCTTTGTGCTGAACTTCCTGGCTTTCCTGGGAGGGTCTTGGCATTGAATCCTGAGTATGGCCTGTTGGACCCAAGCAGAGTTGGGTTTAAATGCTCTGGCAAGATGTGAGTACCAGTGCTTACTAGCTGGTTCAATTTCCTTTTCTGAAAAGTGGGAGTCAAGATGCTTACTTTATGTGGCTGGAGCATATCTGATGGTCAGTAGATGTGATCATGACTGTTGTTGAGTTGAGGCTGGAAGGTCCTTTCCATGTCAGCTTATGATCTGACCAAAGTGTTTTCCAACTCATCTTTATATAGCATCTCTTTAATAGAGTTTAAGAAACGTTTTTGAATCTACTGTCTCATTTTATCTTTATAATGATCTCATAAAGTGGGTATTACTGGTATATTATTAATCATATACCTTATGGGAAAATAAAATCTTGACAGAGGTTCAGTGAATTATTCCCCATCTTCCCTGTAGTGAAGAAGAGTGGAGTGGTAAGGAATGCTAAGGCTCTGGAGTCACCTCTACTTACCTTGGGCAAGTTTTCATCTCCGTGCCTCAGTTTACTCACCCGTAAAATGGGATCATTCCCCTCATAAAGCATTTGGAATAGGTGCAGAGCGAGCCCTCAGTTGAGCCTGTTTGGAAGGATAGAGACTTGGCAAGTAGAGGACAGGGCCTCAGAGTCAGATCTGAGTCCACACACCTGTACTTTCTGCTACCCCAGAACATCCCTCACCCAAGTGCTAGTTTCAAGATGAAAGACTCTGACACAGTCCAGACACTGTGGGCCTCCTATGATCCTCCCTCCTACCCCAGCTCTCTAATCCCCCACTTTATTTGTTTCTCATAGATGAGGGAACCCAGAAAGGTTAAGTCACTTAAGTCTTAACCTGGTTTGTGGCAACCCAGAATTACCATCCAGGGCTCCTGACTGTGAGTTACTCTTTTTGTGAACCCAGTATCTAAAAATTAAGAAAGGAATGAGATACACCCACACACAGAGAAAAACAGCATATCTTGAATTTCATTCCTGCCTCCAGCTAACACTTACAACTCTTGTGATCAGTAATTCATTCCAACAGTTCTGATTTCTTCGAGGGTGGTTTAGCATAGATTAATAGTGGCAAGTAGACACGGTCTGGGGTCTCCACGGGAGAAGCGCTTTCTCAGAAGTTTTGCATGACCGAGCTGCTACACATGCCCCTCCTAGATGGTGCCCGGAATTCCGGGTTCCGTGTGTTCAGTTTCACATCCCTTTCCCTGCCTTCCAAAGGGTAGGACAAGTGCAGGCTGAGGTGGTGAGATCCACGTGTCAGATAGAGTCCCAGTGGCTCCCTGGAGGGCGTGTGGAAGAGGGCTGGCTCATGTGCTGGAATTCCCAAATAAAAACAAACAAAAAAATCTATCATCACATTGGTGCAGAGTTCCTGCTTCTCAAGAATTGGATTTCTTGCAGCCTGTCTCTTCCTACTACAGCACATAGCATTCCCTCAAGTGGGAATTCCAAGTGCCAAGAGAAGACATATGGATAAGCTTGGGAAATAACTTTGGTGATTAATATGGCCCCCTAGCATTTAACCTTTGCCTACCTTTGTCATTTTCTTTGCATAATATCTCTTTCTGCACCCTGTGTTCCAGCCAAAGTGAACTGCTCATCCTGTCTGTGCCCCGCTGGCCTCCCTGTCTTTGCTCTTGCCCTGGAATATTTCCCTGGAATCCCTGACCTCTTCGTCTCCACTAGCCTGGTCCCACCTGGTCTTTAAGATGCAGCTCACATGCTGCTTCCTGACATCCTATCTGATCTCTGGGAGCACTGCTCCTTCTTCTGGCTCCTTGAATAGTAATTGAGTTCCTCCCATGAACCAGGAACTATTCTAGTTATTTGGGGTGCCGAAGTGAACAAACAAAGATCCCTGACTTCAGACAGTTTTACCTTCTGGTGCCTCCCAGAGTTGATCGCTAATGCTGGGCATATAAAGTTCTCCTGAGAAATACTGTGCCACTCAAGGTCAGATTCATGTCACGTCTGATATCTTTAGTCATCCTCTCAGTGGCTTCTATTGCTGTTGGTGTAAGGATGTTAATGCTGAGCATTCCTTGCTAGATCTCCCATGGATCCAATCTCCCTTCATATCATTCCCCTCCCAGCATTCTCTGTTCAGCTTTCTTCTTGTCCCTGCTACTTAGCCTGATATGGTGCCTTTGCACAGGCTTTCCTTCTGCATGGAACGCTGTCCCCACCTGTCTCCATTTGGTTACTTTCAAATCCCAGCTGAAACATTACTTCCTCAACATTGCTGACTAAATCAAATACCTTGACACTTCACGATGTCATAGCTGCCATGTCACTCACCACAGTTGCCAATTTACTTGTGTCTGTGATTGTTTTCTTCATATCTGTCTTCTAATCTGGATGGCAAGTAAATCAAGGGCAGAAGTGGTGTCTATGTTTGTTTATCATTTGCAGCCATAGCAGATGGTAGTGAGTCAATAAGCATTTGTTGAATGAATCAATGAATGGATATCTCCTAGCCATCATGTATGGCGGATTATCCATGATGGGCTCAATTTCAAGCACTCGGTTCTTGCTTGTACATTTTTAGTTGTCTGAACATCTGTCCTAGTTTGCGTTTCAGAAAACATCATCATCTGACTCTAGCAATGCTCTGTGCATAGAGAAGGTACTCAGTCAGTATTTGTGTTTGCTAATTGAATACATAAATGAAGTCAGAGTTTGGTAGAATGGGGAAGTTGGTGGGAGTGGGAATCACCTATCAGAAGAAATTCTGTTTGAGCCAAAGCTGACAGTGGCGTGTCACCACAAATACTAACGCACGCATTTCAGAAAGACTCATCAAAGGAGGCCCAGGCCTGCTGGAGGTCTGTTTATATTGTGTCAGCAAAGGATAAGGCGGATCTTCCTGCGATTGTTGCTCAAGGTATACAGAGTTTTACCTAAAGACCTTGTACTCAGTGTACAAGACTAGTCAAAATGGAAAATAAAGTTTTCTTTTAAGTGAAAGAAAAAAGTAGCATTGGGTGGTAATTCTTTCCTCTTTTGCTATTTGCTCTATTAAAAAAAAATTAATACCTTAGGTTTGCTTAATAAAGAAGAACAGTTGGTTTACAAAGCACATTCATATATATTAGCTTATTTTTATTATTATAATACTCCAGAGAGAGTGGTATTATTAGTCCCATTACTTACTTATTTATTTTTTTACAGATGAGGACATCGAGGCTTAGATCTCTATTCCCAAGGACATGTGGCTATTGTATCAGCCAGGATTGTCTAGATTATACCGCAGTAAGAAGAATTCCCAAATTCTCTGTGCATAACAGAGTTTTATTTCTTGCTCATGGGGTTTGTCCGTTGTGTGTTTGCTAGGGGACCGTGCAGCATGCTTCGATCAAACATACAGTTGTCTGCTCCCTCTGGGCCTTCCTGCGGGCTGTTCGCTTTACCTGTCGTTCTAGTCTTCCTTCTGTATCTGGTAAGCTTCTACTTGTTCTTCAGGACTTAGATCAAACTTCACATTTTCTTGAAAACCTTCCCTGAATTTGGCTGGAGATGGTTCTGAACCTGGTGTCCACGAAGTTCTCCGGACTTACGCCATCAGACTATCCCACAGTTGATGGTTTACCTGACTCCACCCCAAGTAGACTTAGTGCTTCTTGGAGGAAGGGACTGTGCCTTGAGTTATTTCTGTGTTCTCAGTGCCATTCATGGAGCCTGTCTCCAGCCAGTGCTCACTGAACAGAGAAGAAAGGCTAAAGCAGGGTTGGGAGTTTATCTTGGGAATAAGCTGAGAATAGACGACAGTGAGTTGCCCATCACCTCATTCCCATGCAGCACTGTGGTTCCAGTTGTGAGAAACTGGACCCTGTGAGGCAAGTCAGGCTGATTTATCTGCAGATTGAATGCCAGAGTAGTTGAGGCAATTGCTCAAGATGTTTAAGGTAGACCATGTAAAGCCTGATGAAAACCTACCAAGTATAACAACTGCATGGCCGACTAATTCATCCAGAACTTCTTGCTCGTGAAAATAGTGGATGATCAAAACTAACCACATCTCAAAACCATTCCTTCTAAAAAACTCGGAGCAAAATTTAGCCTGTCAATTTTCTCAAGAGTTAGTTGTATCTTTTTTGTTGCTTTTGGATAGCTGGGTAAATCGTTGTTTTTCTTTCCTGTCACAGCCCTGGACTTTGACAGGTCCTTGTTTACAATCTGGCAAGTCTCATTGGTAATATACCTGTTGAAGGATTAATTACAAATGTTTAAAATATAAACTTTCAGTGAATGGGGAGCAGGGATTGTTTTATGAATTTTCTCATTACATCTCATTAGCATCATGTCCAGATTGGAGCCATTGTTAGAAAAACAATAGACACATGTTCTGGTGCTCTCTCCAAAACTTGTGTGGGCATTTTGAGTTTCGAGGCCTATGTGTGATTTAAGCAGGGCACTGCAGGTGCAGTGGGACTGGACAGCACTATGTGGATACACCCAGAATATGAATGTGTCCAGAGAAGCAGGCCCCAGACTTGAACCCCAGACTGAACAGGGGTGAGAGGTGCTCGAATACCCATAATGCTTGGAGGTCCTCTCGTTCTATCTCCGGTTGCTGGAGTAGGACAGAGAGCCTGGTCTTGGGAGTCAAAAGACCAGAGTCCAAATCCCTTTTCTGATTTGTCTTGTTCAAAGATTGATCATGCAAGAGCATCTTTGCTCCTGCTGGTCCACAGCCTGAGGAAATGGTTTTCAGCTAAAGTGAATTTTGCCATGCACATGTTCAGGCTATGTAGTCCAGTGTGATCCTGGGCAAGTTGCTTAAATTCTCTGAGAACTGGTCTCCTCACTTGGTAAAAGGAAGAGGGTACCATTTACCTTACAAGAGTGGCGTTTGTAAAGTGTCAGGCCATAATTATACTCACTAGTGGTCAGTTCCTTTTGTAGTCTCTTTCTAGTGTTTGGAGTAGAAGAGACGGATTTATAACCCTTTCGGTCTTCACCAAAAGTTCAGTACGTATGAAGCCATTCCTGAAAGGGACAGGAGAGTCCATCTGGGTCAATGCCAGCACCTCATGTGGGAATCTAAAGGATGACATGTTATGGTGAAGGGTTTGTCCTTACACTCAATGTTGGATGATTGAAATATTGATTGACATTGGGAAACTTTAAAAAAACAATCTAATTTTATTTCTATTTGTCCTTGGCATTATGATTTCTGGGTCTACTGAAGGTCAAAATTGGAGATTTCATGATACTACTTTAAAGATTCTTTTGAAGGTGTTTTGGTTAGCCAAACCAAATTATACAGGGACTATCTCAAGGACTTTTTTTTTCCCCCTCATGGGAAGGTAGGTTTTTGTAAAGGATATTCATCCAGATGCCTGTCTGGCTCTTTCTGATTGTTCCAACATCTCATGACTTTGGTCACCCCCCAAAAATGTTTTATTCTAGTATTTTTTTTCCGCAATATGAGTCAAAGCCTAAAATTCAAAGAAAAGAAAATAACCTAAATTCTAGAACCATCTAAAAAGTCTGAATATTTGTTGGTTCAAATAGCAGGAAAAAATATAAGACTTTTTTTTTTTTTTCCTGTTCAGCTTCATTCTAAAGAGATCACTTTCAGGTCAGAAGGATTTTTGATGTTTTCCAGACTTTCCTATACTTTTAAAATACTTTTTAGAACATGAAGCACTAGGCATTTATATGTGAAAATCTTATTAAAATTCTTTTTCCAAAAACTTGTCATATCCTTCTCCCTAAAGCATTAAAAAAATCCAAATAGCAACGTATATATCAAAACCCAAATCAAGTAATTTAAAAAAGTATCTTAACAATGAAAATATAGCATATCTGATTTAACCACAGAATATTTGCCATTGGTGTACATCAAAACTGTTAGATGAGGAAGTTAGTAAGTTTAGCTTTTCTCTAATCTTTAGGCGTAGTGCTATATTTATTCAGATATTGTTAGTCTATAATTCAAATTGCCTTAAGTTTGACAGAACTACAAACATTGTTGAATATAATCTCTAAGTAAATAACATATTTTGGGTGAATCCAAATTCTAGGCATATAATAAGAGGGCTAAAACTTGAAATCCTGTTTTCTTCTTTCTCTTTTCTTTCCTCTCTCCCTTCTTCCCTCCCTCTTTCTCTCTTTTTTTTTTTGTAGTTTTCTTCATGCCTAGTCCCAGAAAACTGTGCCACGTGTCTAAGAAAAGATTTCTCACTCACTTAATAATTGATGGCATTGTAATATTTTCACTAACTTTTGGTTATCATGAAAACTACCCCAAATTCAGTAATGGACAAATGAGGATACGATGGATCATCTTATTACAGTGTCAGTGGAGTTCAGTAAACTTTCTATTGACTGGGCTACTCTACAGCTCTGTAGGAATGAATACCAGGATAACTTGTAGATTTTTGTCTGGTAGAGAAGCAAATAATTCCTGTTAGTGGAAAAGATGTCCCCAAAGATTAAGGGTTATGGCCCTGTGGGACAGTGACCACTTTTGTATCTAAAGTAGAAGTCTGTTATTGACTATGTATACCTAACTTCTCAAATACTTGTTATAACATCTTACTAGTTTGCTCATTAACTAATAAGTTGAATAAAGCCTTTGATACACATTCATTTTATATTTATTGGAGTTGAAAATTTACCTGAACAGTATGTAAGATGGTTTATTTATCTTTTAAAAGAAAGTATGTTTTATATTTATTCATACTGATGAAATTAATAAATTCAGTGACATCCAATGATCTCAAGGTAGGTTGACTGATGTCAGGGAGCCAAGGTGATCTTTACGAAAGTCTTCCATATGTTGTCTTCTACCTGATTATGTGCTCAACAAACGTTTTATTGCTGTTGTTATTCTTGCTAAGAGAAAGCCACGTAGAAGGGGAGGCCAAGTCTGTGTGAAGCATTCACATCTGGTGGTGGAGTCCGATTTAAGCCAACTGTTGCTATCTTGGGCCAGAGGATGGAGGTAGGAAGGATGTGCCATGGGAACACAGATAAGGAAGTTTAAATAAATTCCCTGTATATTAAAATATATATTAACATACACTTAAAGGAAGAAAAGGCTAATGAATAGCTTTTATTATACAACCACAGGCTTATGAAAATGAGTGTCTAAAAATATTTGAAAGAAACGGATAATAGAGTATGTTTGAGGGGGAAATAACCATTAAAAACTTGAAAAATTAAATACCCCATTCTTTTTTTTTTTAAATTTTATTTATTTATTTGACAGAGAGAGAGAGAGAGAGATCACAAGTAGGCAGAGAGGCAGGCAGAGAGAGGAGGAAGCAGGCTCCCTGCTGAGCAAAGAGCCCGATGCGGGGCTCGATCCCAGGACCCTGAGATCATGGCCTGAGCCGAAGGCAGAGGCTTAACCCACTGAGCCACCCAGGTGCCCCTAAATACCCCATTCTTAAAAACAATTTCAGATTCTCCCCATCAGTTTTAAAAAGCAGTGGTCACGAACTTTGTCATGAGCAGTCCATGAAGACTCAATACTTGATAGCTTTTCAGGAGTTAGGTCTTGTAAGAGGCTCATCCGTCAGAATTGTCTAGAGATAGTGTTCAAAATACAAACTCCTAGTCCCAGTCCAAGATTTACTAAATCAGACTCTTCAGGGGGTGCGTCAAGGAATGCAGGGTGTGTGTGTGTGTGTGTGTGTGTGTGTGTGTGTGTGTGTGTAGAATTTAACATGCTCCCAGAGGATTTGGATGCAATTGAGTTTTGGAATTACTGGTGGTGGGGGCGGGGTGGGTCATTGTATGGATGGGGATCTGAGGTCTGCTTCAAGTCAGCACCTTTGCTGATTTTGCTGTAGATGACTTCTCAGCGGGCATCCTCGGGCACATTGTGCATCTTTTAGAACCTTAGGATCACTATATAAAATTACTCTCTTGATGGGGTGTAAGCTGCACCATTATCCCAGGGGCCCAAGGTTGGCTGGGTCTGGACTTAAACCTCCTTCTTTCTTTCAAACTGCTTATGTGCTTGTCACTTCGGGGAGTAAAAACCCCTAACAAGTATGCACTTTCTGGAAAGCAGGTTGGCTTTGCAGATAAAAAGCCTTAAAAATGAATCACATCCTTTGACTCCTTTTACTCCAGTTTTTTTTTTTCAACCCAATCTAACAAAAACCAATGATCAGAACCATGTATACTCATTTTTTTTTTCAAAATTATTCTTGGAAGAGTTAAAAATTTTTTTTTCAAAAAAATGCAATATAAATATTCAAGAATACGGGAGCGATTCAATCTTAGCTAATAACAATAGGATGAAATCCTTATGGTATCTACAAACAATGTTTAATGACGTAGGAATATAATTATGGGGTGCTCACATTGTCCTAGGAATTTGTTTTCTTTTTCAAATTTTCTATGATAAACATTTATTAACTTTATGATCATAGGAGTGCCATAAATTTTTATCTTTTGAAGTTTTTCTATTTTCTACAAAAAATTTATTAACTAACCAGGTGACTGTGACTGATATTTGACTAAGAGACTAATTCTGTTAAGAAGTTTAGCATCTGGGCACCTGCGTGGCTCAGTGGGTTAAAGCCTCTGCCTTCGGCTCAGGTCACCATCCCAGGGTCCTGGGATCGAGCCGCATTGGGCTCTCTGCTCAGCAGGGAGCCTGCTTCCTCCTCTCTCTCTGCCTTCCTCTCTGCCTACTTGTGATCTCTGTCTGTCAAATAAATAAATAAAATCTTAAAAAAAAAATTTAGCATCTGCCATTTACAAGTCATCAGATAATTTGCTAAATGCAAGTGAGAAAGCTTTTTATTATTTAATAGGTCTGGCCTCTGCCTGACAATGCTTTAGCAGTTCTGATTACTTTATTCATTTTAAAGCTAGAGCCTTATTTTTCAGAAGTAAATTCAAATTACCTTCCTTTTTACTTCCCTTCAGTCTCCTTCACCTAATCTGTCTGTATCAATAGTGCTTTAATTTCTTTTACCTGCATGTAACAACATATTAGCAAGAGCTAATTAATTCACTGGATGGAGGGAATCTCCATACCAGAGAGAATCTCTCCAGGCCTCCAGTTCCCCTGCCAGTACCTTCTCACAAATGTAGAGTTTGTGCTAATGGCCCGTACCTAACACTGCAGACCAGGACTGGACAAGGGAGTTTGATGGAGAGATGCAAGGGAGTGGAAGGGTCAAGGCACTGATTATGAAATACATCATGGAAATTCACCTGGGGATGAAAAATTGGGAATATGATGGAGGTGATAGAAGGTAATAAATTTGTGGATCCAGTGAATGGATTGGAACTCTTAACTGGGTCAAAAAATTGTTGATGTGGCCGTGGTAGAAGATGTGAACTGGTGAGATAGAAGGTGGGCATCCGAGAGTGGAGAGTTCAGAAGAGAAATTTCAGCCTGCTGTGATATTGGTTGATAAGATGTAGCTAAGTATGGCAGTGAGAGGCCAGGCAATGGATTAGTGATCTACATGGGTGATGAAGTCACCAGGAGAGATGCTAAGAGAGGTGGTGAGGAAAAGAGTCACCATGTTCTAAACTCTTCAGTGAATGAGGACACCAACAGTGAGGGAGGTCTAATGGCACATCCTTCAGTGAAGCTGACTTTTTGATTGTTTGTTTGTTTTGGAGTAGAAAAAGGGAGGAGAAATGATGTGGAAGCAGCAGGGGATCAAGGAGGATATTACCCCATGAAATAAAACATACCTTATAAGGCTCATAACTCTAGAGACCCTCCTTGGAGACTTTCACCTGGCAAGTTTTCTCCTTAGGTCCCATTCGTGCTTCTTCTCTTTCCACTCTACCTAGTTAGCAGCTTGACACTGTTTGTGTACGTGTCCATGGGTCTGTGTCTCCCTCTGGATTTGAAATTCTTCTGTGTGGAAGGCCCCTCAGTGTGTGCCCAGCATAAATGCTTAATGAATGTCAGATAAAGAAGTCATTTGATTGAAATGTGCTGAGAGAGTTTTTAGGATTTTGGTTCACCCCAGATTGGTGTACCAGTTCTCTTTGGAGACCTACTCCTGTAGAACCTCTGATGACCTCAACAGATACCTCTGGACTTTGAGTCTTGCATTAGATTTGACTTGGAAGTCCTAATGTGGACACCTACCTTTCCACCAACATTTTTTTTTTTTCCCTAAAACAACTTCATTCATGTGTCCTTCCCCATTACCTGGTCTCTGATGTTCCCCCAGTGGAGGGTTCAGGCTCCCTGCTCTGTCCCAACACACCCTCTCCATGTGCAGGCACACTTGTCTTCTGAAATGCACACCCACGATGATATACAATGGGCTGCCATCAGATGGACTCTGATTTTGAGTCCTGGCTCTGTCAGGACTTAGCTGTGAGATTGATAGAAACTCATTGACTCATGAAGAAATTACAGATCAAAAAGGTTGAAAAACCAGCCCAAGATCTTATAACTCAATAACTTATAAAACCCAGGGTGCTAGGGTTATAGAATTTGGGGTTCACCATTACCCCAAACACTTCTCAGATGTTTTCTGTCAGTTGGTTTGGTAGGGGGGTAGGAGGATACTTCTCTCTTAATTCTAACAAAGTATCTAAGTGTGGGGCTTAGTTCATGAGTTCCATTTTTTTTTTTTTCCGGCTCAGATGAAACCTGAATAAGAATGACAGTTGTAAATCACCCCTTATGCATCAGTAACCTGCATGTCTTCCTGTTAACAGAATGTGACTTTAAATGATATGACTGCTGTTTTATCTTGGGTCAGCCCCTCACATTATTTCCGTCATAAACAATGTTCCAAATGATCGGTATTTGGGAGGAAACACCTTTCCTGTATGGCTTGGTCATGAGATGATGGGCAGTTAGGATAACTGTGACTTCATTGCAATCATGAGTTAGGCAACTAGAAGGTCATACGTGGGGCATAGAGTTACCTGCCTGGTATAAGCCATTTTCTATAAGCTACTCCTCTGTAGAAAGTAGGGGTTTTTAAGTAGTAAGCTTATACTGTATGTTCTGGTGCTACCCAGTGCAGGGGTGGGGGTGGGCGGGAAGGAGGCAGCTCATTTAAAGCAGAAAGGGCATGAGTCTTGGAATAAAAAAATTATAGATTGGAATCCTGGCCCTGAAAGTTATCTGCCTATGGATCACTGGACAGATCCCCTCATCACCCTTAGCTCTGGAATTCTCTTCAGTAAAACATGGTTCTTATATTCCTTGTACAGGTCAACAGTGGAAAACATGGGGAAGTGCCCATATATAGGCTCCCCAAATACTAGTTTGTATAGAAAAATTTTTAGAGGCTTAAAATCTTACTGTTTGTTTCAGAAGTTGCTTGGTGCTGATACCATTTTGAACTACAACTTCCTTTCTGATACAGTATGTTTGATATATCAAAGCAAAGACTGATATGGCTAGTTGAATGAAGATGTTTTCCCTCATATTTTATGTGTTTCTGTAGGGTTCTAGATGCTGAGTTTGGTTTTTTCAACCAAGAAAACAATCATGTTCCAAACATGGTTTTGTGTATCTTAACCCAGCAGGCAAGAACAGGCCTTTAGTGTAAGTAGTCTTAAGAAATACTGATAATAATTACACGTTGTTTTCTTACTGTTACTCATACAGCAATCACAACTCCTCACAAACAGTATAAAGGACTTTTAGGTCCATTAACTACTTAGAGCTAACTCCACAATACTCTTGAGCGGCATGAGGATTAGTATTTGGTATTGACCTTGACCTTGACCTGATATATGAGGGTTCCACCTCTAATTTAAATGCATTTATAGGGGCGCCTGGGTGGCTCAGTGGGTTAAAGCCTCTGCCTTCAGCTCAGGTCATGATCTCGGGGTCATGGGATGGAGCCCCGCATCGGACTCTCTGCTCAGCAGGGAGCCTGCTTCCCTTCCTCTCTCTCTCTGCCTGCCTCTCTGCCCATTTGTGATCTCTGTCTGCCAAATAAAAAAATCTTAAAATAAATAAATAAATAAAATGCATTTATATTTCCACAAGTTCATTTTAAAATACAATTTCTGGCCTATTTTGTAATCAAACCGGATCACACTTATTTGTGTCTTCATTATAATTCTCTGCTTCTCCTTGCTTATATTTCAACTTGCCCTCGACGTATGTATTTATAAATCTCATCCATCAAAATAATAGTGCTTACGCTGCCCGGAGTGGGCGGCGTGTTTAGATGGTGAGCTAACAAGTGCTCTTTCATCCTCCGCAATGCCGGCAAGCAACTGTCAAAATAACAGTATTGCTCCGCCGGGGACATCCAAAGGCAAGTTCTTGTTCTGCGAACAGGGAAGTACAACAGAAAGAAAACAAGCTGTGGCGTTCCCGGGATCCAGGCTGTGCTCCGTCCTGTTTGTTATCTGCGGAGCGCTGATGTTATTTCAGCCCTGTTGTCATTCTGGACGTGCTGCTGCGGTGCTGCTGTGACCGTCAGAATTCCTGCCATTACTTGGGGGCTGATCATGGTAGCCCCATGTGCCAGGAACGGGCTTCCTGGCTATTGCTAGTGACACACACCCAGGGGATGAAGAAGAGCCTCCGAGTTAGCTCTGTGCGTGCACGTGTGCACGTGCGTGCGTGTGTGTGTGTGTGTGTGTGTGTGTGTGTGCTTGGTTGGCTAGAGGGGAGGAGCGGCCATGACATTATTTATTTATAATTTCAGGTACTCTGTTTCACAGTGTCATTGTTGGAGGAGTATTTAAATGCCATTAAGACCAATCAGCCTGTTTTTATTTATTTTAGCCTCAAAAATGTTATACAAACTATATGTTCACTTTTTAAAATTGGAAAACACATACAAGCAAAATGGAAACAATACCTGTAATTTCGCCACTCAGGAATCAGTACAGTTAGGAATCGGGTGCTAACTCTTCGGTCTCTTCTATGAAAGAGATTGTGCTCTACCTTTTTTTTTTTTTTTTTTTTTAACTTAGAAAACTATTATAAACATTTTTTCCAAGTAAATAAATTCAAAACCACATCTGATTTTTATAGTGTTCCACTGTGTGGGTTTACTATAGTTTTTGTAACTAATTTCCTGTTGTTGGATTTACCTTTTCTAAGTTGCATTAATGAATATCCTTGTACATACATCCTTTCACACCCAACTGGTCTTTGAAAACCTCCTGTACTGCCCACAGCAGATTTAACTAGGGCATGGGTTCTAGAAATGGGACCCTTAATCTGCACGATATAAGGTCTGTGTGGCGTGGTTCCTGTCACACTGTGTTCCTGTACTCTTCTGTACTCTTTATATTTTCTAATCACCAACTACATGCTTCCAATTATGTCTTCTTCCATCAGACTATGGTTGCTTCCATTCATCTTCCCAGGCCGCAGGACCATTCGTGATGTAAACAACATCACATAGTGTCAGCGGTCTTTCATCAGTCTCTAATTGACAATTTGCCATCTTTTGCCCCAACCAAAAATTGTATTGCTTTTATCAATGATTATGTCCATGTATGTGAAAATGAAAAGCAATGGGGGGAAAATGCTGACTTTTAAACACAAACTTAACTGTAAGAAAAAGCACAAAACCAATGATAGTTAAAAGGCTCCCAGGAGGTCACAGTCTGAACAGAGCCTCTGAGAGCTTTTCTGAACACTCAGAAGTTTCCCTGCCCAGGAAATCAGGTCGCAAGATCTTGAGTGAGTGCTAGAAAATGTAAGGAGTTCCATAGTGGGGCTATCTGGCAGGACTATGGTGTAGGTAAGATTCTGGACATCTGGCAGGAAAGTTGTCAGGATGCTGCAGTGCTGTGTTTTCTGTGTCTAAGCTCACTCTGGCCAACTTCCTGCTTGCAAGAGTTGGCCTAGCAGATTGCTTCTTTGCGACAAAAGGAGTAACCTCGGCTGATTCAGGCAATAAGGCATGAGAGGAGAGTCAGAACTTCACCAATCAGCATGTAGTCCAGGCAAACCAAATATCGGGACAGCCCACTAAAACCCTCCTGATTATCTGCTTATCTTCATCCTTGGTTTCCTCATTATTTTTTTGAGGACGTCTTAAAGTGTGGCAAAATTTGCAATTTAATTGCCGTAACAGCTAATAAGAAAAATAAATCTGGAAAATCCAGATCTATTCTTAAGTCACTTTTGCATTCCACTGTGGGTCAAAATTATTGTCAGTGTGCACATGTGTGGGCACACACACATACAAGCCTTAAAAAAGGCCATAGTCAATAAACCACATACATTACAGAGTGCACTCAACTCAAAGTTGAAGGTAGAGTTCTATTTGATATAGCCTGTTTGATAGCCCTTGTTGACTAAAAACATATAACAACAGCATATGAAAAAATAAAGAGCACTTTTAGATAATTACATACACATTTATTTTTAGAAAATATACTGGAGACAAAAAGTTTTATTTCATTGGCACTGTTTAGGAATAGCATAAAATGGACTGGGGTGTATTATGTTCAAACTATTCTCCTACAACTAATTGGTCCTATTTCTCTCTTCTGGGGTTTACTCAGAATATGTCTCCACAATTGGTTGTCAAGGGTTGGTAATGTTTCCTGGGTCTTCTCCTGTACTGAGGCAATAGCTGCATCTGTTCTGGTCAATATTGTAACCCAAGTGTCATATGTAAACAAGTAAATCTCTATATCCTGGCTTTGGTAAGGGCACTAGATGATCCTCATTGAGGGGCACGGACATTCTGAAGTGGTTAGTGTTGGGGTGGGAGGTGGTCCCGGAAGAGAAATGAAGAAGGAAGGTAATTGACAAAAGCAAAATGTCCTGGGCTGGGACCCTCAATCAGCTAGCTGTCTTTTCATTCCCTCTGCTCCTAGAAAGGTCCCAAAGAAGAACAGGAAGCCAGGCCATCTGCCATTTGACATCATACCTGGAAGGCCCAGCATTTCTTATTACAAGAAGATTTCATATACAGGTGTGTTAGGAAGCCAATAAGCCAAACTCAATAGCTAGGATGAGAGATTCATCATTAAAAATGATGATTATCTCTAGATCAAATATTCATTCTATAGATGTGAAGTCTGAATCCCAGAGAGGGTCTGGGATGTCTTTGAGGCCACTTGTGAAGTAAGAGCAGAATTGAAAGTAGGACTCCTTCCTCGTGTTCCAGCTTGATGCCCCTCTCAAGGTAGCACCGTTGGGAACAATGTGAAATGAAGCAGTTCATGTTAGCAGCTGCATTTTGTGACTGGTATAATTCCAAAAATCATCCTAAACAAGAAACTGCAGAGATAATTGTACAGAGGATGTATGGCACATTGAAATTCCATTATTTAAAAAAAAAAAAAAAAAAAAAAACAAAACTCCACATTGTTTTTTTCTGGTTTTGCCGTTTAAATTTATGGTTTGGTTAGTGGTCTGGCAGGCAGCATGAGGTATGGTTGTTTTGCTAGGTTGTTAAATACCTCTCTCTGCTTCATTCTCAAGAGATTTTTCTGCTATTCCTCTGTGTATTTTTTTTTTTTTTTTTTTTTGGGCGGGGGGCGTCATTTGTTACAAAAAGCAGATAGACAAAACCACGGAATTGCAAGTGGACCTTTGGGTACTATCAACATTTGAGTAACCAGGCCTGTACCCTTCTGTAAGTCATGGTTTGCTGGGGGATTTTTGTGTTGCTCCTGTTATGCTCTCTGGGAAATGGTTCTTAAGATCCCAACCTCAGGGCTGTGGAAACTGAGGCTCAGAAAGGGAACTCTTGCATTCTGAGCTTTGGTGCAAATTCTCTGCAAGTCAAGTTTCAGAGAGGACCGGGACTGGGTCAGTTCTAATTTGGAGCCCGCCCCCTGCCTCATTTTGGGCCCTTCCAAAATCACATCCAGTTTTTCTGTCATCTCCTTTAGCAAATCTAATCACTTCAACTTCCCATGCACTCAACATTAGTTGTCCAGATGAGTTGAGAGCTCGGGTTACGTCCAGGCTTGATCACCACCCACATTTCGTATTTTCATAAAATAAATGCAATTAGCTAGGGGGCTTAGCCTTCTGTGGTTTGTATCATCTATTTGAAGAGTTTGTTTTGTTATTTGTACGTCCCCTCTTAGTATTTGAGTTGAATTTTTCTCCCATTCTATTCCCATCTTATCATACTTTCATTATCTGGTCATTTAAAAATTAAAACCAGGGGCACCTGGGTGGCTCAGTGGGTTAAAGCCTCTGCCTTCGGCTCAGGTCATGATCCCAGGGTCCTGGGATCGAGCCCCGCATCGGGCTCTCTGCTCAGTGGGGAGCCTGCTTCCTCCTCTCTCTCTCTGCCTGCCTCTCTGCCTGCTTATGATCTGTCAAATAAATAAATAAAAATCTTAAAAAGAAAAAAAAAATTAAAACCAGATTTGAGTCGGTGTTTAAGACATGCTGTCTGAGGTTGGAAGACATGATTTTTGTTCCCAGTTCTTCTTCTCTACAGATTCATGACATTGGTTAAGCCTGGTTCCCTCTCGGGCTTTAATTTCTTCACCCGTAATATTAGGGTGTTGGACTAGCTGACCTGTAAGAGGTCTTCCTAGTCTGAAATGCTCTCCTTGCATTTTGGGTTACGGATGTTTAGCAGAGTTTGATTATCTTGTTTTAGATCAAAGACTGTGGGAACCAGGAAGTTCTCAGTTTGGGGTGGTCTCTATATGGTGTCCAGGTCTCTCAGAAATTGTCCAGGCAAAGCCTGCTCTGCTCCAGATCCGTGTAGACATTGTGTGAGGTGCTATGGCTCCCATAGTGCTCCGGGTCATGAACTGACAGGCTGGGAACGTGCATGCTTTCGATGTATCATGAAACCCTTAGCAAACTGTCAAAAGGTAGACTTGCAGACTTTTATCTGGTTGTTTCTTAAAAAACAACAACAACAACAGAACAACAACAAAAACCCATGCCTGATAGCTTCATAGGTTATGAACTCTGTGAGGAAAACTTCATATCTTCACTTTACAGAGGGTAGTCTTGAGGGCCAGAGAATGAGTGAGTGAGAGAGCTGTGATGGCCTAACTCCCTTCTCTCTTTCCTGATTTGAAACCCGCCATTTTGGCTTAAGTTTATAGAGTTAATGCCAAGACTCCTCAAGCCATATGGTGTCTTCCCCCTGTGTTAGGGTCGGAGACAGAATTTAAATTAAATTCCTATTAGTCTGAGAAGTGGTGCTGCTCTTCCCAAGCAATCTTGCTTCACAGCAGACTTCATTTGAGGGAAGCCAATTTACTTCAGGTGCCATAGGGCCATTCGCCACTGTCCCATGGAATAATATCCAAACTTCACAGCATGGCATTCGAGGCTGTTCAACCTTTAGTTACAACCCGTTTGCTTTAAACTTGTTTAAGCCTGACTGACTTGTGATTGTAAGTCTTCCTAGCCTGTTCCTGATCTGCTATGATTTCCTCTAGCATCCAGTGACACTTGGCTCTGCCTCTAGTAATTAATGCCACCCTAACATTTCATACTCGACATGAGTACTCCGTATCCCCAGTTTAGACTATTACCTTTGTCTCAAGGACTCCGTAGGGTTTCCTTCGTGTTCCTTAACTCCACTCCCAGGGAAAGACACCCTGTCAGCCTCGTGAAAATTACTCTCTGGCTCCAGGTTGCTTGTCTGGCATTGTGGCTTTTTTTTCACTTGTCGGGACAGGTCAGGAGAAAGAGCTTCAGGACAGCTATGGTGGATTCCCTGAGTAGGTCCTCTGTGCCATGCCTTGGGTTAAGCCGGGAATATGGAGAAGGATTAGACACTCCCCTGCCTTCAAGGAACATGTAATCCAGCAGGGAAGAAAACGAAATAATTAAAGGTAGTGTTATGTTGTGGGTATTATGAGAGAAATCCATATGGAGCGAGTGAAGGGCATAGAGAGGGGACAAGTCATTTGTGCCAGCGTTGTGGGGATGGTTGGGGAAACGTGGTGCTGAGTTTCCAGGAACATCCATGTGAAGAAAGTATGCCTCCTACAGAACCAAACCTCCTCCCTGAGACTGGGGAATAGATCCTCTGAAACAGAGAAGTCAATGGTTTGTTAATTATGCCTTTGCAGACAGAGTAATGTGAGAAAGAAATCAGAGCCTCTTGGATGGAAATCTTTGACATTTGGGATCCAGAGTGCTCCATGGCCAGGCAGTCTGACCAAGGGTCTAATTTGGTCTTCTTCAGAGACGGGAAATTCCCAGCAGCGACTGCAGTGGAAATGCTAAATATGGACGGCCAACAGAATAGACTCTTGTTTTATCTGGCTGAAATGAGGGGGAAATGGCTCTTGATATGACCTTTCTTCCATGCGGGGGTTGCCTTTTAGATTTGGAAAAACTGGCTCAGAAACAAAATAACGACTGAACTGATACATGCAGAACATCAGTGGAGAGTAGTTTCTCAAGACCACTCTTCTTCATGTGTGTTAGGTGAGAAAGGGTCAGGTGTCCAGCCCTGGGCAATGACATACAGGGTGGTTCAGGCTTGAGATGAGTAGGGGCTGTTTGGTGCCCATCAGCTGGTTGCAGAGCTGGGACAGGTCCATTTCTCAGGAGAGGAGCAGAGCAGAGCAGAGCAGAGAGGAGAGGGTTGGAGCTGTCTGCTGAGCCTGTCCCACCCCAGCAGATATAGAGGACGTTGAATTCCCTGGCTCACTGAGAGAGGTTTTGCTCTGGACACATTTTTCCATGGTGACATTGCCCAGTGTCCCTACAGGAGGTAGACTGGGGAGAGGAATGGGAAAAACAATGTTCTCCAGCAGGACCATTACATAATGGAAACCCTGACACTGATTTGCAAACGTCTCTTTGCTCCGACTACCTGGGGCTTTTATTTAACATCGGACACCATGGTATTTATGATTCAGAGTTGATGAAATAACTCTACCTTCAATTAAAATACATGTGAGTTAGCCTCAGGATCATACTGTTGAGTGGAAAAACAAAGCCAGGGGAGAATACAGACAGTGTGATTTCATTTATATAAAGCTCAAAAAATATACAACTACGTATGTGTGTGTGTGTGTTTATGTGTGTGTGTGCATAGGTTAAAGATGAAAACATATGTATGTTACTATAAAATTGAGCAAGGAAATGATAAACACAAAATTTGAGAAGATGATTATGAATTTTGGGAGGGAGGGAATGTTTGGGATAGGGAGGGACACCCACAAGGGATTTCAAGGTAATGATAATGTTCTTTTTTTAAAACTGTGCAGTGAGAACAGAGGTGTTCATTATGTGGTAATTCTTTCTATGTGAGGTATGTTTTATGAATATTAGTTAAATCTACCCTGTTTAATAGAACAAACTGAAGTCTTCTCACTAACAGTGGTAGGATTTGTGTAGGGAGAGAGGCATGTGTCTGATGCTCATATGATAGAAGGAAGGACATCCGATCAGTTGGCTTCTTACTATGAATCAGTATGATTATGGCTTTCCTCATATCAATAATTGATTTATATTTTGAATAAAAACCCAACTGTACAAACTAACCCCAGCTGCTCCTATTGAATCAAAATTTTATTTCCCTTCCTGATGTGGGAAACAGGAATGAAATAATATAAGGTAAAAAAAAAAGCAAGATATCAAACTGTTACAATTTCATCCTGCTATTGTGCAACATTTTGTTCATGTGCAGAGATGAAAAAGGTTTGGAAAGTGTCTATTAAAGTATTTAGAAGGAATCATCTCTTGACTGAATTGTTTTCAGAATAGAAGATAGGATTTATGAGTGGCTGTCCCATTGGATTATTTCTTTTCCCTCACCTTCTGGACAGGTTGCTCCGTCCTCTTGATCATTCTGTGTTGCCCTGTGACAGCACCAGTTTCTTCTCTCTGTGTCTTGTCTGAGAAAGACTCTCCTTTCTGCTTTTCAAAAATGGTAAACATTTAATTCGGTCACTGGAACATGTTAGTGAATCCAGGAGCCGGGAGACCAGCCAGGAGTTAGGAAAACCACAGGAAATGTGTGGCCGGATGGGTCTTTGACCGGGCAGAGGGTTGTATGGGCAGTGCAGGCTGTGTGGTCCGAACAAGCACAGCAGAGGCCAATGGGATCTCACCTCCTGTCTCTTCCTTCTTTTTTTCAATCTACTCCACTGTCCTAGGTTAGGTTTCATGGGAAGCAGACTGACACTTAGGTTAGTGTTCACGGGGTACATTAGGGAGTGTTCTTGGGACCAACATCTGGGGGAAGGGAGGGGAGGGAGAGAAGAGGTGGAGAGGGGAGGGCAGAGGAGGGATGGGAAGGAAGCAGGATTGGGTCTAGGAAGAGCTCAGGCTGGGCTGCAGGCTCAGTGGAAGCCTCAGCAGACCTGGAGAAGCTGTCAAGATGGGAGAATAACCCTTTGGAGCTGGTCCAATTTTGGGGCATAGGGCCGGACCTTTATAGCCCACATCAGTTGGACACCAGATGCTGCCCACCTCAGGAAAAGGGCATGACCCTGGGTAAGGGGAGATCCTTTCAGCTGAGATAATCCCCAAAGGGGGCCAACAGCCTTCCCAGCAATTTCATATCAAGTCCTTCACTCTTCTTCAAGTGGGATCTTTATTTCCATTCTGTAGTCAAGATTATTTTCTTATTAAAACATGAATTTAAGAATGTCAGCTGCTGCTCAAAATCCTTCCGTGGCTCTCCACTGACAATAGGAAAAGGATCCAACCCTTACCTTGGCATTCAAGTCTTTTTGCAATCGGGTCCCAATTTTCATTCTTCCTTTCTGACAACGTTCTTCACCTCTGTCCATGACCTAATAAAAATACAGCACATTCCAGCTACACTAAATATTTCCCATGCCGAAGGTATACCTTGATATCCCATTTACTCTGTCTGGAACATCTTACTCGCTCAAACCCCTACTCAGTTTTCGAAACGAAGCTCTAATGGTGATGAGCCCCGGGTGATGTACGGAAGTGTGGAATCACTGTATTGTACACCTGAAACTTACACAACACCGTATGGTAACTAACTGGAATGAAAATGAAAATTTAAAAAAAGGGACAAAACCAAGCTGAAATGCCCTTTCACCTAGAATGTCTCCAGGCATAGACTTTCTTTTCTGCGGATCCTCATGTCCTATTTTTCTTGCCTTCTCTCTTCACTCATATTTATTTTCCCTTTCCTCTTCTTCACCCCTGACTTGTGCTTCTCTTCCTTGTTCCTGTACAGATCTTCTCCCATTCTCTCTGATTCCTCTCTTTTTCTCTCTGGGGCATTTTTCCTTCTCAGGTAGTCTCCCGGGAAAAGCCAGAGGCCCGGGGCTTGGTCTGCATTACCTGCCTCGAGGGCCTCTGGGTTGGCACGCAGGTTAGCGAACACTACTCCTGAAGCTCTTTATGCTGCCCTTGATGACCCTGCTTTTCCTGAAGGTTCTGATCATTTGCCCGAGAAGAGCTGGCCATGAACGTCGGTGTCCTGGGGCTGCTTGCTGATCAGGCGAGTGATGCAGCCTTTCCTAGAAATAGCGTCAGGGTTGCTCCAAAGAGCTTCCGCCTCAAGGAAGAGGTGACTTATTTTAGCTATTGGCTTACGTATCTGACTCCTCCAGTAGACGGAGAGCAATTCCAGGCCGGAGACTCAGTCTGCCATCTGCGTGCTCCCTATGCCTCGCCCAGCCCAGCTGTAAGTGGTGGTGGGGTTGGGGGGGCTTCCTTCAATGTCTGTAGAGTGAATGAATTGCTACGTATGTTTTGTTTTTCATTTGAGTAAAGGGTTGAGGGTGAAACGAAAGTGAATTCCTTGCTCAGAGACTCAGCAAAGCAACACGAAGAAGGGGCCACATCCCTTTCTAACATGCTCAGCTTTTCATTGCCAAGTTGATGTCATTCGTGAATTGATGGTGTGTTGATTACAGCTGTGAAGACTTCCGCTTATTTCCATCTGTCCCTGACACACAACAGCAGCAGCAGCAGCAGACACTGACGGAGGCCCGACCACGTGCTAGGCTCTGCCTTCATTTCTAGCCCTCACAGTAATCCTACAAGGTAGATACTGGGATGCCCATTTTGCTGGTTGGAGCAAGTGAAGTTCAGAAAGGTTAAACGAAGTTGTCTCTGGTGATGTACTTTCAAATGACAGACCAGGATTTGAACCAGGGCAGCCGATTCCAGAGCTCTCCCTCCTCCTATTACTCCCTACTGCTAAAATTCAGTGTACGGATACTTCCTGCATATATGGGTGGTGAGAGACATTTACCTGTTAGGGGTGGAAAACATTTTGGGGAGCAACTGTGCTATCATTTCAAAGAAAGGCCACATAATTCATCCATCAAAACAAGAAATACCACCAGTTTCATGCTGACTTGAAGTGGACACTTCAACTGGGTCTCTGTAACTTACTTCTTCCACTGTGGAACAGAGAGAGTTGGTGAGTGGTTGTGAAAGAGAGTAGTCTTGAAGTTCTCTGAGACAGGAGAACAGAAGAATCCTGTGCTATCGCTCGATGTTATCATCACCGAGAAAATGCATCCAATAATGTTGTTGCTCTTAAGTCATCACGGCGATCTCCCCAGGCCATGCACCATGCCAAGTGCTTTCTGTGCAATGTCCTGTTTCATGCCCACAACAAACTTGCGGGGTAAATGTGTTTATCGTAGATACCGTGGGAGCCCGCACTCTTGCTCTTAGGTCTTTCTGTGAGAGAAGTAGAAGTCCACAAACATCCTTGTGTTAAAGTAGTAACTGTAGCTTCATTCATAATAGCAAAACCAAAAACAGCCCAGATGTCCATCAAGAGGAGACTAGATAAACTATGGCACATGGGAATATTACTGAGCAATAAAAGGGAGTAACCCCAATGGGCGCAAAAACACAGATGGATTCTCAAAACTATTATGCTGAACCAAGAGTATCTACTTTTTTCACAAGAGTGCATATGATGTTATTTCACTTAAATGAAGCTCTAGAAATAGATGGGCTTTTTGGTTGGAAAAAACATGAGGACTGTGGTTACCTTTGGGATGTAGGACTCCAAAGGCATCAGGGGATTTTCTGGGGTGATGGAAACGTTCTATGTCCTGATAGGGACCTCTGCCACACAGGGAAATGCGTTCATCAGAACTCACTGGAAGGTATATTTAAGGTTTGTGCATCTCTTCATATATAAATTTAACCTAAAAAATTGCAAACGAGTATTGATCTCTGGTTAATCATATGCTTGTTGAAGTGTTTAGAAGCCAAATTTACTTATGTCTGTAACTTTTCTTGAAATGCATCAGAAATAAATGACTGGTTGGATAGACAGGGAGACATGGCTTGATATGTGATGAAGGTAGCATAGTAGATCCCTGCAGATAATCTGAGTGGTGGACAGCATGGTTATGCATGATAGATTTTCTTTAACTTTTCTCTGTGCTTGAAAAAATTCATTAAAAATGTTGGAAAGGGGCACCTGGGTGGCTCAGTGGGTTAAAGCCTCTGCCTTCAGCTCAGGTCATGGTCCTGGGGTCCTGGGATCAAGCCCTGAGTCGGACTCTCTGCTTAGCAGGGAGCCTGCTCCCTACCCCCTCTCTCTGCCTGCCTCTCTGCCTACTTGTGATCTCTGTCAAATAAATAAATAAATAAACAAACAAACAAACAAACAAATAAATAAATAAATAAAATCTTAAAGAAAAATGTTGGAAAATCAAGTAGTAGACACCCAAAGAGGGAGTATAATTAGAATAGAATAAACTAGAATAAAGTGCCCTTATTTTGATACAAACGAAGCTCTTTCACACAACAAAGGTCAGAGGACTCTTACGCCTATATCTTACAGTCAAAACCTTACCACATTCGAGCCTTTTACTTCTTGGTCCGATCTGACGTTCCAGTGCATTTCCAGCCACTCTCGGACAGATCTCACCCACCGGCCTCTTGAAATGACTTCTTCCTCCCTGCATTCTTGACATACATTTAGGCTTCTGTACCTTTGCTTTATGCTGTTTCCCATGCACGGAAAGTCTCCATCCCTGCAAAATCTTTACTTATCCTTGTGGCTCCACTCACGTGTCCCTTACTGCCAGTTCCTATTATGGCACTGATCACGATAAAGTTTCCTTAATGCTGGTTCCTTCTTTCTCCCCCTCAGGCCTCAGAGAACCTCTAGGATGGGCAGAGGCAGTGTGGAGCTTAAGTTTTCTGTGCCCTGGACCTGATACAGAACTTGATGCAGAAAACAAACTCAAGAAATACTGGCATAGGCAACAAGCATAAGAAATGATGCGTAGATGAATTAGAATAGAACAGACATTGGGAAGTGCCTGTACCATTCATTCGCTACTTTGGTCTCAGATCCTTTTCTTGTTCTTTCTTTGTTTTCTTCTGTTTATAGGGGGCTGAGCCCTGCGGGTGACATTTCCCAAGGACCTTCACCATCTGGCTTCTGGCTAAGACCAGCTGCTAGGAGGCACTGGTGAGAGATTGGAGGGAGGAGTGGGAAGAAGCCAGGGTGTTTCTCTCCTCCTCTCCCTGCTTTGGCGAGTGTCGCCAACAGCAGCAGAGTCTCCTGCACATCATTCTAGCTGCCATACGATAACCTCTCCTTCTCATGGTCCCCACTCCAGTTGCCTCTTGGTGACTTCACCTCCTCCAGCCCTTGGGATGGTGGTGGCTTTAGTGGTTGATAATCTCTAGTTTGACTGTTTATTCTGTGGTTAGCTTTTAGGCTCTTCTGACAACTTTGTGACTAATTTTTCTGGAGCTAGCCTGGGCTCTGTTTTCCTGAGTAGCTCCTGACAGAGGTAGTTCCCTACTTTGTACCCCAGTTTCTGCATTTTTAAAATGAGATGGATGAGATATAGGATTGCCAATTTTCTCCTTGCTAAAATTCAGATTAAGGGGAAGAGATTCATTAGAATGCCACCAAGGTTGACCTGTTCTCAGTTTCAAAAAGGGAGAGAGAAATAGAACTCCTAACACTTCCACTTAGTACCCTCTGTGCTTCCTCATGCAGGGATCACTGTGCTCAGCTAGGGCTCATCACCAGGGGCCACGAGTGAGAGTCTACCCTGGAGTCCTGCCCGGCATGATGATTAAAATGCTACCTGTTCAGTACCAATTTCCAAGGCACCATCAGCGATTACACAGTGGCCAGAGTCAGGGAGAAGCAGCGGAAGCTGGGCTGGCAATGAGGAGGGAGGGACCAGGGATCAGTGCTCATCCCCCACCAGTCCTGGTACTTCCCTGATGACAACCCGGGACTCCGGGGTTAGCGTGGGGTTGGAAGGAAACCGAGAGAGGATGAGCCGCTTCTCCGCTAGGACCTCTTAGTTCATGGTCATCAATTATCAGCTAAACATTTCATCATCCCATCTACTAACTTTCACCTCATCGGGCTCAATATGATGGAACGCGTTATTTTGTGTGTGAAAAGAAAGACAAAAGCAGATGATATCTAATCCCTTCTCCCCAGCTACCCTCAATCAAGAGGGGGATATGTAGACACATGTATGACTCTCGTTCATAAAAACAATTCTAACACAGCACAGTTTGTAGTATATACTATAATAAGTGCAAATAACAGAGGAAGAAAGAATTGTAAGAGTGTTTTGGAAAGAATTGGTGGAAGGATGTATTTTGAACTAGACCTTGGCAAAGGATGGCCAGATTTAAGCATGGGGGGAAAGACATTGTAGGCAGAGGTTAAGAGCCTGAGCAGAGGCATAAGGCAAAAAAGTGTAGGGCCCATGAGGAATACGTGAGGGGATGGGAGGACCAGAAGGGAGGAAGGCAGGGATCAAGTTCCGAATCAATCAGTATGAGAAGAGGAGTTTGGAATGTATTCTTATGCAACTAGGAGTCACTGAAGGTTTTTGAGCAGGGATAATTAGTTCTGTGCTGTAGGCAGACTGCCCTTGGTCATGGCCGCATATGGATGGGCAAGGAGAAGGCATGCAAAGAGCCCATGGAAGGTGCCATTGCAGTAACCACTTCTGTAGCTGCTCAGATATTCCCTTAGAGGCCATGGCCTCCGTAGGGCAATTGAGACAAAACAGAAACTAGTTGAGATTGCATCATTAGGAATGCTTGCAGACCTCAAGAAGACTGGGAAGAATGACCAATATCTGGGTTTGTACTTGGCAGGGCTCATGGAGGGGCTGTGGGGGCAACTAATTGGGGCAGTCATGAGAGTGCAGCTGAAATCACGGCCCACAAAGCCCAGTGAAACCAGGGAGGGGTTAGCTAGAGGTCAAATGGAAGAAGCAGCTGTCCTAATGCGGGCAGCCCTCAGCTGTAGCATCTGTGAGGGGGTAAGGACAGACTGTGAGATGAGTGACCCCCTAAGAGGAGTTCGTGGGTACCCAGTAGTCACCTCTTGTCCTCTCATCTCCTGTATCAGTAACGGGAGTTGGTCTTCACTATGTTGTTTTTGTAAGCTCACATGGAGGCCAAGGGGACAACATAAGGTTCAGAGTAAGTGGATTGGGTTGCAGATCTGCACTTAGCCTGTCACCTCTAAAGCAGCTCTTAACCACACTGTGCCCCCTTCTGCTCTGGTCACTGCTTGATGCGGAGGGCTCTAGAGGTGGCGCAGCCTTGCGTAGGGCCTGGTGCCAGTGACTTAACTTCCCAGTGTGTCAGTTTCTTCCTTGGTAAAGCGGGGATACGAGCTTCGCCTACCACTTGGAGCTGTGAGAATGAAATGAGAAGGTGCAAGCTAAGCTTTTAGCACAAGGTGTGGAACACAGTAACTAATTAATAATGTAATTGCCATATTATATTATTAATGCATAATCATAATTATTACTCACTACTGTAAAATGGGATAAAAATCTGTAGTTTCTGTGATGATCCAGTAATGAACATGAAGGTGTTTTAAAAGTGTAAAACATAGTACAGATGTAAGATATTAATTATGATGATAACAAGGACCCATTCGAAGCAAGATGCTCCCCAGATGCGCTTACAGAGCCAGTGTTGTGTGATTGCCTAGGGAGCTGCTCATTCCTGATCTCTGTGTTCTGGCTTCTCTCACTGCCTGAAATCAGCTGATAAAGGCTTCTCAGCCCCTTCTGCCCTGAGTGGGGCTAGTCTGGTCTGCTCTCCTGGCAGCTTATGTCAAAGATCTTGTTATGATAAGTGTAGAATGAATGAAGCCAATGTCTACTGTGAAGGCCACCTTGGGGGTCAAAGAAGCCATCTCTACCTGCTTCTCTAATGATGCAGGTTATAAAGCCCAGTTGCATTTAGAGCCTTAGTGTTCACAAACCTGTTAAGAAACTTGCCCCAAGTCATGCATCTGGGAGGTGAAGAAGTTGATTTTGGAGGCCTGTCCTATCTGATTCTAATGCTTGTGTTCTTTTTTTATTTTGCATTCACTGTGCCTCTCACTGTCTTATTTGGGGATGATGGAAAGGAGTTAATTAATGATTTGGGATAGGAGAAGTTGGCAGAAATATGGTGATGAGCTCCACAGCCCCTATGGCTACTGATATTAGAGCCAGTCATTGGAGGTATGGGTAACAGACCTATTCTAAGAGGAGTGTTATGTATTATGTATTTGAAAAAAAAAAAGAGACTGTTACCGTTCCCAGCAGTCAGAGCAAAAGCTGATGTTCGGCTCTGGTAATCTATCCAAGTAATAATGACCACAAGGCCAGGATGACCCAGAGCAAAATTATCTTTCCCCTCCCAATTTTTTTTTTTTTTGCTTCCAATTTTAATGAGAAATACAAAATTCCTTCTATTCATTGTTCCAAAGCTTTGAGTCATCCTAATTCTTTCTTCCGCTTCTTCTTACCACCTCCTGTCAGTTCTCAAGTCTGTTGATTTTTCCCTTCTTAAAGTCTCCCTCTTGCCGTCCTTCTCTCCACAGCTTGGTCAGGGCGCCTCGTGTCTTCTCAGGGTTATGGTGGCAGCTCCCTAACCAGCCTCAATGCTCCATCTCTCTGTGTCTCATTCACCCTGTGCACAGGCACCAGTGTGAGCTTTCAGAAGTAAAGCTCTTTTCACATCACATCCCTTCTCAAAGTACTCATGATATGTCCACGGTGTACACAGTGAAGCCCAAGGTCGTGACCATGGTGTTCAAGAATCTTCAAGTCAGACACCTGTGTCATCACTCATGATGGCCAGCAACACCCTCTTCACTTTCTCATACACGTCCTACCAGGCTGAGCTTACAAATCTTGCCTTTGTCACAAATCTTTTCTTGGTTCTCTCATTTAGGAATAGTTAGTCCTTCCTCTGTGTTCCCATCGTCCTTGTTTGGGTGTACTCATTTCATGCTGTTCTGTTTCTGACTTATCCAAGTGTCCATCTTCCTGCCCAGAGAGCAGCCTCCGTATGACCAGAGCCTGGACTGTATGTACCTCAGCGTCCCAGAGAGCATCCATCACTGGCCCCACACAGCAGGCCACAGAGGGATTCAGTTAACATCTTTGCCTCTATTTGACTGCAACTCCCTAGTTGAAAATTACCACATTAAAAAACAACACAACAACAAAATGTCTTTGCCCCAGTATCCCATTATAGAGAGCTTTTGAACTCTTGAGTTGACTTCATGATCTAGTTGTGCCTAAAAAATTATAGGAAAAAGAGATGTTTAGGCATAACATCAAAGGTAAAAAAGCAGATTCAGGATTTCTTCCACCCCTCCCATTTGCAGCTAATACTGGTACCAACATTTGGAGGTGGTGGGTATTTCATTTATTTGCTTATGTTATGTATTTTCTGCATTCTTCTTTTCCCTCTTAAATTACATGCATTATCAGGTGTCTCTAAATTGGGATTAACTAATGAAAAAGCTATATAGTTTTAAAATGTTATCTTGAGCTATATTATAGGGACTCCTATGTCAGGAGGCTTTGGTGAAGAGTCTGGGTTTTATACTGTTAGTGATAAATCATTGGACAGTTTTAAGTAGGGGTGTGATAAGAGATGGATTTAAAAAACATCATTTAGGCTGTAATGGGGAGAATGGATGGAAGGGTCTGAGTGTGGAGTCAGAGAATCCAGTATGATGCTACAGAAGTGGTCCAGGGAATGATGATGGTGGTGTTGACCTGAATGGTGGTAATGAAAATGGAGAGAAGGAAAAGATAATGGAATATATAGTGGAGAAGGGTCAGTGGGTCTTGGAACGAATTTGATGGGGAAGGAGGGTGTACTGGGTTGAACTGGGGCTTCTAAAAGATATGTCCATCTGGAACTTCTGAATGTGACCTATTTGGAATAAGTGTCTCTGCAGATGTAATAAAGATAAGGATCTTGAGATGAGATTAGATTATGGCAGGTCCTAAATCTAAAGATGAATGTCCTTATAAGAGACAGAAAAGAGACAGACACACAGATCAGAGGGGAAGGTCATGTGAAGACAGAAGCAGAATCAGAGTGATGCATCTGTGAATCAAGGAAGGCCAAGGATTGCCCCCAGCCAACAGAAGGTAGAAGAGGCATAGAATAGATTCTTCTTCAGAGCCACCAGAAGGAATCAACCTTGCCAACATCCGATTTAGGCCTTTCGGCCTCCAGAACTGTGAAACAAGAAAGATCTGTTGTTTTAAGCCATTAAGTTTGTTATGTCATGTGTAGGAAGCTAATATGGAGGGGAAGAGGGAAATGAAGAATACCTCCTCAGACTTCTAGTTTTAGGTACCTAATAGATAGTGATACCATTTACTAAGATGGGGAAGACAGGGAGAAGGGCAAGATTTTCTACAACTAAGTATATTTTCTGGGGGTGGCAAGGTGAAAGGAATTCTACAGGAAGTAGAATTCAGAGCTGCCTTGCAGATCCAAGGGAGAGGAGGGGGTAAGCATAGGAGGCTCCAGGTCTAGAGTTAAAAGTTACAGGGAGGGAGAGCCAGAAGGATTGAGTAAAAGAGTGACAGGGGAGCTAGTGGTGACACACTCTTATCTTCCTTCCCAATGAACGTGGGCCATTTACTTAATTTCTTTGAGTTTCATTTGCTTCGTCTTAAGATAGAAGTTAAAAAAAACTCACCATCAATAAACTGACAAGGCAGCCTACTGAATGGGAGAAGACATTTGCAAATGATGTATCTAATAAGGGGTCAAGATCTAAAATATATGAAGAACTTATACAACGCACCAAAACCACCAAATAATCTGATTGAAAATGGGCAGAGGACCTGACTAGACATTTCAGGATCTGAATAGACATTTTTCCAAAGAAGACATGCAGGTGACCAAAAGACATGTCAAAAGATGCTGAACATCACTAATCATCAGAGAATTGCAAATCAAAACAATGAGCTATCACCTTACACCTGTCAGGATGGCTAGAATCAGAAAGACAATAATAACAAGTGTTGGTGAGGATGTGGAGAAGAAGCAACCCCCATGTACTGTTGGTATAATGCTAACTGGTCAGCCACTGTGGAAAACTATATGGAGGTTCCTTAAAAAATTAAAAATATAATATGACTCCATAATTCCACTGCTGGGTATTTACCCAAAGAAAAGGAAAACACTAATTCAAAAAGATCTATGTTCCTCTATGTTTATTGCAGTATTATTGACAACAGCCAAATTATGGAAGCAGCCCAAGTGTCCATCCATAGATGAATGGATAAAGAAGATATAATATATATATATATATGTATATATAAATATATATACACACACACAATGGAATATTCCTCAGCCATGAAAAAGAATAAGATCTTTCCATCTGCAGTAATGTAGATGGATCCAGAGGGTATAATGCCAAGTGAAGTAAGTCAGACAGAAAAAGACAAAAATCATATGATTTCACCCATATGTGGAATTTAAGAAACAAAACAAAGAAACAAATGAAGAAAAATAGAGGTAAGCAAACAAAACTCGGACTCTTAAATTCAGAGAACAGACTGGTGGCTGCGAGAGGGGAGGTGGCTTGGGGGAATGGGTGAAATAAAGGGGATTAAGAATACACTTTGGTGGGGTGCCTGGGTGGCTCAGTGGGTTAAAGCCTCTGCCTTCGGCTCAGGTCATGATCCCAGAGTCCTGGGATCAAGCCCCACATTGGGCTCTCTGCTCAGTGGGAAGCCTGCTTCCTCCTCCTCTCTCTCTCTCTCTCTCTCTCTGCCTACTTGTGATCTCTGTCAAATAAATAAATAAAATCTTAAAAAAAAAATACACTTTTGTGATGGGCCCTAAGTAATGTATAGAATTGTTAAATCACTATAATGTGCACATGAAACTATTATAACACTGTATGTTAATTATACTTCAATTACAAAAAAAGCAACACTTACCTCAGAATTAAGAAGATGCCCTTTATTTACCTTTTTCCTAAGATGTTTCTCTAAGGATCAACATTTTTGCCTTTTTATTCCACGTCTTGGTATCAAAAGAATTAGTTGCCATGCACGAATGTCATTAAGGAGAAGAATTTGCTCTCAATAGAAGTAAGCTCTGCTACCTTGTAGTACTTGGGGACGGAAAGTCTCCAGGACAGCTGTTCTTTGACCATGTGAGCAGATAACCAAGTGCCTTAAATATCTAAGTTTTTATTTTTCCAGGGATTTCCCAATTTTCCATTCAAGATATTGCTCCCCCACCTCCCAGTGTCTGGTCCAGAAGGGATCACTTTACTGTAATATGGTATTTATAAACACATCAAGGTATTTTATTGCAAAAGAATTTTTGAATTGCAGAATCTAAGAAAAGTCTTCAAATCATTTGCCTCTTGCTTTCCATGTAAGATTACAGGTACTCTGATAAAATCAATGTACTTGTTCAACCCTCTTGTGTCAGTTGCCTATAAATTTTCAAGATTCAGTCAGTGATCCTCGAACGTGCTGACAGATTCTTTACGTTTTGGTTTCTGCGGTTAGAAAACATCTAGGAAGCTGTAAATAATTGTCTCCCTGCCTTTGTTGAAGCTGTTCTCTCTGCCTGAAAAATCCCCCATTGTTATTCTATCCTGGCCTTCCCTAATCCTTCCTAATACTGCTTAAAGGTCCCACTTCCAGGAAAACCCCTCCTTTTTACTGTATTGGTTTGGAGGTGGAGATATTTGGAGAAATCTAGGCATTCCCCCGCCCTACCCCACCCCACCCCAGCCAGCTGTTCTTCCCTGACCTCCTTCCCATGGCAATTTCTGTACCATTCTTGGTTTATTGGACCCTGTCTGCATTGAGTGCTGTGGTTTCCCTTGTCTTGTTTTCTTTCCTTCCTTCTCAGCACCTTGATCTCCACTCTGGTCTGCGTTCTATCCACACAACCTCCCGCTGTGAGGAGTGCAAAGTGTCCATGTGCATAGATGGACACAGGCATGCTTACAGGTGTGCAAGTATCCTGAACACACATACTGTATATGAATTTTGAAGTGGCTCTTTGCTCAATGCTCTCATTGGCAGTAGGTATCAGGTACCATATTGATGAAACATTTTGGTGTTAGACCTTGTTCTTTGACTTAGCTTCTGAACCACAGGTTTGGCTTCTCCTTCCTTCCTTCTCAATTCTTTCTCCCTGATTCATATTACTGCTCCGCATCCCACCGTAACTTTCCCCCAGTACTCACAGCTTGTTTTCCCTGGATAATAATTCAGCTTGTCTCTTGACCGTGGCTTCACGTAACCGTGGCTTCTCTCTCTTGGATTCCCTTGGATAAACCACTTATGAATTCAACCCATTCTCCAGGACTCTCCTTTGATATCCCACCATTGGGCCTGTCTTATTTTATTAGCAGAACATTTTTTTACCTTATTGACAATAACTCAGGGAAGAACTAAACTCCAGAAACATTATAATCTCTCTCAAGAGAAAGATTTAGAGAAGATATATGGTGGCCCCAGTTTAGTTACCCATCAGGTTTCATGAAAATATTGCTTTCGAGTATAGAAAAAGTCCCTGTGCTTTGTAGGCTCATTTTCTAAACAGTCATAGTTTGGGGAAACCCACATGCCTGTAATTACTTGGTAAATCATAATGGGGCCTCACTGTATGATGCACGGAGAAGTTTAGTGGCAAAGGTGTAGGACTTTTGTTTGTTGTTTTTCAAAAGTCAAGCAAAGAAGTCAGGTTCATTACTTCTGATTCGTTCCATATAGTCTCATCTGTCTCATGTTGATACTTTTATTGATGATGTAGTTTAAAAGACCTCACAGTAACAACCAAGATTACTGAATGTCAGAGTTCAAGGCCCTTAAAGACCATCTAGCCTCACTTTTTCCAAAGTGAGGAATTGTATTCCTGGAGGCACCTGGGTCGTTTTGGTGTGGTATCTGGTTTCAATGCTAAGTACTGTTGACTCTCTTAGTGTGAGGCATTCTTTAATTCTTCAGCCTTCTGATTAGCCCAGGAGATTTGGAGCCAAAATATCCTTATCACCTCTCCATTACAGTTTGGAGCCAAATGTCCTTATCACCTCTCCATTACTTACTAATCATCTTAATTTATTCATTTGTTTATAAATGATGCAAAAGTAAATCCAAGGCAAAAAACCCCTGCAGGTTGCCCTCTCTATGGAATGAACTTCATAATGCCTCTGTTGTCACTGTGTTTATTTTTCATGCTTCACATCTACACATGGCAAGGGATATTTATTTTCTATTGAAGATGGTAATATAAAGTTTTCATTTACAAACGAATATATAAGTAAAAATAGGAGCTAATCAAAAGGAAAAGAATTACATTTATTAAGACCCACATACTCTCAGGATCTGGGAAATTCGTGGCGAAAATGAAGAGGCAGTCCTCACTCTCTTCGGAATTAGGTCAATTATGTTGAACTTCACAGTCTTTGTGTCTCACCTTTGTCTTTCTAATATGAAGCTTCCAGAATTATCTCCACCAAGTATCTGACTTAATTTTTCCTGTGGCAAGGAACTCCTCAAGAATACTGTATGTGATGCCGTGGGAAACCACGTGAGGCTGGGATGTGTCAAGGCATTTCCAGGGGGGCTCCTCCTGTAGGCAACAGGCCGCACACAAGACTCTCTCCATCTTAAGAGATGATTTAGCTCACAGCAGAGCCAGGAAAGAGTTAGTCCACCAAATACTTCCATGGCTTCTGTCAGAAGATGGCTGGGATGCTCTTGAAATCTCTTGGGATATCATGTCATCCCCTTCCCGCAGCAGAAAGTGGACTGTTGCCACATCTGAGAAGTGATTGGTGATGTTGTCATTAGGAGCCACTTCTCCTCAATTGTCATCTTGGCTTTCACTTTTCCAAATCAAGTTTGGGGGGGAGGAGATATTGGGGTCTGGTGAACATCTGGGTAGCATATTGGTTAAAGGAATCTGTTTCTCTTTTCCTCTTATAGTAAGGAAACTATCCTCCATTCCTAGGAAAATGATTAATGATAGCACACGGAAGCCAAAAGCGAATGAGCTATTAACTTACTCTCCTTCTCTTTCTCTCTTTCTTTATTTCTTCTTTCTCTCTCTCTCTCTTCCTTCCTTCCTTCCTTCCTTCCTTCCTTCCTTCCTTCCTTCATTTTTCTTTTTTTAATCTCCTACCTGTGGACCGACAAACTCTTCCAGTGTGTTTTGACTTGAGTCACTCAAAATTCTAGGCATCTCCCCAGCTCTGTTTCTTGAAGCGCCTGTGGCTTTTGCTGATTGACTTCCTTTTTGGTGTCCTTGAGCAATCATCTGTTGTATGTGACACAGAAGTTTCTGAAGCGTAAAATCCTGCCTTTACCTTCCACTTCAGTTTCTCTGTATCAGTTGAAGGCAAACCGCAGGCCAGACAGACAGGAAGGCATGTTCACAAGTGTGTGCTGACCTAAAAGAGTTGGGTGACTCAACAACTGAGGTCAGGGTCACCTCCTGTGGCCACCTGACTTTAGACACCATAGAGAGAGCAGAGACCTGGCCCCAAGTCCCCAGGTCACCCTTTCCTGCAGCAGCTCGAGGCCTCACATCTCCCTCTAAAGCTCACAGGAGTTGAGAAGCAGAGTCTGATTCTCCGCACATGCGCAGGACACGGGGGTCGAGGTGCCTCTCTGTAGCCTCAGAACCCCAATGCAGCCTCCTCTCCCTCCTGCAAGACCCTCCCTCAACAATCCTCAGTCCTACCTTTTTTTTTTTTCAGCTTGAAACTTCTCCTCTCAGCCTCTGTGTTTCTCCACAGTTCTTCCTGTTTTCCACTCCTGAGCCCGTGGGCAGCCTCTCTGTGTGATCTGTGTCCATAAGGCCATTTCTTTTCTGTCCCTATGCCTACAGATCTGTACCTCCAACACTGGCTCTTACCTCCTCACGCTGCTCCTCTCCACATTTCCCTCACACTCAGAGAGAGGCCAGGGAAGGCCTGTGGATGGGCCTCAACCTGCAGCCAGACCTGAGCCACGCTTTCATCACAGAGGAGGGCCTCCCCCTCATCCGGCCAGCTTCCCAGTCACCCCTAGATCTTGGGGGGAATTGCTCTTATTTGTGGCCCATTTGTCCTCCTCCTAGGCCTGTACATTGAGGCTAGATAAAGGTAGGAGAGCTGAGAACCTGGCATCTTCTGAAACTCATCCATCTCTGTGCTTGCCTCCTCACTCTTGTCCTGCATGTATGGCTGTCCCCATGCCTGTCCTTTCACTCCATCTAGGCCCAGCCCCGGAAGCCTCTGCTCCATACCTAATGGCCTGTCTCCTGGCTCGGTTAGTGCTCACTTCAGAGGACAGTGTCTGTGCTTATCTCCTTCATCCTTTCTCTTGCCGAATTATCTGTGAGTCCCTTGAAAGCAGAGAACATACCTGACTCGTCTTGGTCTTCTCCCCATTCACAGTACAGGGCTCTCAGCACATAGAAATCATTCCATTTGCTGAGTGACAGTAGGAGGAGGTGGTTGAGGCATGACTCCATGGTGTGAGATGGGGATACACTAGAGCCTTGCTTGTATGATCCAAACATCTCTCTCTCCCAAGAACACCTGAGATGGAAGCAGAAGCCAGTAGGGAGGAAACACACAACCCAAGTCTTCATTCCACAGTCTATGTTCAGCCACTATTGACTGAATGCTTTTTTTGTGCTGAACTGAGGAGGGGAGAAAGACAAGACCATATGATGTAAGTGTATACGGATAGAAAATAATTTAACTTAATAAAACATAGTTCCAGGGGCGCCTGGGTGGCTCAGTGGGTTAAAGCCTCTGCCTTCGGCTCAGGTCATAATTCCCAGGGAGGGTCCTGGGATCGAGCCCCGCATCCGCTCTCTGCTCCGCGGGGAGCCGGCTTCCCCCTCTCTCTCTCTGCCTGCCTCTCTGCCTACTTGTGATCTCTGTCTGTCAAATAAATAATTAAGATCCTTAAAAAAAAAAAAAAAACAAAACATAGTTCCAGTCATGAATATTAATGGATTAGAAATAGGAACAGAAGAATTTTATAACATGTAGGAGTGACTAAAATGATAAAATTCAGGATAAATTTAATAAGAGGGTTACATAATATGTATAAAGAAAATAATTCAGTTTTATTTATTTATTTTTAATTTGAAAAGAACAAATGGTGCCCCATCCTTCCAAGACCTCATATCCCAGGAGCGATCTGATCGCCTCTGCCGCAGAGCAGTCATTACCATATGGCGGCAACGGGCCTCTGCGTCTTCACATCTTCACGTCTCTAGATTGCTCATATGCTCCCATGAGTGTTAATTTCCCTGACTAAGCAAAGCTTTAATAATAAAAAGAAACAATTTCATCAATAGCATAAGATATCTATGAGGAAAAGCGGTTAATAAGCTTATTAATAAGGTTAATAAGTACATTAGTGAAGCTAACATGTTTATGCTCATCAGGTTAACCACTTGATGACACTGGCAGAGTCTACTCTGGAGTGGAAGGGCGTCTGGTGATTGGATCCAAGTATACTCTGAATTATTCATTCCCTTTCATTTCAGAGACATAGAGATGGATTTTGAGCTAGGAAAATCTGGCTCTCAGGTGACAATTACTGAACAAATAATGTACATGCCATTTCAGTGTCTCTGTATGTGTCCCTTAGTAGCTTATAAAGAGGTTATAAACATAAAATGACCTATTTTATATTACCGGTGTTAGGGCATTTGTATTTTTTCTTTTTTTAAGTCTTTATAAAGACTTTATAAAGTCTTTACCGAAAATTATGTGTATTTAAGTTATGCAACATGATTTGACATACATATAGAGAATGAAATGATTGCTAAAGTCAGGCTAATTATGAATGTGTCTTCTGCTCACATAGTTACCATTTTTCAGTGTATAGTGAGAGCGCTGAAATCTACTCTCTCAGCAAATCTCCAGTATTCCGTATGGTATTCTTTAGTACTATTTTAAGGCATTTCCCACTATACTTTCAACTCTACAGTAAAATAGAGCATTATTAAAATAGAATTTATAAGTACGCAAATTTACCAGAAAGTACATAATACATAGTTAAATATGGGCAACATTCTGCTTTATACCTCAACATCAACATCTCCCAAAGATCCTGTCTTTTTCCACTCACCGGTTAGCAAGCTTTATCTCTATCTATGAATAACAGTAACAGCAAAGGAGCTTAACAATGCCTGCTTGACCTATCTCTATCACTGAAACATACATTCTTAACGTATCAACTTCTTTTAAAGGAGGTGTTCAAGTCTTCAAAATGTATTGATGAGAAGTCTGAATTTTTTCAGAAATGCCTAGTGAATTCTAAACTATTTTAGACCTGATCTATGAAGTAGAACTTTGAACATTGGCCATCCATTCTTCTGGACATGGAAACAAAATAACATTTTTCAAGGGGAATCCTGGCCTCATCCCCAGCCATCTTGCTCTCAGAAAGGCAGGCTGGATATGTGTGTGGGTTGAGGGGTTTGGGCTCTCATCTCTGCAGTGGTTCCTGGTCAGGAACCCAGAGCCCGCTAAAGCCGTGTTTTTCTTTATTTTTTTTTCTTTTAAAGATTTTATTTATTTATTTGAGAGAGAGAGAGAGAGCATGAGGGAGGAGGTCAGAGGGAGAAGCAGGCTCCCCATGGAGCTGGGAGCCCGATGTGGGACTCAATCCTGGGACTCCAGGATCATGACCTGAGCTGAAGGCAGTCACTTAACCAACTGAGCCACCCAGGCGCCCTAAAGCCGTGTTTTTCAAACTGAGTTGCAACTCATTAGTAGGTCATAAAATTAGTTTAGTGCCCTGTTGTCCAGTAGAAATATTATGTAAGCCACATATGTAATCTAAAGTTTTCTGTTAGCTACATTAACAAAATAATTGATGTTAATTTTAATAATATATTGTATTCAATCCATTATATAAACATATTGTCTTTATGACATGTAATTAATATAACATTATTAATGAGATCATGCACATTCATTTTTTTGTACTGGGTTTTCAGAACCTGTATACTTTATTTATTGTACTCTTTAGGCATACCTCAATTCTGAACAGCCACATTTCAGATTCCCACTAGCCACATGTGGCTGGTAGCTACTGTATTAAACAGCCAAATTTAGTGCTTGCCAGTTTATACTCAGCAACAGAATAGAACAGAATGGAAAATTTCAGAGGGCATTGCTAATAGTAAGGTAAATAATTTTTCAGGGGGTGCAAAATACGTTTCTGAGTGGGGATCATGGTTTAAAAAAGTTGCAAAGTTGATGTATTAAACCAAGTTGATCTTTACCCCCTTTGAGTGCCTATAGAGATATCCTGAAGATCGCTCCCTTGAAAACACAAGAGTTGCGTGGGGGCACTTGCCAGGCCATGCACTGGCTCTTAGGCTCACCACTTCTTGATATATATTCAGGGCTTAGAGATCAAGTAAGATTTGGGATGATTGCTTGGAGAACATGCAGCTCCCCAGTCTGCATATATGCTAAAACTTTTCAGAACCGAGCCAGATCAGCAGAGAGATGGGGCCTTTGACCCTCATCAGGCTGTTTTTTCTATTTGACCTTGGTGTGGCATTATGATGATAGGGTTCAAAGCTGCTTTACATAACAGCGTCATCAGCATGTAATGGGCACTCTAATGCATTGTTGGGGAAAGGTGTGTTGGTACAACATTTCTGATGGGCAGTTTCCTGCGTATCAAAGAATTTAAAAATATGTGTGCCCTTGGAGCCAGTGCCTCCAGGAGTTTATTTTTTCCACTTCCAGGCATAAAAGGAAGTGATAAATGTGTGAATAAAAATTTAGGTATCCTAAATGCAGTGTGTTATGTTGGATTGGGTCCTGGAACAGAAAAAGGACATTAGTGGAAAAGTAATAAAATCTGAGTGAAATATGGAGTTTAGTTAATAATAATGTAACAATGTTGGTCTCTTAGTTATGAGAAATGTGCTATGGTAATAATGTAAGATACTATTGTTAGGGGCAACTGGGTGTGGAGTACATGGGAACTCTCTGTACTGTCTTTGCAACTTTGCTCCAAACAGTAAATTATTCTAAAATAAAACGTGTATTAAAATATTTAATCCAACATTTTAATTTAATATTTAATTTGATTCAACATTTAATTCAATATTTAATTTTAAATGTTTATTAAAATATAATTTTTATTAATAATAAGTATTTTCATTACAGTACTACGGTAAAACAAAATTGGAAACAGCCTATCCAACCATTGAGGATTTCTTAAATAATTTTGGTGCTTCATACAATTAAATATCAGGGGCGCCTGAGTGGCTCAGTTGGTTAAGTGTCTGACTTCAGCTCAGGTCATGATGTCAGGGTCCTGGGATGGACCCTGCAGTAGGCTCTGCACTCAGCAGGGAATCTGCTTGTCCCTCTCCCTCTGCTCTGCCCTCTGCTCTCTCTCTTTTCAAAAAAAAAAAAAAAAAATCAGACAGTCATTTAGATGATATTTTAAAATTAAATTTGTTTGCATATAAAGATGTTGACAATATACTTAGTGAAAAACAACTTCCAACCCAAAATATTATTTTATAAGGTATGTATGTAAAGAGAATTAATTCACAGAATATGCACCAAAATAGCAAGAATTGTTATCTCTAAGTTAATGAAATTAGAGAGGATTTAAAACATATATATGTATATATGTTTTAAAACATATAAAACATATATGTATGTATGTAATTATGTATATGTGTTTTCTGATTTTCCTTATATTGGTTTTCTAATAAGAATTTTTAAAGTTTTTTTTTGTTGTTGTTTGTTTTTTATTTTTTGCAAAAGTGGATCAGATGAGTCAGAGTGCCCTGACATGGGGTAACAGCGATGAGTGTGTTCTCACCGCAGACTTGGAAACAAGGGACTCCGCTTGCCCCCCTGAGAAATTACACTCAGGAATCAACATTGAAAGTGTTAGTGTTGAGTGGGTGAAATCTCTTTAAAGTATCAGAATGATTCACAGGCAAGAATTAGTCCCAGCTACAACCAAACTTGACATTAAGAAGTACAGTTGAGAAGTGCATCTGTCACAAAGGATTTGGCTGAGATTGGCTGTGTCTGGAGGAAAGTCACGGAGGTGGCCAGTGCCCATCAAAACAGGCCCAGGAACGATGTGCCCCAGCAGACTGGCCTCCGTTTTCTTTCTCTCTCATAGGTTCACCCCATGGTGAACTGAAAGCATCATCATGTTATCCTGGCCCAGTAGCATTAAGCATTTAGATCACCCCGTTAATTCCCTCACTCCTGTAAGGATTAGACCCTTGAAGGAGCCTGCTAGTCAACTGGCTGTCCTCAGCTGGTCAGGCTGACATAAGCATCCACCCACTTAACAATGAGCTTCCTCGTGAATTAGCAGATTTGGCAGCTAATTTGATGAATGTGTCTATGAGCACTGTTAGCATGAGTCAGTGCTCTGGGTCCAGTCAAATCTGTGGCTTTGACAGTAGAAATTTATGAGCCCAAGAAGGGAGGGGCTAGACCATGGCCCTGTGAGTTGACCAAGATAACGGTCCTCTTGGGGCCTTGTCAGGCTTCCTCTCAGCCTCTTCTCCATGCTATGAGTCACTTTTCTCCTAGCATGTGGCAGCTCACTGATTTCTTTTTCAGAGACCTGCCCATCTACCTGGGATTGAGAAAACCAGTCCCATACCCTTGGGTAGGGCAGCAGAGCCCAGTGAGATGAGTGCTGTTGTAACGTGGCCAGAGAACTCTGAGAGACATGGGAACCTGACAAATTTGCAGTGCGTTGAGTAGTTCCAGGTATCAACCCTAGCTTGCTCGAGATTACTCATGTCACTGTACCATGGCCCTGCTGTGCTGAGAAAAGCATGAAACATGGTGTCAGCAGGTTTTGGTTCTGTGGTTTTTGTCCTAATTATCTGGGTGACCTTGCACAAGCACTTTTTGGGTCTTTGATCATAAAATTAAGGATGATGGTCCATATGACATAGCATTGTTTTAAGTTTAGTTGTCATGATGGATGGGAAAGTATACTATAAACTAAAAAGAACTTTACAAAGTAATTATTTCTTTACCTAGGAACCGTATTAGAATTTGTGTGTCTGTGAGCGACTTTTGAAATGCAAACAAATTGAAATATTTTATGTTCTAGAAACTTAGTTTATCATGCAATTCATGGAAACCCATCAATTATAGAAGAGACATAATTAAGTATTTAACTCCTATTAAGCAAAACCAATAACTAGGTTTTGTTTTAAATGATTGCTTTGCATCTAAATTAGATTTCTGTTGATTATTTTTAAGATAACAGTTTGATGAAGAATATTCTTTTGCTACCCGAATTCCAAAGCCGTGGTGGAACCTCTCCAAAGTAGAAGCCCCTAGAATTCTTAGGGATAATTTTCTGTGAACCTGTAGGCACACCATCTTGTCTGGCCTATGCCCGACTTCTTAGGTTAAGTTCACTTGTGACCTTTGCCTGGCTACACACAGTACATCAGGAGAAAAAAAATCCTGAACAATTGTCACAAGACCTTCATGGTGTGGCTTCTGGTTATGTCAGTTTCCCTCTCTATGTCCATTAATAAGATCGAAAGAAGACTTCCCTTGTAGGGTATGGTTTCAATGGAACACTAAAGGTGGAATTGCTTTGTAAACTATTTCAATCCTATTATTGTTACTCCTTCTTATTTTGTTTGTTCAATAAAACAGTAATGCTGAACATTTTGAACTTATTTTTAAGGTGGGGACATAGAGTAGGGCAGGCTGACCTCCTAACCCAGACCACTTGATGCTTGGACACCATCCTGCTGGATCTTCAGGGCTTGGGCATGTCCATTGATAGAATACTCCCTCCTGGTTGAAGTTAACTACTCTTTTGGAAGAGTTCTACTTTGGAAATTCTTTCTATAAATAGAAGTCTGCCTATTTTCCATTGTCGTTAGTTCTTTCTGCTGCTGTGACAAGAGAATAAACCCTTATCTGCCATGACACAGATTTTGTGGGCAACTGCCATGTTCCTCTTTCTCTTTTCTACAACTCATACTTCTCTTTGCTATACCTCAATCCTCTCTGCTGTTTTTGCTTGAAGTATTTTCCAAACTCTTCAGCATCTTGGCTGAGTTTCTTCAGATACAGAGAACTGGTCACCCCAGTCTGTCACTTGAATTATAGATACAAACGGCTAACACTTATGGAGCACCTTTTCTGTGGTAGCACTGTTCTAAGAACTATATATAAATTAGCTCATAACAACCCTATGAAGAAGGTACTCTTATTCTCCCCCCTTTTAGAGAAAAGGAAACAGAGGCATAGATAGTAATTCACTCACCCAAGTAGTAGGTGGAGAATCTGGAATGTGAACACTGGCCTCCACTGTGCCATATGGCCCTCTATGAGAAAGAACATTTGTCCCTGTCTTTGGACTATGAGCACAGGAGAAAATTGAACATTATTCATTCATTAGTAGACCCAATGATAGGCACATTCTATGCTTTACTCTATTGCACAAGCCCAATGGCTTCTTTCTAGTTCTTGGTTTTCCCACATGTCATATGAAGGGGTTTGATGAGGTGGTTTCTGAGACCCCCCTGTAGCAGTAATATTAGATAATTTCAAGGCCTAGCAGTTTACAGCAATGGCAACTTAAAATGTCTGGCCTGGTTTCTGGGCCACAATGTACTGATTTACTCATGGTGTAGGCTTACCTATGTTAGTTGAAAGCATTTCTCTTACTAAGAAAATCCTATTCTGATCTTGGTCATTGTTTCTATACAATGGGAATATTTTGAAGAAAATTGGTTCTGGTGAAAATGGGTCAGATGCGTTTTACATCTGGTCTGCAGTTCTCCCTGTTCTCTAGCTCACAGGACACATACATATGAATTCCTCTTCTTAAACCCCAGATCTAATAGCTCAGGCCACTAACCCAACATTATGATTCCCCAGTGTTTGCCGAGTAGGAGTTGAACTTGCTAGCATGCTATTCAAGACCCTCAACTCATGTTCCTGCCTTTATCTCCATGGTGCATCTTTACCCATCATTGGCTTCTCATTTGACGCACACTTCTCCCTTCATTTGGAATCCTCTTGAATCCTTTGTCATGTTGAAATTCTACTTGTTTTTTAGGGTCAGCATCAATGACCCTTTTGGTTTGGAGCCAACCTTTTTTTTTTTTTAGACCCATGATCTACCACCTCCAAACTCCTACAGCATTTAAACTGTGCTTCTCTCTCACTGCCCTTACTCCAATTTAATTGTCATAATAATTTTTTTGGTACAGGCAAAATGATTGTATTCATGTAATAGAGTTTTCTTTTTGATAATTATGAAGGTGCATACAAGTTTGTATAGATATTTGCTCTGGTGATCCTCGATTTTTAAAATATTTTGTTTGTTTATTTATTTATTTATCATACTCATGGGGAGGGCAGAGGCAGAGGGAGAGAGAAAGTCTTAAGCAGACTCCCCACTGAGCACAGAGCCCAATGTGGGGCTCCATCTCAGGACCCTGACCTCATGACCTGAGCCGAAATCAAGAGTTGGACACTTAATGGACTCAGCCACCTTGGCCCCACCATCCTGTTTTATTTTTTAATGGGATGATCATAAGAAAATGGATAACTGAAGAGAAAGTCAGTTTGAAAGAGAGACTGAGTTGTTAAAACTATTTTAGCAATGATAACATAGGATCCGTCCTAGAAAGTCTGCCTCAAGAATCAAGTTTGAGGCCATTTTCTTTTTTCTAGGTTACTAGCTTCCTAGAACATGGACAGACAAAGCATAGGCCAAAGGTATAGCTTTGTTGTGCCATTTCTACACGTGGCAATAGGACACTGTGGAACTAAGATAGTTTTTGGAGCTTGGCTTAGGTGAGTTTTGGCTCCACCTCTTAAATTTCCACCCTTAAGTCTCTTATTTGTTAAGATGAATGAAAGGGAATTTGCCCCATTTGTGAGTGCTCAGCAACTTTGAATATTCTTTTTACGTTTGGGGAACAATTTACAGTAAAAATTCTGCTTCCTCGAGGTAGGAGCCAGAATTCTCAGGGCACAGGCGTGAGATCACAGGCTCCATCAGCCAGAACTATTGATATGAGACTTCATTCATTTCAGTTGGAGCCACCCGGGAACCAGTTGCCATGAGAACTCTCTTTTGGTGAGAGTGGTGGTGTAGCTCTTGTGGGTCAGCCAAAGTTGACTCTGTGTCCAGGCCCCAGAGTTGCTGTTACAAGCCATCATGTGTATGTGCAGGAGCAGGAACCGGGATATTTTTACTTAGGTGTTTGGGCAACCTGTCTAGGTTTTCATTATCTTTATGAAGCTCTATAGTAACTAAATTCCCTGTAGATGTTATTGTAGCTAGTTATCTGGAATGAATGGGATCCCAAGTCTTGCTATAAAAATTTTGCTAACTGAATGGGAGGAATAGTTGAATTACTCTCCCTTTTCCCCACTGTGATCCTCCTCCCCTCACACACTCCCCCCCCCCAACCCCCAACATGCATACAGTGACTTTAGAAATTCTGGATGAAATCAGGCAAATGTCTTTCTATGTTTGTCCTGAGTTCTTGACTCCCCTAACTCAGTGCTTGGCACATGGTGAATGCTACTTTCCTAGAAAACACCCATTGTGTTTGATATCAGTTTTTATATAAGTAGCTGACAGCATTTTAGCAGCCTAAAAGGATGATTAATGCTTGTGAGTATCTGGCGTCCAGTAATGTTATACCCCCTTTTCACTGAGGCTGGCAAGGAAGGAGATATTGCATTTGTCTTACAAATTTGCTGGGGCAGAGCCAGAGTAAACATTGACTGGAGGTTCCATTTAAGGCCAACTCATTAGAATTTTAAACACTTTGTAAGAATGATCTCAATTAGCACAGCTCATTAGACTAATTAGACTTTAAGCCTTTCTTTTAACCTGGTAGCCTTGGTGGGACTCCCGAAGATGTGTTGCCGGGGGTGGATGTCTACATGGTTGTGTACCTGTGGATGTGCCAAAGAGTTAATTTTCCCACAGCAGGGTGGGGTAATCCAAAGAAAACAGATGGAGAATTAGAGTGGCTTGACAAAAGCACTATATGATTGTAAAAGGAAACAGGACCCAGGCTTGGCAAAAGAGAGAGAGAGACAGAGAGAGAGAGAGAGAGACTTCTGTTGCTTTCTCTCTTACCACAGCCAGAAGATGCTGCTGTTGCTATTCCATGCTCAAGGCTGGTCAATGAAAATGGTTTTAGAGAACAGCCACTGCTATCTGTTTCCAGGCCAGCCTTGGGTAACCTTAGGATGACTTACTTCATGTTAAGCCAAAAATCTGTGCTAGCCCTCGTCCTGACTAGTACCTGTCATGCGCCAGCAGCAGTGTCTTGGGTGACTCTTCCCTTGGGAAGGCATTTGTCAAGTGTCCAACCTGTGTTCTTCCAGTTAACTCTTTGTAGATGCCGGCACTCCCCCTCCCTCTTACCGTCCTTGAAGTTATGAAATCTTTGAAATATGTTGATTTTGGTTGTGAAATATATCACATCAAGACTCAAGACACCCACTGTCTTTTCATATGTTTGATTCCCAGAAGTTCTCGGGTTTGGAAGAGAACCCAGGGGTCCCACCCAGCAGAACTCCTAGTTTACAATAGCACGCACAGGTGCACATTGCACCCACTTCCGGTGACAGGAGCCTGTCCTGTCTTCCTGTCTTCCACCCACCAAAGTCTCTTGATATCTAGAGCCACGCTGAGTATGCTGAATCTAGCTCCCACATGATGGCTTTTCAAACATGTCCATGAATCCCTGACTCTGCCATTTAGGCAAAGAACTCCATCCTCCATCAACTGTTTCTCAGGTGGTACCATTTTGAGATCTTTCTCCTTCCTGGCCTATAACCCTCCTCCACTTGTTCGCTTTCTCACTTGCAGTGAAGACCTTAAAACAGAGAACATTTGTCTTGCTGTGTCTACCCTCAACAATGGCATAGAATGAATTTCACCCTCTTTGCCCAGGCCTTTATACTTCTGTTGATATAGCCAGCACATGGTAGCTTTAGCTTTATTTGGCGATCTTATCAGACCTTTGGGTCATACCAAACATCGTGTCTACTGACCTCTCATATCTTGGCTTGTCCATGTGGTGGCTCAGTTGTGTCTGTCAGTACTATGACCATGCCCCTCACCCCCCCCAACAACAAGGGTTGAAATGACCCCATTTATCTTGTTGGATCTGCATGGTCTTTCTGTGTAACTCACTCAAGAGCCAAGACGTATGGATTGTCCTAAGCTGTTTCTTGAGGTCAGGGAGAGTTCCTCTTGCCCACCTACTACAGTTTATTGACTTTTACTCAGAAAACCCTACTTGTGATTTTTTTTTTTTAGCCAAAAACTACTAACCCCCTGAATTCCATATCCTGAGCTGTTTTTTCTGCTCACACAGCAGTTTCTTGGAAGTGAAGAGCATGCTGGAGAGGGTTAGAAACAGAGGAGATGGTCTTCAACTCCTATTCTTTCTTGGCTTTCTTTCTAGGGGTCGAATAGTTTCTTCTTAAGAATCTCATCATAGTCTTTCAAACCCAAAATGTCATTTATTTTTCTATCACTTACTACCTAATGGAGGCTGGGAATGGGAAGAGGAACAAGGGGAAGTCAGTGCGTCGTAAAGGGCATTGGATCAGGAGCTAGGCTGGTTTCATAGGCGTCTGACCTATGCAGGTACACTAGACCCTGCATCTGGATTAATGCTCCATTGCTGCCATCTTGAAATTCCTAAGTTTTGAACAAGAGGCCTCATGTTTCTGTGTTGTACTGGGCCCAGCCAATTATGGAGCTGATGCATCCTGACTAGAAGTATCTTTCTTCCCCCTTCTCCTCCATCTCGGCATATTGCTCCACCTCGTATCCGCTGTAGGTAAGACGAAGGGGTTTTGCTCTCTGGCAGTCTAAGAATCTAAAACAGAAAAAGGTAGAAAAGGGACCAATGAACTCTGTCAAGAATTGTGGATGGACCCGAGGCTTCACATGAGGTCTTTATAACTTACCTGGTCCAGGTCTCTCATTTTATATTAGAGGAAACTCAGTTCTTTTTTTTTTTTTAAGATTTTATTTATTTATTTGACAGAGATCACAAATAGGCAGAGAGGCAGGCAGAGAGAGAGAGCTGGAAGCACGCTCCCTGCTGGGCAGAGAACCTGATGTGGGGCTCGACCCCAGGACCCTGAGATCATGACTTGAGCCGAAGGCAGAGGCTTAACCTACTGAGCCACCCAGGTGCCCCAGGAAACTCAGTTCTTAAAAAGAAAATGTCCTCCTCAAGTCCCATAACACATTGGAATAGAGTTGTCTGTGGGGGAATCTCTTCCCCAGAGGAGCCCACTGGGAAGGTGATGGCTATAGGTAAGGAATGGCCAATGATGGGACAGGGAGAATATCAGACAATTACCTCCTGACTCTAGTCCTTGCCTTCTTCTGCTCCCTGAAACACACTCACATATTTGGTATAGATTAAGAGCTTTGGTGCCAAGTTCCAATGATAAATACAAGCCATCCAGAGTCCTAGGTAGAAAATTGACAATAATGTTGTAGAGGAGCATGGAGACCCTGCCCAGGCCTCGCATCCTTTGGGAACTTCTAGGACTGGCCTACCCAATGAGTGTCATGTGGTCACTCTCTCCTCGTAATGACATTCTGTCTTCCTTCTTCTGGTAGTCCTCTGACTTTCACATTTTTCTCACATTTTTCTCTCTCCTTTTCTCAGCTCTTTCTTTGGAAATTTGAAGCCCCTACTCCTTTTTGGTGTCATGTAAATATTCATGGCTCATGGCATGTGCTCTGAATGTAAGCTTCTCTGTGACCAACCTTCTCTGCTGCTGCGGTAACATGTTGGGGCTAGGGTCAAAGGGAAGAAGGATATGAGGCTATGAAGAGGGGGCCCCTCCACAGTTTATTTTTTCCTTTAGCTATCTTTTGAGGGATTTTTTAAAAAGTAAGTTCCATGTGCTACCTGGAGCTTGAACTCACAACCTTGAGTCAAAGAGTTGCATGCTTTATTGACTGAGACAGGTGGCCCTCCTCAAGCTAGCTAAAAAATACAATTTCACATAGCAAAGGTTTGTTTCTTGCTTGAAATCCTCTTTGGATCCCTGTACCAGTTTCATATTCCTCCCGCTAGAGTGATTTTGACTATGTAATTCAAAAGAGCCCTCTGCTTTCCCCAGACCCTCCATTCCAGTCATCCTCCTCCATTCCATTGCTGGACCCTCATTAAGGCAAATGAGCTGACCTCTTCACTTGGCCCATACTCCTCAACTCCTAGGGGAGGTGTTCCAGCTTCACTGCTCCTAGAATGTGCTCTGTATTCTTCACCACAGGGCTTACTTATGCCTTGAACAACTCCCACCTCATGTTTTCCCCAATACAGCTCCTCAGAGAGGACTTCTTTGACCATTAGTTTAAGTATCCACTAGTACCACTAGTTTAAGTATCCCTGGTGTTCATTCTCACTGTCATACCACTTATGGCTCATTTCTAATCCTGCTTGTTTCCAATGTAATTGTGACTGTTTTGTCTGTTGTTTGTGTCCCTCACTAAATTAAAACACAAAGGGCTAAAATGTGCTGAGAGTTTACTCTCTCCCACAGGCTTTGCGTGTGTTATTTAATATTTAAAATAACTCTCAAGGGGTAGATAATGTTATTATCATTCCCATTTACAGATGAGGAAACTGAGGCATAGAGATTAATTCATTTATTCAAAGTGACATGACTCCTAGGTGTCAGAGTTGGTAATCAGATCAGACAGGTGGTCTGGCTCCAGAGCTCATGCTCCTCACCACTTGGCTATCTGCCATGTCAGTAGGGGCTGTGGCTATGTTTGTTTACCATGGTACCCTTCATGCCTAGCTCCTGGCATGCAGCAGGTCCTCAATAAATACATGTTGACTTAGGGAAGTTTGCAGTTACTGTTTCTTAATTGTAGGGTTTCTCAGCTCCTTGTTTTAGGGAGAAAGGAGGGGATGGGTATACATACACAATCATGCCAGTGGTCAAAACTCTACCTTCATAGCTTCTGGTGACTTTATAGGCAGGCCACAGGAACACTGGGGGAATAGATCTGACAATAGGACTATGAATTCAGACCTGGTGCTGTGGCCTCAGTGTTTGCCTTTTGTTACTATGGCCTGTCCTGTTTGTGCTCCACCTCTGTGTCAATGGAAAAGAGCTCCACAATACTTCCAGTGAAACCCGGCCCAAAAATCATGGAAAGGGATGGTGGGTGGAGAGCCCAGTGGACAATCTTCATTTCACATGTGGTTAGGGGCAGAGTTCCTTCTTAGTGTGTCTTAAGCTTTGGCCCAGTGGTGACTAAGGAGGATGATTCATCAGTCATCTTCCAATTTCACTATTAAAATAATTCTAAACCAAACCAGTTTCCATTTTCATGGAAGACAAACCTCAACCCTGTTGAGTCTGTTAATATTTAAATCAGAGGTTGGAAGGGGACAGAACATAAAGGCAGTCCCTCAATGAACACACAGCCTGATTTATGCTCCACTGCAGAAGTTAGGACAAGGGGTTCTGATCATACCCTCTTTTATTTCATTCAACTATATAAAAAGTATCCCAGGCCAAGCTCTGTGGTAGTTTCTGTGGATACAAAGAAGAATAAGACGAAGTTCCTTCCCTGTGTTGTATGGCGGGGGGGGCATATATTTGTACCCACTATAATACCTGGTTGATGGTGCTGGGTTAATCCAGTTATGGGTGTTAAAATCCAGGGAGATCCTTAAAAGAAATGCCATTTGGGCTTTGCTTAAAAGCATCCAGAAGATTGACAAGAAGAGATGCTGGAAGTATATTCCACATAAGTAGGGTAGAGTCAACAGGGGTCTGAAAGGTGAAATTATTTTTGAGGCATGGGAAGCCATTAGTCTGCAATGGATGACCTATTGGGTATTGAAGGAAGGACTGGTACTAGGCAAGAGATGGAGAAAGCACACTGTGGAGGGACTGTACGCTTGAGCCAATGGCACGGAAGTGGTGGCAGTGGGACAGGGGAAAGGTCTTCTATCTCTCTTCTCTCCCATCTCTAATAATCCACAGTGATAATTGAGCTTTCAGATAAGAAGACTGAAGGCAGATAATATGAGAACTATAGTCCCCATGGCTCCTCCTTTAAAAGGCCTGACCACATTTCCTTCCCCAGGACTTAATCCACAAATGCTTATTTCACATCATCCTTTCAACACCATTCTACCTGTCCATCAATCAGTCTATATATTGATATAAAATTAAATCATGACTGAATACCTGCCATTTCAAGGCACTCTGTTAGATATTTAAAAGAGATATCAAACAGAATAAGGCAAGCAGCTTTTGTGTGCCGAGTTTCTACTATATGTTGACGTTAATTCTATGAGCTTCATATAGATGATAAACTGAGGCTTTAAAAGGTGAAGTAGCTGGCCCACCATCACATAGGTAGTGAATGGTTGAGCCTAGACTCAGACCCTAGAAGATACCTATATCTCGGTTTCCTGGTCTGTTGTGTGAGGAGACTATAATATAGACACATCTTGGAAGAGTTAAAGATAACGAGTTCGCATCAGTAAAGCCCCAGCACAGGGCATCACACCTAGCTACTGTGCTTGTTTACTGCTCTCTGCATGTTCCTTTGCAACTCCACACTGTCTGCCTGGATGTGATACAACATCTCAAGGTACAACATGAAGATATAAATAGACTAGAGAAGAAAATAGCTTCAGAGTGATGCTGGAAAAGTGATTAACAAAGTAGATGACCAGTCTAATGTACGTGCCAGCCCACCATTCTTCAGGATTCACTAAGCTCTTTCCAACGATCAAGTCCAGTTCCAGGGAAAACTGCCATCCAGTGATTGTGTGACTTTAGTTCCTATGGTCTACCTTCCAATGATGGCTCCGTGACTTTGTGCTTCTTGCTTCTACAGTGATTGTCACATCCAAAAAGGCGTTGGAACTTGGGAGACTTAGATTTACAGCCCAATTCCAACACTTGTGTGCTCTCTGATCATGGGATAGTTACTTAGCTTCTTTCAGTTTCCATCTCCTCCACCATCAAGTGGAAATAATAATGCTTCATCATAGGGTGTTGTGAAGTTATATGAAAATAAAAAATGTATACAGAACTTAGCACTGCATCAGACTAATAGAAGCTCTCGGTGAATGGTAGCTTCCATTATAAGAATGTTTTACATCTTTTGTAAGAAGGTTGTCGATGAGTCTTAGATAATAATCCATGATATATATATGGATATGTATCTCTATATATCATATATGTATATAGATTGATTGATTTATAAATGCTTCATTGGAAGAGAGAGCCGTCTCTCCCAGTCTGGCTCTTTCTGAGACACTACACGGAGAAATGTGCAAGAAGCCAGAGGGAAACCCAGGAGAGGTATGCTGCCAGCCCAAATTTTCAGTTTAAACAAACCCGCTGCATAGAAGCCCACACTTACACAAAGATAAATCCGAAAGCAGTGACTCCCTTCATGAGGGACTTGGAAAGAGTACATGAAATCTGTCTGAAAGTAGTTTGGAAAGGCTTGAATGTAAAATAAAGAATATTTTATATTAGGACCTTGGGTGATGATTTAGTTTTATTTTTTACCTTATCATGTTGTTTTCTAGGAAAAGATACAAAAAAATTAAGTTACAAAAATGGAGAAGAGATGAACTATTTTTAAATTGGTCTTTTTTTCCAGCTTTCTAGGAGCACATAATTTTTTATGTGCAATATGCATATAGTCCATTTCTCTTAATGTCTTTTTCTGTCCATTTTTAATGTCCATCATTGTATTTTCATCTCAACTCCATTATTCCTTACTCTCTTTCTCTCTTTTCTTTTTGTATTTTTAGGTTATGTCTTTTGAAGGCAAAACAGCTGGTTCATCTGGTCAGTTAGTCAAATAATTGTTAATACAATTATAGGGAAAAATTTCAAAACCACAAAACAAAACCTAAACAAACAAACAAAAAACCCAGCCCATTACCACCACTAACCACAACCTTCAAACTTAACATCCAGACTTTGTCTTAGGCACCGAGCCTAACTTCAAAGAGCAAACGGTGTCATTTAGTTTTTGTTGGCAGTGGTGGTGAAGCCACTCTCCTTTTGCTTATAGAGTCAGCTAAATCAATTCCTCACTTGTGTATTCCCCTCTAGTGCTTGGGAAAAGTTGGGTATTCTCCCATGGTGTTCTTTATTCCTAAACTGGTTGTCTCCTTCAATCAGTGAAGAATTGATTTTTAATCCTAACCTCATCATTTGGATCTAGTGAGTGGCAGTCTATGATTCTGTTTTCTTATCTGTAAAATGGGGAACTACCGTGAAGGCCAAATCAGAAAAGAGATATGTGAGCCTTTTTAAGGACAATTAGATATACACATGCAGGGCTTTATTATCCCTTGTTGAAATCCTCCCATAAAATTCTTTTTTCCCAAAGAAGTGGAAAGTTCCCTTTAATAGCCCATGTAATTGTTTGAGACTGGAGATATAAATACCAACTTCTATTTATTTAAAGCTATTCTAATTCTTTCTTGAATGGTAAATTATATCTGAAAGCCATTTAAAAAATTCTCACTTAACTGCATTTAAAAGCATAGATTCTATAGATTTCATAAAAATTCTTGGCCTCCAAAATTCTTATTGTTTAAACAATTTGGAGCCACTTTCTCTGTTCTTACAGGTTACAAATTTGATTACCCAGAATTTAAAGACTTGGAATATCCGAGTACCATATCTATCGTTTTTACGAATCTGTGTGAAAGAGTATCAGTCCAATGTCATTTAACCACCCCAATTCAACAAACACTGGTAGCCTTCCACTAGACACTGGGAAGAGACTGGAGAAGAAAAAGTAGAGCATGGGTTGTAGAAGATAGTGTATGACTATATAAGTTAGCTTGCTTGAAATGTTTTTCTACTAACATCATGAGAAACGATAATTCAACATTTGTGTTAGAAGACTTCATGGCTTATAAAGTGTCTTCCTTAGCTCTTCTTTTATCTTAATAATAATCATATGTTTCTCTATTATAGGTGAGAACCCTGAGATTTAGCATGGTCACATGTACTTAAGTGTGACTCCCCCAACTAATTTTTGGCAAAGCCAAGATTCATACACAAAAGCCAGCATCTAAATTTTGTTTTCTTTCCTTCTTGCACCATACTGCATCCATCCTATGACAGATAATACATTCACCAAAAAAATTATGGTCTCATTTTTGTGTTTTAATTTGGCCCAAATTACACCTGTTTCTTCTTGCCAAGTTTACTACTACTCATCTGTCTGTTCTTATGACATACTAGAGCTTTGAACTTCTTGGAAGAAAGGGACTGTCTAAATTCAAGGTATTATTATTGCTCTTACTATTAGCCAAGACAAATGAAAAGCGAATAGAGCATCTCTTGTCTTACTAGAACCCTTTAATTAAGGAAATTGGTTATTTTCATTCCCTGTAGCTATGTAATGATTAATGTAACATGGCACAATTCATTCAGAATGTAAGACATATCTCACTGAAACCAATCAACAAGTGTACTTCTCTAAAGAGAAAAGAATGGAGGCCAGATTGGACCCAATGCTGACATCTGATTTCTACAGTGAAACATCATGCTAGAGTTTGCAAATTCTAGAGAGTTATTTATGTCCAGTCTAGGGACCATGAAATTATCTAGTGAAACTAATTTTGGAGATATATATATATATATATATATATATATATATATATTTTTTTTTTTTTTTTTTTATTGTTAAAAGTAAAAATGTAAAAAAAAAATAGAGACAATCATTTTAGACTCCTAGAGCAGTGAGAAGATATTGTAAGGCAGATAAGTAGCTAATTAATGCTTTACCATACAATATTTCTTGTAGCTACACAAAAAAGACAATACACAGTTTTCAGTATAATGCAAACAAAGTAGAATTGCAATAGAAGCAGTTAAATAACTTGCTTTATCTTAGTCACCAACCTTATAGCAGCTGGTGGGAGCTGCAGGTGTGTCTATTCAGTTCACTGCCTTCATGCCTCGGAGAGACTAGGCTGCCCCTTGATTGCTGTGTGATCTTGGACAATTTCCCTAGACTCTCAGAGGCTCTGTCTCTTCAACTGTAAAGTGGAGGAAATAATACCCATCTCATAGGTTTCTGTGTATGAAGCGTGTGCTTGAATACAGGGCCCAACCTGAGTAAGTGAATATGAATTTTAGTAAAGACACTGATGCTGACAGAGGTCCTTTGGCTCCAAGCTTTCACCACCTCTCTGAATAGGCCAAGAAAGCGTTTCTCAACCAGTGGCCTTTGGCTTCCCTTGGCAGGGGTTGGGTCTCAACCACACCTCTGGCTCACTTCTTTAGAATTTGGCTGTGGCCCATGGTCCCACATCCAGTCCTTTCCTTCTGTCCCAAGTCTTCAGCATGCCCCATGCTGGGCAAGAAGCAATGAGGGTCCTCAAAGAAGGTGTCCTATGGCTTTGTGTCCTTTGGGTATTTGAATGCCAATCATTTCATCCTTGGGCTCACAGTATCTCAGGCTTCTTGTTCTCCTGGGATCCTGATGGAGTATCTGTGAAGCTGCCACCAGCTGTGAGACCACAGCTGGCAGGATGAGAATCAGGGTCTTGATTAAACTTGCTTCTGTGCTGCTGACTTCTGACCCTTCTTAACCCTGGGGTTAGGACTTCTCCTGAGCTTTAGACAACATTGTGGGAAAAATCACTGATGACCGTAGGTCCCTACAGAGCATAGCACTCTTGCATCAAAGTTAATGAGACTTCACTGTCTCCCCCACTATCTCGAGAGACCAAGATCTCTCAAGGCAATAGGTGCTTCTCCCTCTTTCCTTTGTTCTAATGTCTGACCTGTTGCCCATTGTGTTGTAGCTTCTCAGGGAATTTTTGGTGAATTGGACTTTCTGACTTTGGTCTTCAGCACTGTACTCTAATGCTAATGGTGCTGAGGATGAAGATGATAATGATAATGATAGTGATGGCAGAATTAGAAGGGGACAAAAGTAGTCAACAACTGTAGTATACAGTCTACAATTCCGCTGTTGGACGTTCGGAAGAGGCACAGGATGTTATACTCACTATCAACTAGAGAATATGGCTGCACATTCCCTAGTGAGACTAGAATCAGAAGAAGAGTTTACTTCCGTGATCCACACAGTAGCATAAAATTCATAGTGACCAACATTTGTGGAATACTTACAGTGTTCTTGTCAAATTACAAAGAAGTGCTGCTATTATTATTATTATTATTATTATCATTATCATCATCTCCAATTTCTGGATGAGAAAACAAAGCATAGCAATGTCAAGTGATTTTCTCAAGATCACACAGCTTGTAACTGGCCGAGCCAGGAGCTGAATCTAGGCAGTGGGACTCTAATACTGTTCTCTTAACTACTACTATTTCTGTTGGGACAGAAAGCAGTAAAGTTACAGGGTTCTAGCTGCAAAGTGAGGTGTAATAACCTTGGAAAACTGGATGTCACAAACTTGACTGTGATTGTTTTCTTTATTCTTTCACTGACCAATTAAGATAAATTAAAAAATTAATATTAATATTAACCTAAAGCCATAAGTCAGCAGATCAAAAAATCCAGAGGGGAAATGTAGAATAAGATCATGGTTAAACCAGACTGATAGATGCACAAAGTTCAGATGTTTACTACATGCAAGGATCCAGATATAGACACAACATCATCTTGGAGCACAACTGTGGACCCTCACCAAAAAGAAAAAAATATATATATACATATATATATTTTAATTTCTTCTTCTTATTATTATTTTTAGCACAGAGCCTTTACAGATGGACAAACTTTCGTGGTAGTATTGATACCCTCCCAGAGCAAAACTCTGAGGTGTTAATGTCCTCACCTCTAGGAGCTCACAGAGGATGACAAAGATCCTGAAATAGACAGAAACTCCAGCATGCCACAACCTATTGAAATACTGTAGTAACATTAGAACTCTGGGAATTTAAGTACTTTCCTAGTAGGCAACATGACCTATTGGACAATTTTTTTTAAAGTAGGCTCCAAGCCAGTGTGGAGTCTAAGGTGGGGCTTGAACTCACCACCCTGCGATTGAGACCTGAGCTGAGATCAAGAGTTACATGCCTAACCACTTAACTGACTGAGCCACCTAGGCACCACCTATTAGAAAATTCTTGAACAAGGAATGGGGAGATACTGATTTGAGTCCAAGTACTGTCACCTACCCACTACTATGTGATCTTTGGCAAGTCATGTGTCTCTCTGAGTTTCAGTATTTTCATTTATAACACAAGGGAGTTGGACTAATTCAATGATTTGAAACTTTTTTTTGAATACTTATAGATCTCTTTCTTTTTTTTTTTTTAAACATTTTATTTATTTATTTGACAGAGAGAGATCACAAGTAGGCAGAGAGGCAGGAGAGAGAGAGGAGGAAGCAGGCTCTCCACGGAGCAGAGAGCCTGATGCGGGGCTCGATCCCAGGACCCTGGGATCATGACCTGAGACGAAGGCAGAGGTTTTAACCCACTGAGCCACCCAGGTGCCCCAGATCTCTTCTTTAAAGATTTTATTTATTTATTTGACAGAGAGAGATCACAA